>NC_090439.1:1115382445-1115704445 GCF_031143425.1 Pleurodeles waltl | reverse complement strand
CTTGTCATGAGAGGGCATGTGAGGGGACAACTGCTCAAGAACCTATGCAGGTTAATTCACTGCTTGTGTTCTGGATCATAGCTGCAGTCATGGCTCGTGGGAGGGAGAAGGGGCGGTGCGGCACAGGGGTGCTCACATTTATTTGAGGAGCGCAAAAAAAAAATGAATGAAAAAAAAATAACTTACTTGTTTCGCCCGCTGTGCCGCGCCACCTCCGAACCACTCCCTGCTCCTCATCTGTTGGGACAGGCTGAAGCTCCCAGCCTGCCCTCTGTGGCTGGCCCCGTCGCACGCAGTGTGACGATAAGGGGGACAGCTTTCTAGCGTCGCTCCCCTGCCTGCCCAAAAGGTGGTCCGGAGAGGCAGGCATACAGCTGTATCCGCATGCTGCAGACTGGCTGCCGGGAACTAGAGATAGAAAGATGGTGGCCCCGAGACGAAAGGAACAGCAGCATGGGCAAAGAGTGCTCAACCTTTGCTTCATGGTGCACAAGCACAACCAACTCCTTATATTATCCTAAACGTAGGTTTAATGTTACAGGTTTGCACTTATAAAGGTGCACACGAGTTATTTCACAATACAGACTAACCTAAACTAGCACCCACCCGCCTCCAAAACTGGATAGGCAGTTGAACTGCTTTCCGTCCGCCCAGGTTGCAGAGCACTTGGGCGCTCTTTGCAAACGATTCCGTTTGTCTCCGAAGCCATGAGGCCCATTGCTGCCCCCCCATCGTGCACCCCCACCCCGCCCGCGGCGTCGTTCGCACAGCGGCAGAGAATCGCGATTGGGTCCAGCGGCGTTTCTGTTCCCCGGGGCAGTTCCTCAAAAGAAAAGAGAAAAGGGGATATTTATTATATAGAAAAATATAGAACGTTCTCGGGGGCCCACAGGAGTCTGCCCCGGAGCCCCACCCGCCCCCGCCCGCGGCGTTCCTCACCTCGTCTCGGAAGGGAGGACGTTGTTGCAGGTGGCGATCTTTCGCGAGGGCGGCGCTGCCATCCTCGTGGATCCAGGGGGGCGCAGAGGGGCTAGGGAAGAGTATGTTGGGGCTGGTGGCATGGGCGCCCTCGCCGGCAGGCTGCTAGGCAATCGCTGCGAACTCGTGGTCACACGAGGCAATGGGAGCGGTTGCTAGGGGCGGGCCGGTTCCTGCACAGGGCCGAGTGGTGCTCGGCGAAAAAGGGCAGCCAGCCTTTCCATTTACTGCACACGTCCTGGATATCGGTGTCACTGGACGGCATTCTTAAACACCACTAGAGCCGTCAGAGGAGCTAGGGCAAGGTAATGGCTGGAATGCCAACAGACATCAGAATTGAACCGTAGCCAGCTATTGGTGGTTTGCTGCTGGTTGGGCGGACCACAGACAGACAGGCACCGAGGGAGCAGCGTGTAGTCAAGCCATATAACGACAAAAATACACTGCAAGGAAATCAATAGAGACAAATGTAAAAAAATAAAATAAAAATAAAAAATTCTTGCATAATTTTGTATATCCCCCCCCAAAAAAAAAAAAAAATATATATATATATATATAGAGGCGCTTGGGGCGTTTAGTAGGGGCGCATGGAGGGCAGGCCACGCCTTTATCGGGCTAAGTAGGGTTCGGCGACGCAAGGGCACAGTGGCTGGGGGCGCGCGCTACACTTGTGCGTGGCGCGCACGTCCCGCAGCAGACACTCAGTTATTAACCTCATCCCCCACGGCACTTTCCTTGGGTGGCCAGCTTTTCCCACGATAATTAAATCAGCCTCGGCTTCATCCCTTCAGATTTGTGCATTCGTGTTGCTTCGGTAATGGTCCACCCAGCAAATCAGGAAGCGTGCCTGGGGTCAGGGGACATTCATTACAGCATACAAAGTAAGCTGCATAGAGACATTTAGGGTTCGTTTGTCGCTGGGTTCGAGCTATACATACCTGCCCAGTCAAGAGCGCCAGATGCTAGCTGCCTACAAACGCCACATACAATTATTTGAACTTGTAGCCATGGATGCCAGCATGCACTTTATCAGTCAGCGCTGGGAGAGCACTATCTGATGCCATAGGAAGGATAACCGCGGGGATGGCTGTTGTCCTCAAAAAGCATGTATGAATACGGTCACGCTGATTAAGCCAAGCTCAAGGGCAACAGCATGCCGCAAAGTGAGCTTCGCAGGTAGGCGACTATAGGTACCGCGACCACGCGTAGGGGGAATCTTTTTGGACTGCGGGGCTTTAACCTATCACCGCTACATCTTTTAGTGTCTCAAGCCTAGATAAGGGGACAGCAGCTTAACTTGAAGGTGGGCCTGGCTTGTAGTGGATACCAGGGGTACTTACACCGCGTGCCAGGTCCAGTTAACCCTGATTAGTGTTGAAGAATGGTTTCAAGCAGCTTAGGCGGATAGAAGGTAGCAATGGTTACACGGCTTAGGCTGAAACAGGAGACACGTAAGCTCCTACGATACCACTGGTGTCATATACACAGTATTGAAAGAACACTCAATACATAGAAGTAAAAAAAAAAAAAAAAGGTACGTTATTTTATGACATATGCCAAAAGTAGCTCAGTGAGTACCCACAGTATGAGGATAAGTACATATTCACAAGAGATGTGGACGCACGAAGCAGCCCCCGCCTCATGGTTGTACACCACTTAAGGCGGCTGCTCCCCGAGGCTGAGCCGAGCTCTAAAAGCGAGAATAGGGCATGAATGTAAGACAATTAGCCCAGAAGGGGAAGCCTGCAAGTAACAGGGACAGACCCATGGGAGCGAACAGCACACCAAAAGAAGGGACGACAGTTAGCAACCGCCACCGGAAAAGCAAGGATTTAAAGGGCAAACTAAGGAATAAGTAACAAGTGGCGGTGGTGTGCTAAGCACTGCCTGTGCGTGACCCATAATGACTCGAAATAACAGTCTTCACTGGGTTTTTCATATTTCGGTGTATATCATAAACACTTTACAGGTTTAATATTTGTAATTTCACAATACCTCAAGTTGCACACACTGAGTACTGTATTTAAGGTTTTGCTGCAAACCGATAAGACTCTTTCTATCTGGAATAGAAATCACAATATCCCAGTACTATAATGGATATAACTCTTGCTATCAGCCTGCAGAGAAAATTCAGCGACAGCATTGTCAAATAAAATGCAGATCTATAGCAAAAAAAAAACAAAAAAAAATCCTAATAATCCCTAGAGCCTTTTCAGTGGTGCTGCTACAAAGCAGCCTAAGCCGAGCCGAGGGACAACAGCATGCCGAAAAAGAGCATCGCATGTGGCGACTATAAGTACCGTTTACCACGCAAAAGGGGAATCTTTTGACTGCAGTGCTTGAACCTGTCACTAGTACATCTTTTAGTTGTCCCAGGCTATAGAGGGAATGGCTGCTTAACATGAAGGCTGGCCTGGTCTATAGTGGGTATCAGAGGTGCTTACGCATGGTGCCATGTCCAGTTATCCCTTATTAGTATAGAAGAGGGCTGCTAGCAGCTTAGGCTGATAGAAGGTAGCCATGGCAAAGCGGCTTAGGCGAAAATAGGAGACGGGCAAAGCTCCTAATTACCACTGGTGTCATAGGCACAACACTATAAGAAGCACAATACACAGAATTACAAGAGGTAAAGCTCCTACTATACCAATGGTGTCATATGCACAATACTATAAGAAACACAACACACAGAAGTACAAGACATATAGGTACTTTATTTTATGACAATATGCTAAAAGTATCGCAGTGTGTACCCACAGCATGAGGTTAAGTTATATAGGCAAGATATGTGTACCCATGAGGCAACCCGCAGGACGGCGTTGTTCATTGTAGCATTACTAAGAGTTCCTTGGGGGGGCACACCTAGGGAGCAGAAAGTCCCCACGTTCAGTTATAACACAGGGACACACAACAGTCTTGATGCATTATGACATACGAGGTTCATGCGAAGGTTTTAAAATAAATAAATAAATATGGAAAAATGCACGGGGGATGATGCGTAACAACTAGAAATGCCGCCTGAGGGGGTTGGAAAACATGTGCGGAGGACGGTAATGCGAGGTCAGGGGTCCTTAGGTCGCGGGTTCGGATCCTGCTCGAAGGACATGTTTACCCTAGGGTATTATCAACAATTTTGTTATTGGCAACATGGGGAACACGGCTGCCCCATTATCAACAGTAGGTTAATTGTGTCATTGGTAACCCGGCTGCCACACCACACCTGGCTCACTGCGGCATCACAGGACTTAGCGTAGGAGGGCAGCGGTGGAGAGTAGGACAGCACCACCAGATCGGACAGGCAAGAACATTGTTGGCAGCATACATAAGATAGGGACTTGTCGGAGGATCGAGTCAGGCGAACGATTCCAGGCGCAGGGGCATTTCCGGACGACGTAGCGGGAACAATACAAAAAATAAAATAAAAAATAAAATAAAAAAATATATATATATTATATATATATATATATATATATATATGTATTCATGTATCTATATATATAATAATGGTATGAAATTAACATACATAACTAATTATAGCATTAAATAGGCGAAGCAGAAGCTTGGCGGCCAAAATAGCAGGACTCCGGTGAATTTTACAGGAGGGAACTAGCAATGCCAACTGTGATTTATAACCGGCCTCAATATTCTGTCTTACAGTCATAAGAGAGCAATGCTTGGCACTCAAACTTATTATGATGTTGTAATAATCTATGGACTGCTCATTTGAGGTCCGAGGGGACAAAGTGAGTTATGAAGCAAAAAGGCCTGTCGCAGGAGTCGTATGCAGGTAAGGAAACTGCGGCCCAGCTACCGTGATGAGACGTGTTGTTATCATCTGCTGAGGCAGGGCCGTGTGGCAAGAGTTTATGCGGGTAATAATGCTGGGCCCCAGCTGCCCCGGAGAGAAGGGTGGTGACCAATCTGTGGGCAGCAGCGTTGGGGGGCTTGGAGGCCGCTCATAAGTGTGTTTAAAAACAAATAAATAAATAAATAATAATGAATAAACAGATAAACGAAAGTAGCGCCACATGTGTAGGAACTTTATATGAATTTCAGCCAGGCCGAACGGTAACCCGGCGGTAGGAAGTTGGCTCTGTAGGTATTATTTCCAAAAAAAAAAAAAAAAAAAAAAAAGAAAGAGCATGCACAGAGTCCAAGGGTTCCCCTTTAGAGGGAAGATAAGGGCAAACAGAGAAAAATCTAATGGTCTATTGTGTGGTAGTTTGGTCGAGCAGTAGGGTCGGAGGGTAGTGCTAAGCATTTGTTGTACACACACAGGCAAGAAATTAGGAACACACACTCAGAGACAATTCCAGGCCAATAGGTGGTGCAAGATTTCAAACAAGAGGTTGTGGCACAGGTGAGGAGAAGCACTTCAGTTAGGCCCAAAGATCGGGTGAGCTCAACATTGGACGGGACAAGGTACATAGGCTTCACCTAGACGGCCAACCTTAAAGCATGCCCATTACAGGGGGGGCTTGTGGTGGGTTATAGCAAAAGCAGGGTACTGACGGCGGTAGCGGCGGACACATCCGAAGAAGTTAAGGGCCTGGCTAAGGTGCTAACAAATGCGTGTATATGTTGTAGCATTGTCGAGCCATAACATGTGCTGTAACACATCACAAGAAATTGTGAGGTAATGCTTTCCTTCTCGTCCATCTAGGGACTGCGACAGTATGGTGATGGCCACACTCCTGGTGGCCAGAGCAGAGCACCGGCCCAGAGGGGGTGGCTGGAGCTCTGGTTTCAGCGACAGCAGACTCGCCTGGATGGGAACCCCCTAGAACTTGATGTGCCATGTGTGAGCTAGAGTTGGCCAGCTGGTGGGCCAAGAGAGGGTTAAGCCAGGCTTTCCGGTAATCCACCCGGGGGAAACTAGCTAAACAACTGGGGGGAGAGGTCCACAGTGGCAGGCCTGCTTAACACAGGGTCTTGCCAGAACTGTCGCCCCGAGGGAAGACTGGGGAAATAATTGGGCCAAGATGATCCCAAGGGAGGTGAATCAGGGAGCCGGGTATACGGCCACAAGTGGGACATCCAGGCAGAAAATCAACCCGCGCAAGTGCGAATCAGCACGGATTGTATTCAGCAGATGGGTACACCGGTCTGCGGCGGGCACAGATAGTAAGTAAGGGAGGAGCACAGGTGGGGGGGCCCCGGGTATCGCGAGATGCCATCCCCGGGGCTTGGCGGAGTTACAGGGCGATCCTAAAGCTTAAAAATTGGTTAAAAGGCCTCCAGATGGTGATTCCTGGAGCCAAAGGTATTCCTCAGGGCCCTGGGAGCCTTGACGGCGGGGTCCTGGGATGACGCGACGGCGCTCCTTAATCCCGCAAGGGACAGTTGGAATCCTGAGCAACTGTGGAGACTGGCCTGGGTCTCGCTCTGACTTGTCAGGAGCATGACAAACTAATAAAGTGGTAAAAACCACGATAAAGGAACGAGCTGTAAGATGCTAAACATGTTGGTGCAGAGAACACCAGACGTAACAGCTCTAGCTTTCTCAGGATGGGTGTCGGCCAATATTAATAAACTCATCTCCGACACCGGGATCGCCCGTAAGCTAACCCTACCTGTGAAACCAATAAATTGCGACATATTATACCCACAAACTTTGTCCTGGCATTATTACGTGCATGCATGGTATTGTGATAAACACTAATGGTACTTACCTGAAAGAGCTAGGGGTAGCAGCGCTATGTGGCTGGCCCCGTCGCACGCAGTGTGACGATAAGGGGGACAGCTTTCTAGCGTCGCTCCCCTGCCTGCCCAAAAGGTGGTCCGGAGAGGCCTCCGTAGTGGAGAGGGTGGTCCCCAGCTGGTTTATGGCCGCCTAGGTGTTAGAAGGGAGGAGTAAGGCCGGGAGGTCTCTTAAGGGGAGACCTGGCAAGGCTGGGCCTCTTTGGGGTCACGGCGGCGAAGTCCTACCCACCCACCCTACAGAAGGAGAATAGAAGGCAGGGAGGCGTGCATAGTGGAAAGAAAGGTTGGGATAGTGGAACAGGAGGATAACATGCCTTTCTTTACAGGAAATTACAAACCGTCGCAATGCGGAGTTACAGGGCGATCCTAAAGCTTAAAAATTGGTTAAAAGGCCTCCAGATGGTGATTCCTGGAGCCAAAGGTATTCCTCAGGGCCCTGGGAGCCTTGACGGCGGGGTCCTGGGATGACGCGACGGCGCTCCTTAATCCCGCAAGGGACAGTTGGAATCCTGAGCAACTGTGGAGACTGGCTTGGGTCTCGCTCTGACTTGTCAGGAGCATGACAAACTAATAAAGTGGTAAAAACCACGATAAAGGAACGAGCTGTAAGATGCTAAACATGTTGGTGCAGAGAACACCAGACGTAACAGCTCTAGCTTTCTCAGGATGGGTGTCGGCCAATATTAATAAACTCATCTCCGACACCGGGATCGCCCGTAAGCTAACCCTACCTGTGAAACCAATAAATTGCGACATATTATACCCACAAACTTTGTCCTGGCATTATTACGTGCATGCATGGTATTGTGATAAACATTAATGGTACTTACCTGAAAGAGCTAGGGGTAGCAGCGCTATGTCCAATCCTATTGCTGCTTTCATGCTGCCAGCAGCATGAAAGTAGCGCTAGGATTGGACGGACCGCCCTGGCTCGGTGCTCCAAGGCAGAGTGGGAGCCTCTGTCTGCTCTCTCCAATCCGGCACTGCGGTTGGACAGAGCCTACTGCGCATGTATGTTTGGCCGGCCAGAAACGGACGGTCAAACATACATGTGCACTGAGTCCTGTCACGCCAGTGGCCCAGCCCTTTTTGCAGTAAAAACGTAAAAGTTTTACAGCTGCTGCTGGCAGAGGGGCGCAACGCTCCTTCACCATAGTAGAGGAGCCACCCCTGCAGAGCTGTCAAGGTTTCAAATTGCTATGTGTGACATTTTCATACTTTCAATGTAATATGAGTGTCATTTCAACGACCATGAGTTACACTTTCTCACAAGCAAAATTAAGCGGTGAAGAGGAGGGAACCATATAAATATCGTACTATATCGAGAATTCCTATGCCTCCCACTGTACACCAACACCACCTTGTGACCGTTGATAAACACTACTTGGAGCTTGAGAAACTGGAACAAGAGGTTTTATCGCACTTCAGGACACAGTTCTTTTGCGTGACAATCTCAGGCATTGCAGTAATGCGGGAAAATGACCAGAAACTTGTTATTCTAACGCAAGATGCGTGACACTTGGCAGGGCTGCATTATGGTTTACTTTTACTCCTGATAGCACCACCGCATCCGCGAAGTGTTGTTTCGTCACACAGCATAAGAGTAGGTGGCTCTGATTATCATCAGTGCGGACTCCTGAGGATTCCAACCATAGGCAAACTTCTCCTGAATTCGCAAAAAAAATGTGCGGAGTTGTCAAGTACAAGCAAAGACATGCTGGGAATAATACAGTTAAATACACGTGTTAAAAATACACCAAATATCAAAACAACGAAGAATGTGAACGAAATCCGCTTTTTACTGGTAAAGACCCATTTGGTGCCTTCGAGAGAAGGCCTATGCTCCCTTCCAAGATGGCGCACCCATTACCAAACCCTCTGCCTGCCGGCCGCAGCGTAGTTTTTTTCTCTCCTCCTTTGCCGGACGCTAGCGGCTTCCGTAGATTTAAGGACTACATTTCCCAGCGGGTCGCGGAATGGGAGCGCTTTAGTCCCTGGCGGAGGAGTGGGGCGTCTTTACGAACACGTTGCAAACCGGGGTGGAGACGGTGTTGTGCTTTGCAAGGTAGGTTTGGGGGGGTGGGGGGAATTTTAGGATTAAAGTTTCTAATTTTATACGCGGATTCATTGAATTTAAACTGATTTTGCTACTTCCCGGAAGGAAACGCCCCTGAAGCGCGAATGTTGTTTTACAAAAATACCCAAAGAGGGGGTGAGGTATGACTGGCACCTGTTCATTCCCAGATAACTCCAGGCCAGCCACCGCCCCTCATAAAAAGGTACCCCAAGTGCTCACTTTTTGACTGAAAAAGAGATTCGGGTATTTAACAGGAAGATCTCATTGATTTCCATGGAAATATAACTGTTTTGGGAGTGCTCATTTTTAAACTAATGGATGTATTTCCGGCTTATTGAGAAACTGATTTTCATAGAAATGGGATCCTGTTCTCCCCCCTCCGGAGTTGCGTGAGAGATGTTTAGAAACCAACAGAGCAGCCATGGTCATAATAAGCACCTTTTACGTCGAGCCTACCTGACAGCAGGACACATTTTGATTAGCAATGAAACTGTCTGCCTTTGTGTGTCAGTTTTAAAAGCTTTAGGATTTGTAAAAATTGTGATTTTTGTGTACCATTGTATTTGACTGTAAAATTGACATAACTGTTTGCCCTTTTTTAAAGTCTTCCCCCGTGCTTTAAAACAACAAAATTTTTTATTTTATTTTATTTACTGTGTTTTATAAAGCATGACTATATCAGAGCGCTGTACAGAGAGAGCTGATAAGGGTTGCTGTGTAGAAAGAATATCTGTTATTTAAGATACGCTACACATAGAATTCGAAGATCAAGATATAACACAATAGGATACAGTCTTAAATAGGGTGACATAAAAGTTTAGAAATAGTCCTTTTATGCAGCATGTCTTTCTAGTAGTATGGCTTTAACTTCCTTCTTTAAAAGTTTGAGGTAATTGCTTTCGTTAAGGGAGTTCCGAACTTTTGGGGCATCTCGGGTGAGCGAGTGTGTAACCTTGAGGCTTTTTTTGTTTTTTTTTTAAATCTGGGTGGTTCAAGTATGAGGGGTTCAGCACTTCTGGAATCCTATTTAGCTCCTGCTAGCTTGATCCTATTCGCTATGTATTTGGGAGCAGAATTGCGAAGTGCTTTGTGTGTTATGCATGCAACCTTCAGTTGTCTCCTGACTGCAAGTGGAAGCGAGTTGAGGGCTCTGAGAGATGGAAAGATGTTATTGTAGCGACGTGTGCCTGTTAAGTCTTGATGCTGCATTTATTGTCGCTTTCGTTGGGGCTAGGCTGGTTGTAGGTACACCTGTGAGTGACATTCCCATAGTCCAGTTTTGGGAGCACTAGAGATTGAACCGCTATTATTGGCATTATGAAGGGGTTTAATTTTCTTAGACGGTGCAGATGTCGTTTAGCACCTCTAGTAGCATCTTGTATGCAAGCTTGCATGTTTCGATTTGAGTCGTTTGTGATGTCTAGTGATTTTACAGAATCGCATATGGTTGGTGTAAGTTGAGCGATTTGATGTGTAAGTTGAGCGATTTGATGTTAACAGCAATTGTTGGAATTTAAGGAGTGGGGAGAAAGAATTGATTTCGGTTTTCAGCGGGTTTAGTTTTAGCTGGTTGTGTGCCAGCCAGTCTTGTGTATCCTCGGGGAATCACCCAGTCTCCGGATGACCTCTTGAGAGAAGAGTTTGATGTAGAGCTGGGTATCATCGTCATACATGTTGTCTGAATTTTTTGATTGTTGAAGAATTTCCGTGAGTGGTTCCATGTATGGATTGAAGAGTGTTGGTGAGATTGTAGATCCTTGTGGAACGCCCCTGTTGATGTCTGCTACATCAGCTAGGGTGGTGCCTATTTTGACTTTTTTGTTGTCGGTTTTGCAAGATAGAAGTGAACCAGTTAAGGACGGATCCTGCTAGGCCCATTCTGAATTCAACAGTTTATCTGAGGCATTTATGGCTGACCGTGTCAAACACCGCAGATTGGCCTAGGAGAATTAGGAGACCAGATCCGTTTTGGTCTAATGATGTTTGTATGTTCTAGGATGATTAGCTTGGGGACCTCTGTGTTGTGTCCAGTCCTGAAACCTGATTAGTGTTTATCTAGCAGGTCGACATTCTTGATGTGTTTGTTTAGCTGATCGTGGGTGCATTGTTCTACCAATTTAGCCAGGAAAGGCAGATTGGATAAAGACGTGTTTACAACTTTCGTCAATAAGTGAGTGATGGATTGGAGGATCTCTTTCAGTCAGTGTGAGGGAATAGAATCATCTAAATGTGTGGTAGGTTTCATTGTCTGAATGCTGTTCTCTGTTTCGCCCTCAGATAAATATCTAAAATTGTTTCAAAAGGCTCTGTTTTTTTATGTGGGACTGTTGGGGCATATTGGTCAGTATTCTTGCTGCGTGCTTTAAGAGTGGGGTTGATGGATTCTCTATGTTGTGTACTATCTTGGCTGAGAATAGGTTTGCATGTGGTTGTAATTTTATCTTTATAGAACGTGAAGAAAGCATTATAGGTGTCCATTGAGCTGTTTGCAATTGTGGGTTTGCAAGTTTTCCTGATTGTAATCGTATTTATATAGCGCTTACTACCCCTGACGAGGCGTCTAAATTGTTGTGTTATTATCTCAGAGTTTTCTGGGCCTGGTCTTCGCTTTGTGTTGTTGAGATCTAATAGCTGTGGCATTCAAGATAGCCGTTTTGTATCAAATTATTTGCATTCTTAACTGCTAGAGGTGGGCCCTTTCTTCGAATTCGTTCCAGGTATCTTAGTTTTCTTCTTTCATTGTTTATGTATTAGTCGAACCGCAGTACTTGAGTTTTTTTCTTCCGCCTTTTTACACGTACTGGAGCAGCCTTCTAAACTATGTTGGCCATATTTCTGTTGTAGAGGTGCGCCATTTCTTAATCCAATGTTTGGTCCATCCTAGGCTCCAAGGCGGGTTTGGCATTGCCCCATCAATTCTGTTCTGTTGATTGCATTTGTAATCCCTAATTTTTCCCCTTCTCGTTTGACCCTTGATTTTAGTTTGTGCGGATATTTGGAAGGGAATTTGATAGTGATCTGACCAGTCTGTTGGTCAGATCACTTTTATAAATCATTTTGGTATGCGCATGATTTAATTTCATAATGTGATTGATTAATTACGACTGAATTTATGGCGGATGGGGATTTGCTTTTATGACTGCTTACTAGACAGCACTTGCTTTCATGGCACTCTTATTTGTTTAATTAATTTTCAGTGGCTTACCTTGTCCATCTTCTGTCTGTCCCTCCCCTAGAGCCTACTCTCTTTATTCATATCCTATCACCGCTCACTTTTTGGGAACTACTTTTTTCTTATCGCTTAAACGATCTGAGAGAGTTCATGTTTTTTCTGAATGTGTGCTTTTCTTCCCACACTCATGCTTGTGTTGTTTCCCCCTCGCTCTCCGTGTTGCTTCCCTCTCCGTGTTGCGTCCCCTTCACCCTTGCTGCTTCCACCCTGCCTTCGGTGTTGCTTCCACCGCTGCCCTCCTTGTTGCTTCCCTCTGTCCTGCCAAGTTTCCAATCTCCATGCGTGATGTGCTGCTCCGATCAATATATTTTATTTGAACTTTGGGAGTTGTAATCATATATATTTCATTGTAAAGCAGGATAATTCCCAGAATTCAAAGGACAAAACCCGGACTGGAAAAGGACATAAAAAATTGACCTTTGAAACTTAGCATCCATGCACACTCTGTATTGCTTAATCAACGGTCTGTGTTGCTTCCCCGCTGTCTTCTGTGTTGTTTCCCTGTCGCCCTCTGTGTTGTTTACACCCCTCCCTCCGTGTTGCCTCCCTCTGCCCTGCCAAGTTTCCCAGGTCCAAGTGTGATGTGCTGCTCCAGTCCAGGTTTTTTCTTTGTGCTCTGGGACTAGTAATATTGTATAGTCCATTGTAAAACTGGATAAGACCCAGAATTCAAAGGGCAAAACCTGGACTGGAGAAGGACATCACAGATGGACCTTTGAAACTTGGCTGCTATGCACCCCCTGTGTTGCTTCTCCCACGCTGCCCCCTAAGTTTGTCTGCCACCCTGTGTGTTGCTTCCCCGCCGTCCTCTGTGTTGCCACCCCTCTGCCCTCTGTGTTGCTTTTTCCCACTGTGTTTAGTAAAAAAAAAAACTAATAATAATAATTCTTCCGTTCCTTTTTTTTTTGTTTGTTTTTTTTTTTAATAAAAAATTACCAATCCAACTCAGTTCGCTAAATTGAAGGGGAAAAAAAAAAGTACCTGCGTCATTCTGTAGCCGAGCACGTGTGGTGATGTTTGTGCTCATCTACAAAATAATACATTCTCCATGAGAGTATATTTTTTCTCTTTAGCCATGCTGCATGGCATTGGTAATGTTCTACAGCAGTGGTTCCCAACCTGTGGGCCGGGGACCCCTGGGGGTCCGCGAAGCCTCCTCAGGGGGTCCACGGCTGCTTAAAACATTTAATAATATTAGGTCCCAGCTATCAGTAATGACTCCTTGGGGGTCCCCGTGTTCCAATAATGATTCAGTGGGGGTCCCCGGGCTCCTGTATTGATAAAATGGGGGTCCACAGAAGTCAAAAGGTTGGGAACCACTGTTCTACAGAATCACTTAAAACCATTGGCAAAGCCAGTATATCCCAAAGGGCAGACTATTTGCCAGTGCTTATGTGTCTGATATTGTCATTACCAACTTCCCAAATCCAACTTTAAATGAAGTGGCGGTTAGTCCCTTCAAAGATAAACGTTTCTTAACTGTTCATATCTGTTTCTGGGGTTAAAAAAACAACAAAGAATCCAGGCTGGTACAGTGTTCTAGTTCAGGAATGATGTGGCTGGAGTTCGCCTTTCAATATCATAATGCGTCTCCTATTTTGAGAACAAAGAGTTTCAATTTCACTCCTCAGTATTCCTGCTGGCTCGAAATCTCTTCTGTGAACCTTATGTATCTGGGAACCTAGACAGCTTTTATTCATATTTTACTGTCTTTTTCATAGATATGACCTGCATCAATTGAAACCTTGGTTATCCCCCAATCCCCTTAGCATTGGTCCTCCACACAGCCATCTGGTATATCCCGAAATCCCTTGCCCAACGGGAGGGTTCTAGATGTGCTACACAAGCTTGGTTTCATCTAGCTAGCAAATGCAGACTAATAAACCCCTTCTGACAATGACATTCTCACACTTGATGAAACCCTCAACTCCTCTCGCTCTTCCACTCAGTTCACTAATCCGCTTCTGCCCTGTAATTTATATTGTTTAGCCCATCATTAATGTGGATTCACTTTGCATCTCTTGCCTTTCCCCATACCCCTTCCTTATTAGAACCTCCTTCCCTTCCTACCATGCTTTGCTTGTGTTCCCCATTTCCTGGGATCATCTGCTTGTAAGAGAAATAGAAGAAAGTCCTCTGTAACCTTGTTTAATTCTTCAATCGTTCGTTTTTAGGTTTTGCCTAAGGCAGCGAATGCACGGTCTCTTGCAAGATATATTATTTCCTAATAGGGGCTGCAATTGCTTACCATTAGTTTGCTTCATTGTCACTCTCATTTGCTTACTTCGTATTGATCAGCTGCTATAGGCTTTCTTCCTCTGTTTGTTCGTCCCTTCCCTGGAGCCCGGACATGTTGCTTGTGTCCTTCCCCTGCTCATTTGTTTTAGGTACGCATGTTTTCTTTGTGTT
This sequence comes from Pleurodeles waltl, assembly GCF_031143425.1. NCBI lineage: Eukaryota > Metazoa > Chordata > Amphibia > Caudata > Salamandridae > Pleurodeles > Pleurodeles waltl. Next base: position 1,115,690,049 of record NC_090439.1, on the reverse strand, counting down.
TAAGTACACTACCAGAATACTTTTTTTCGGCTGTCTCCCTTGAGGAGTTTCCTTCTCCCTCTGTGTTCCTGCCCCCTGTAAGCCCTCTACTGTCCATTGTATTCTCTCACCAGCTGTTTCTCTGCTGTCTGCATTGCCCCCACTACCCTACGTCCCTCTGTTGCGTGTGTTGCCCCACCATCTGCCGCCCATCTATTGCTCGTGTTGCCATTGCCATGTGCCTTCCCTCTAGTGCCTGTGTGGCAGCCTCCATCCCTCTGTTTTTGCTGTGCTGTATCTGTTGTCCGTCGTGCCCCCAGCAACCTCCCTCCCTCTGTTGTCTGTTGCCTCTTGCACCTGCTGTGTCTCTCCACCTCTCTTTTCTCCGTTGCCTGTGTTTGCCTTGTCACCCATCCTCCTACCATTTTCCACATTACTCCTGCCCTTCCTCTGTTGCTCGTGTTGCCCCCACCACCCGACATGCCAAAAGATTGTGCTATGACACTGCTAGTGCTGGTGGTGTCATATTGCTTTTTCCCCACACCCACCATTGTCCATATTGTGCCCCATGCTCTCTTTCTCCTGCCCCAACCCTCCCTCCCGCAAGCTCCAAAAAAAAATAATTGCTTTACTCTAAAGAACTTTTAAACTTTTAGTTATGCTTTGCAGCAGCCATACAACATGACTAAAAGAATTGACAAAGTGAATACCCATCGTAGGTGAGATCTATTGCCTTGCCAATGCTTGTTTAGGTTAGCCTACCAGACAGCACAAGCTGTCTGGTTGTATAAGATCTAATGATTAAGAAGCTACGGGGGCTAACAGCCTACCCATTGCTTACCAATGGCTGGATTTATTGTCACTCTCATTTGCTTGCTTCTTATGGTTTTTTTTTGTTGTTTTTTTTTTTGTCCATCCTGTTTGTCCCTCCCCTGTAGCATAGCCTCTTTACCATCTCACTGTTTGGCTGACGTCTCTCCTTTCACTGTTCATTTTTGGGGAACTGCTTCTTCCTTTTTGCGTAAGCACTCCATGAGAGTGTATGTGTGTTCCAGCTCTCTCCATTGTGTACTTTGGATACCCCCTGCCAAACAACCCACGCTTCCTGTTGCGGTCTCTCATGTTGCTATCTCTCTCGTGTGCTTCTCCCCTAGGTGCTGCCCCTCTTGTGCTGCTTTTTCCCTTCCCTGCCCACTTGATGTTGCTCCCCCCACTTCCTGCGCCTCCTTTGCCCTCCACGCACACCACCTTCTGTTTTTTTGAGGGGGTGTGAAGACCAGGCTGCAAATTGCTGCCTGCCCCACTGCCTTAACTCTTAAATCGTATTTTTTAATGTACCAATTTAACTCTGTTCAGTAAATAAAAAAACACAAGCCTTTGTTGGCACGCATGCATAATGAGTGGGTATGCCATCAAAATGGCATGACTGCTGTTGGCTCGTTGCTGAGCCTTTGTTTTATAGGTTGTTTGTGTTTGGTTTTTAAACTTGTGGCCTATTGTCTTTGCCATGCTTGTTCCCAAGGTGACTGTTAGTTATGTGGTCTCACAAATTAAATTTCCTGGCACCTGCACCGGTCACTGTATATAAGGGCAACACGGATGATTTGTAAAGGTAGTGTGATCCCTGATATAAACAATTAATTTTGTTTTGAAGATTAACAGAGAATATGGGGTGATGTGTTTTATTGAGCAACCCAGATTTTTACCAAGATGCATGTATTGTTTAATTGGAAATGCTAGAATGATTCACTTTTTTATCATACATACAGGATACATGGCATTACATAGAATGTGAAAGGCTAATTTCTCTTGCATGCCACCTCTCATTCCCCTCTGAAAGGTCACACACTGCAAGGAACTGGGCTTGCAGCTGCTGTGATGTAAGGTGCTATTTTTAAAGGCAAAGCATGCAGGCTGACAGCTGCCCTAAAATACTGCAGCTGCCCCCATGGTTCCTCATTTAAAACAGCCTTTGTGGGAAGAGACTGATATACGCTTCCCTCTATAGCAGTCAGCCAAAGTTGGGTCTTATTAAACTTTTTAATTACCTATTTTTTAGAATGTAAATAAACGTGGTGCTTTGTTTGTTACTGTAGATGATCATATTTTGAACAAACTGGTGACTGGAATGACCTGAATTCCTTTTGCACAGGCCATCTGGCCACTTTGAATTAGTCAAATGTTTTTATGTTTTAATATTATATTGGTTACTTAACACAGCATGTCATACTTTCAGTAGATATTGTACAAGCACACCACTGGCCATGGAATAAACACACTGGGGTGGCTGGAATCCTTAAAAAGTGGTGGGGAGAGCAAAGTGCCCCACCACTTCCCAAAAAATAAAACGCCCCCTCCCTCCAAAAGCCCAAGATAAAATACCCCCTCCCTTTAAAAGCCCATAATAAAAAATAAAAAACCCTCTTTCCAAAACCCCATGTTAAGTTAAATTAAAATGTACTTACCGACCGCAGCATGTCCTCTTCGGTGTTCTGCAGTGGAGCTCCTGTGACCAGTCAAGACACTGCTCTCATGCTGTTAACCAGTATGAGAGAATTACCTGTATTGGATGGAGCTGGCTGGCTGGACGCTCCTTCAGGCCCTGGAATCCTGTGTTTGGTGTCCACCCAGCTGTCTTGAGAGAGCTGAGTGGAGAGCTTCAAAGAGTGCATGTCACTTTGGCCAGCAAAAAACTGCCGGCCAAAGTGACATGTGTACTTTAGAGCATCCAGCTGACCACTGCTCCAGTCCTCTGCTGCAGAAGACACCCCCCAATGTCTTTTGCCTCCGGGGCACTGCAGCAGTCACATTGGTGGTTTGCTATCTCGTAATGGGTCCGCGGGAAACATGGTCTCCGCCAGCCTGTTTGTGCCATCTTACAGCCTCTCCTCTCATATGAGTACCCAGCAGGATTGTTACACAAATCCTCATACTTTGAAGTCCAAGAAAGAACAGTAAACACCTAGCTCCCTCTGCCAGTAGAACCTGACATTTGACCTCAGTCTTCGAATACATAGTAAATGTGACACAATGATAACAATATTTAAAGGTCTGTTTAGGCCGTGGAAGAATACAGTAAATAGGCTATGCTCTATTGGAGGGATGAACTCCAGCTGGCCAGCCTAAAACAAATAAAGCCAGCAAATGGAAAGCAAGAAAATGTAAGTAAAAACCATAAATCCAATGGTCGGAATGCATTCCCAAGGAAGCTTTCACAATGGCACCAACATGTTGTTAGCAAGCCAGATTACTACGCTGTCTAGTAGGCTTCGACCTACAAATTAATAAATTGCATTGCACCCGCTGTAAAATATCAGTTCGTGGAAAAGTCATTGAACTGTACTTTTTTTTATTTTTTTTAAATCAATTTGATAGTCATGGCTCCCGCCACAGAAGTGAAATCCAAGCGCATTCTTGTGACTGGTGGATCTGGACTGGTGGGGAAAGCCATAGAGAGAGTGGTGGCAGAAGGGGAAGGCCGGCCGGATGAGGAATGGATCTTTCTCTCTTCCAAAGATGCTGACCTAACGTGAGTAACTTTTTTGTTCTGTTATTTTCGTTGTTACTATGCATTAACTGTACCTACTTCCCAAAAAAAGCATATGTCTGTGTTCGACTGACAAAATCTACATATATTTTGTTCATAATGTGCTAACATTACATAGCTTATTGACTTAAAGCAAGTAGCATAGATATACTATAAAGCAATAAATACTCCTGTTTTCTGTATTCCAGCTGAAACATTCATGTTTTCAGAAGTGGAAACCGGCCATTTTATATTGGCATTTGAAAAGCTAATAGTCTTGCCTTTTTGTATAGTGAAACTGTTTTGTCACACTAGTGCAATACAACTCTCCTGCGCTTTGTCTAGTTTGGGTTAGAGGTGCAAGGTAGGCCATGCCCTTTGGGGGTTTGAATGCTTTACTGAATCATGTTACTGTATAAGCACTCACTCTTTTGTGGATCCCATTCTCTGATTGCTCCTGTCTCTACTTCGAAAACTCAAACTGATTGGAAAAGTTGCACTGAATCTCCTGTTTTGCATTCAGATCAGTCATGCTACTGTAAGTAATTGTACACCTATGTCCAAATTCTGCGCTCCTTTTAAGAACGTTCATCCTAACCGTGTACTCGTATACCTACACTCAGCATTTGAAGACTTATTCGAAGTGTCAAAGCTGTTCCCTATTGTATCTCCATCTTCCTTAACTTACTGGCGTGCCTCTGTGGGGGTGCCTCCCGTTTATGGAATTGTTAGATGGCTGGACTTGAGGCCAAAAGATCTCTTGTGATCTGGGAGTGGGGGCTTAGTTCTCTTTCTCAGACAACAAGTGTCTTCTCAGCGTTTTATCTATGTGATTCACTTATTTTCCACAACCGATCCAGTCTATTGTAGCTTCTCTGTCCCGTCTATTCCAATCGGATGTTTACTGTCCCATTGGTATGTAAGAAGAGAGACAATAACGGGCTTTGGTCCTGGCTAGGGAAAAACTTATGAGCAGTCTTAGATGATGATGTGGTGGAAGTGATCCTTCCGTAAGTTGGCATTGATGGTATGGTGCACCCACAGCTTTCATCTTTTCTTGAAGGCTAAGTGCAAATTGAAAAGCAACACTGTCTACTGGGGAGTTTCACAAACCTTTAATATCAGCAAAGCTTTTTAATAACCGTATTCGACCACTGTCTTCCATCATTGGTTCCTTTAGATGTAAAATAAGTGTTGGCAAAGCCTTGTCAAAGCCAATAGCTCTCCCTACTATTGGTTTTGCCAATGTGTATTAGCCATGTTGTACACAAGCATGGTTGCTGTTCAGCATGGCTTAGAGTGGAGTAATGGAAAATAGTGTAATGGAGTAGACCTCATAACTTCAGCGCTAGTTTCAGCTGCTACTCTGATGCTGCAACTACTGAAGAACCATCTATCATGAGTGAGTGAAAGGATGACAGCGTTTGTAATGCGCCCACCACTTCATCTTTTTTCTGAAACCTATAAGTGTGGGTGAAAATCAGATGTGAAGCGGAAGTTGGTTTCATTGTAGTGGCCCTTGCTCTGAAAACGAGGAATTCCCTTGTAACGTGAGGTTACTTTGAAACCAGTAGCTTTTCCTGGTTTTTACTGCACAAGTCTTAAGCTGTTATTTGGTGATAACTTTTGTAGGTCAAATGGCTAGGAGCTAGCTGATGCAAGCATTTATAGAGCACCCATACTCTTTAAATACAGTCCAGTCTATTTTTGGGAGCCAGTTCAGAGCTTGTTGTTCTGAAGAAATGCAGACTTTCTTTTTCAGGTTGATTGCCTTAGCAACTTCAAATTAGCCATGTCGACTCTAAGTAGAAGATAGTTGTAAAGACATGCAGACTGTGCATTACTGTAATCTAGTAAAGCATTAGCTATGGTGCCAATTACAAATGCACAGTTCTTTAATGATGGAAAGTGCAACAGAGTGTTAAACCGAAACATGTTGAAGAAGCCAGTTTTGGTCACTAGGTGTAATTGATGTAGATGCTACAAAAAGAGTCTACATTGAAAAGGGTGCCTAGGTTTTGTGGCCTTTTCTGTAGAAATTGTCATTTACCCAAAGATAAGAAGTACCTCAAGTGACCACCCTTTAGTGTCAATAATAGCATCAGAATTTGCACTAAGAATCCTATTAATGACTGTGTATATTCTGAGCCCGATGTACTAAAAATCGATTTGCAGAAAGTGTTGCAAATTGTGCACTGATTTTTTTTTTTGTGAATAGATTTTGATTTTGTAAACCAACCTATGTACTACTAGGTCAGTTTGCCAAATCACAACTTGGAGGGGTTCGCAGTTCAAACTTTCTTACTACCATTCGTGAGGTAGGTTGCAAATTGCTACTCGCTCTGATAGGATGATGTCAGCAGATCACCATACCTGCAATTCCATTTAAATAAAGTATTTTCTAAACGCAGTATGCTTTAACTAAAGGAAACAAGGCTACATTAACACAATAATAATCATAATTAAATAAAATACTTTATAAAGGTTGAGTCGACAGTGGTCCAGGGAACCACTGTCCATTCCCAAACAAGCATTTTGCAGAAATGTGCCCTTACCTGGATTAGAGATGGGGTTACTGTGACTGTTGTACTGTGCATTAGACTGCAGAAGGTTACTCTGACTTGTTTACCTCTTTATTACGTCACACTGTTTTAGTTACTAGTTAAGGGAGGGCTACTCTGATTACTTGTCTCTACACTAGATCCCATAAGATTTCATTTATATCTAACACTACTGCTCCCCCTGAAGCATGGAGGACAGAGAAAATGCTTTGAGAAACAACTTTTACCAGTGCTTCCCACTGCACGTTGCTACATCCTCGATACATGGAGCATGGTTGAACCTTCTGGAGCCCACAGAGCGTGTTCGAAAAGACTCCAGTCTTTCTGATAGTGTTCTGGTGTCAAGACCCAACTTGGACATTTTCATTACCTATGAGGATAAGGCATAATTGTTCATATGATCTGTGGGGCCATCTTAGTTAACCATAGAGCTAAATAGATCTGTTAGCATAACATATTTGTCATTCAACAGAAGAAAGTAAAAAATTGACATTAGTTAGGCCATTGATTTGCAAATCCAAATGAGACTTTGCTAGAAACACGTACAACTTCTGTTTGCCACCCCCTTCCTCCACTCCCTCTTAGAATTTAGGTTGAGGAATTCCACCCAGCCTGGAGTTTGATTATGGGTCCTCTTGGAATTCTATGTTCTCTCACATTTGCTGCAAAAGCTGCTGATGCAGTCAAGTTGCCCTCATTACTTCTGTAAACTTTTTGTGTTTGGAATTCCTCAGCCTAACGTATAAGGAGTGGTAAAGCAGACATTAGACTTGTTGCACCAAAATGTATAGGTTTTTCTTTCAAATGTTCAGTTAGCCACTCCCTGAAGAAGTGAAACGTTTCATAAAAGCTTGTAAATAAATGATTGTATTAGCCTATTTGAAGGTTTGATGTGTTACTTCCTTCTGCTAAATGACATTTATATTCTCTTTAGCTAATGTGGTGCACAGAACATGAACACAACAAAATGTGACTAAAGAGCAGGAAGCCTATCCCAACAGCTATAATCATTCATTCATTTTATCCTAGCCAGCTTCTTTTGGTACAGCCTCTGCTGGTAACAGAATAGTAGAATTGGAGAACTGCCTCAACTCCTGTTGCAGAAGCAAATCGTTTTTCATCTTGCATGGATGTTGAAAGACTGGCCTGCATCAGAAAGGATCAGTTCATTTTGGTTGAACCAAAATGCAGTGTGGTATGATATATTTAAATAGATGTCTTTTTATCAAATATAAAATGTGAGTGTTTGTTTTTATACTTCCCGACCTATGTCTCACTTTTGCAATACACCTACAGGTGTTTTTCTCTTAATTTCATTGCCAAAAAATGACATTAAAAAGGAAGAGATGAGACAAAATGAGGAGAGGTAAAATTTCACTCTGCACAAACAGAAAGCTGTGTTTTTTGTTTTTTTTTGCAAACGAGAGGGACTATTTTTGTGTTTCTGTCTCTATTGAAGGGAAAAAAAGACTGGGCCATTTGAAGTGGAATTTCTGCCATTATTTTGTATGGATTATTAGAACCCCTCCCCTTAAAAGGGCCCAAATCTCATCTACACGATCATGAAAATAGATACTCAGACCTAAAAGGGGAAAGTATCAAGGCTGAAAATGGATTGTAAAAGGCAGGGGTGGCAAACGTGAACCCTCACAGAACATAAGTGGTGTGACATCCTTTTTTTAAAGAAAAGGCTTACACCGGTTCTGTACTATTTCCACACCGCTTTAGTCCAACAAACAAGGAGAATGGTGCACCTGGGGCCATCAAAGATGGTTGATGGGTCCTACGTCCATAGCTGCGTTATGATTGGGCAAAAATCAATGATGTAGGGAAAGTTTTTTTGCACATCTTGGAACACAGATTCTGCACCCTTATTTAGCGTGAATTCAGATACAGTGAAGGAACTTCTGTAGTTACGTTGTACAAGTGTTCGCTAGGATTTCTTATAGAAGAGGCTCAAAGTTTGGAAGGTAAATGCAGAGGTTTTGAAGGTGTGAGAAGGGATGGCTACTTCAGCAATGGTTCATTCTGCTGGCTCCAGCATATCCAATGTAGGTCAAATCCTAATGCAACCAGTTATTCAATCAGTTGATTTAAAGGCTCGGTATCACAGAACATTATTGAATTGGAGCACTCCTATCCCCTGTACTGGTATCTGTTACTTAACTAGTGCTAGTTTTCTGAAGAGTCCTAATTGAAAGTGTGGAAATGATGTTGAATTAGCTGATCCAACTTGTCTAAGTGAAAATGTATTAGCATAGACCTTGAGTTAAGGACTTCATCAAGCCTCTGGCATTATGCAGTGTAATCCAACTTCCCATAAGAAGGCTCTCTTCCCCTTTCCCTGTGCTGTTTCCTGTCTATTACTATGTGTCATCCTTCTCATACTTGTTTCAATAGTTCTGCTTAAAGTGCATTGCACAGCCTTCTATCCTAATCTCAACAACTACACGTATGCTGTACTGGCCATAGTCTACTTGGACGTGTCCCTTATTTTCGCTAGTTTATGATCATCTTCACCAAACCAAGAAACATTTTACTATCTGTTGGTCTGTCTTCTTAGATGAGACCGTGGAAAGCTAGAGAGATACCTGATCAAGTACACTTTCAAGGCAGGAGTTAAGTTTGATCAGTCATTTAAACTATCTTCAGGTAAGAAAGGCAAATGTTAATCAGGGAGAAACACCATCCATTGTTGTTGAAGGCATTCTACGCAGCGGTTCCCAACCTGGGGTTGGGGGACCCCTGTGGGTCCGTGAAGCCTCCTCAGGGAGCTTGCGACTGCTTAGAAAATTAAATAATATTAATAGATTAGGTCCCCAGCTTTCAATAATGACTCGGTGGGGGGGTCCCCAGGATCCAATAAAATTTCAGTGGGTGTCCCTGGGCACCAGTAATGATAAAGTGGGGATCCACAGAAGTCAAAAGGTTGGGAACCACTGTTCTACGGCACAAAGCCTGTATCACGGGGAGGAATGTACACTATTATAAAATTACTCAGTAAGTTTGCACCCCACCCCACGCCATGTTCAGCTCTGTACACTAAATAATGTTTTGGATAAAACATCCAAAGTAGTGTATCAATCGGCATTTATATAGCACAGCTTATCACCCGGGGGTCTCAAGGCGCTATGAGGTCAAGCAGTCCTCTACTGCTTGTCTTTTAATGGACCGACAACAGAGTGTAGGCTTGACTTCTATATTGTGAGTGTTCAGTCGTTTAATTTTTCTGGTAAGATGCTATGGCATTGCATAAACATATCTGCGCCCTTAATTTCAGGGAGAAAGCCCAAGCTTTACATTACAGTCATCCATAACAGGTGACACATTTTTTGAGTTCATCTAAGAATGCTTGATATTCACAAGCCTACAGTGAGCTTAATCCAAAAAAAACCTGGACATCCACAGAGGAAGATGAACTTCATATTGGTATACTTGCCAACGGTCAATCAAGATTTTATGCTAAACGTGGAACAGAGACAGCAATTTTGGACAGATTACGACAGATTTAGCTCAGACAGATCCATTTATGGATTTCCAGTTACTTTCTACAGCAAGTAGTGTTAAAACGGAGATACCCACTGAACCCTAAATCCCTGAACATGAGACGCACATCCAGCTGGAAGCTCAAGAGCCTGACTAGACAGTTCATTATCAGTGGGGCGGCAGGTATGTGGCATAGCAGTGCCTGATACAGGGCAGGATCTCGGGGTAGGTTTATAACTTTGCTTTTTTGCTCATATTTTTAAACCACATAGGCATACCATGGACCTTTCCTGCCCTTGTGTAGAAGAGGATAGATATCCAGGATCAAGACGGGTTCCATGGCAAATAGTTGTTAGACGATGCTCTGGGTTAGTTCTGGATTGTCATTGAATGGCACTATGTATGTGGCTCAATTCGTGGGTTCTGAGCTATTCAAGGGAGTGTTTAGATACGCCAGTTGTTCCATTGCCTTGAATCATTACAAGATAGAAGTGTTACTGTTTTTTCTAACATGCCACTCGCTTTATCTTCAACTCTCTTGGTTTTACTTTGTTCGCTTGCTCTCACTTATCCTCCTTTCAGTACTGTAGGCCACTTTTGCTAATGTGACATTCCACCTCACTGCCAATCCTGTCTATTTCATTACTCTTCATGGCTGCTTTCGGACTTATTACTTTTCCTGGTGGTAAGCGTCCACCATTGTTAATCATACTGCTCTTAGGTAGACTGCACATGCGCATACCTCAGCAGGCACGTACATTTCCAAACGATAATCAAAACTCTCCTTCTGAATTATGCTTCCTCGCCTCGTTTGACCACTTTTTCATGCATCACAAAACATTTCCTGACAGCACTTTTACTGTCATCCATCGTCTTAAACTCTATCTCACCCCAGGACACTATTGTAACGTGGCTGCAAGTATGACTTTACCTTGCCCTTCTCCTTCACCCTCAGAACCCCTTTCTCTGCCGACCTTTGTTAATGCCACCCATCAATCCACTGAGCAAAATTTGAGTGCGATGTTCCAGATAATGATCAATTTCATAAGATATTACTGTGATAGTAAGTGGATTCTAAACCTTCTTTCATTAAGGAATAACACACCTCAGAGCACTAGGAATTAACATATACAGTTTAAAGATGTTATTTAAAAGTCAAAATCTTATGTTAAATTGACCCTACAACAATGATAAACAGAATGGTAGCTACAACGTTTACTAAAATTACAAACAGCAACAAACACTCCAACATATTTACTGTATAACCTTTTAACAATCCACCCCATTCTTCTGTTTACTAAGCTTTTCTTAACACCAAAAAGAACAGCTAATTTGAGTTTTGGAGGCGGTTCACGCCCACATACCTTATTGGGCAATAAGGCTTCATATTCAATATGATAATAGAGCCTACTATTCTCATCTTGTGCTGGCAGCTGGGCTGATAAGCTCAGAAAGTGAAGGCTGAGTGCCTTTTCGTTAGCCTTCAGCCAAACTAGGTGATAAGATTCTGCATGATTTGTTGCCCGGCACAAAGTTCCTCTCTAGCCCTTCACACAATGTGCTTAGTTTATTTTACATTTAGTTGTTATTGAATCTTTCAAGATAAACAATTAGCAAAAAGTGGCCTGATACCCTCTTGTTTTCATTTTGCAAGCCTGTGAGCAATAACAATAAACAACATACAATTATCATTTTTACATGAAACATTGTTCACAGCTTAATAACAATTACTTAGAACTGAAAAGTTAGCTCATATTAAATATTATGAATATATTCAAGCATTCTTGTTTACTGTTTCAAAGAAAAATGACAAATGAAATGCAGGTAACCTGTGTAAGCTAAACGAGGAATACCTAGCATAGAAAAAAACCCATAATAATCCTAATACTTCCTCATCCCATTCTCAATAGTCCACAATCACATGAAAGCAATGGTCAAACAAACAAAAAAACACCTGCAACCTTAATTATGTGTTTGAAGTTTCCAACAATTTTGGGCCTCTCAAACATAAAGGGGAAAAAAAGGCTTAAATATTCTTCTCACTGGTTCTCAAGTGACCTCCTCCTTTTTTATGTTTATTAGTTTATCAATGATATTCGAGTCTTTACATTAGAACACTTCAATGAACAATCCTTCATTAACGCTAACGGCACCGAGCCGCATATAACTAGACAGTGTATAGCCAGTGTTCTTTCAAAGGCTGTCTCGTGACACAAGCTTATAATCATCTTTCACAAACAGTAAACATAACCATCATGTGAAAAACATAAAATTTGTGGGACTGTGTGTTGTGGCAGGAAGAATTGTCTGCGATTGGTAGCGAAGGGAGAGTATCCAGATCGAGGGTACTCGGGGAATGTGGACGGCAAAACACATCCAAGGACATTGAGTAAATTTGGCCTCTAGTGAGGTTTTGGTGTCTAGTATGAGTAAATTTGGCCTCTAGTGAGGTTTTGGTGTCTAGTATAGCATGTAGGATCTTCTCGGAGTGGCTGAGTGTGGATTCAAGATGCCGAAAGTTATCCAAGTGTGGGGGTAGTTCTGATGTGGAGACATCATCTGGCACCACTGCGTCTCCCGCTGTTTTGGTAGGACATGTCTTTCCCATGGCGTTACAGGTGGGGGAGGGTGTAGCGAAGGGAGACCTACCCTACACAGTCACACCGTAATAGTCTATTGAGCCCCTTAGCCACCTCTGGGTGCGCTGACTGTAAAACCCAAACAGCAGTGTTAGTTACTGCTTATCAAGTATTTCCCATCAGGCAGGGTGTTAGTCAAATGTCTAAAGGGACTAAGGTGCTCGCCTCCACCATAGCTCCACAATGCCCCACGTTGTGAAGGATCTCCGGGCTAGACCACGGCGTCCTCTCTGTGCGCCACCAAATCTTCCTGGTTGTCCATGCAGTCTTTACCAGCACACCAGACACTCCCTGTTCGTTTGCCATTGCTCCGGGGTCTCACCACTACCACCCGCGAGTCTTTGCTACGTGGTCAATGGCCTCCTCCTATTCCTCGCGCTTTCTATATGCCCCCAGTGAGCCGTTGTGGCTGAAAGCGGTTGCAGAGCTCGTCTCACCTTGTGTCTTTCGTCCTCAAACGAGCACAGATGGATCCATACGGTCTTGTTTGGATCACGATCCGTCTGCTGCGGCAAGCGTATCCTGTGGTTCCTCACGTGGTCTGCTTCCGAACCATGGATGGTCGGGCGTTGATCCCACGCCGCCTGCACAGCCACCTCTGTCTTGCAATGGTCCGGTCTGGCTTTACCAATCATCCATCAGTTCCCCACTGACACACTCAGGGCTCAACCGAGCCGGGCACCACCTGCGGACTGTGGGGTCGGTACTGCCTTGCACAGTGTGTCGTCGGCCCAGGGTCTGACGAGTCCGGCTGTGCAGCCCTTTGTGCTGCTGATTCAAGCAAATTGCATAGGTAACCTCCCTGGGCGCTTTGGGTCTCCGCACTGCAACAGCGGGGCCCTTCTGCTACGGTAAACACGATATTTTACTGGGCCCAGTGCAGAGCTCTCTAATTAGCGTCCGACGCGGTCGCCATCTTGGCCACACCCCTCCTCAAGTGACCTCTTTAATGAAAGAAAGTGATTATCAACACTGGAAAACAAGTGGGAACAGATGCCTTTCTCATCAACTTATAAAACCATATGGCTTTGAGAAGAAGGTATTACTTGGAAAATATCTTAAAGACTTAGCACAGCTACCTTAAATCTCTGACCATCACCACCAAGAAGCACCCAAAACAGTTCTTCGACATAGAGGCATAAAACAAGTCCATTCACACCCCAAATAAGTTTGAGAATGCTGCTCGCAAAGCTGAAGAATTCGCCAGTCAACACCATCAAACTTTCACTTCCCCACCTCGAAGACTCCTGGAATATCTCAAATCTCACATGCAAAACCAAATCAAAATTACTTACATTTGATGCTTTCAAAGAATGGCCTTTTGAAAATTATTCGAAAAGTTAAGCCTTCTAATCATTTAATCGACTTGATTCTGAAGTACATTACCAGATACACATTATACCAACTTGTGCCTTACTTTAAACAGTTAGTGAACCTCTTTCTTTACCAAAGAGTATTAATTGGGCAAGACTTCACTCTACTGAAGAAACAGCAGGTAAAGCAGATTTCAACAATTTTGATCCGGTCTTAGTGCTGCAGTTTTGGCGAAAGTGCTAGTGATTTGCATTACTATGCAACATACACAGCTTATTGCTCAAAATGATCTTTTCAACCATATCCAGTTAGGGTTTGGAGAGAGATGCTGCTCTGAAATTCTCCTGTTTCAAGTAGTAGCTGAAACACTTCATATCCTCGTCTCTGGCAGCTCCCTACTCTGTGGTCCTTAAACTCTCAACAGCATTTAATACTATAAATCATTCCTTTCTAAGGAGGAGTCTCAAAGTATAACATTGGCATTGAGGGTGCTCACCACTTATATGTCTAACCAGGTGAAAATTGGACAAATTGTTTTATAGTGTGGTTGCCCTCTCATTGAGTTTCCCACAATGCTCTGTACTCAACATCACTCTTTTTAATCTGTACATAGAGCATATACATCAGTATGAGTGGAACACATGGGTTTATCTTACCTATGGTCCTTCAACCTCAACCTTCTACCTAAACCCAGACCACCTAGTGCCATCTCAAAGATCCAGTAGTTCCACCTTCTAGGCCCTTTGCAATGGAACTTCCTTACACTGCACATGTGCTATTCCCTCATTAAGAGAGCTGAAAATAGGTCCGAAAAGTCACCTTTTCAACTCCAAACAATACTGACTACTGTCCCCTCTCTGTTATAAATATGTATATATTTAGCCTGTAATATTCTGGTAGTGAGAGATGTAAAAGCACTACTTAACTAAATGTGTTATTTGTGTGTCTTCACACTATTACAATCAAGCAACTAATAAAAAGAAAATCTATAGAACATCCATTATTCTAAACTATGGTAACCACTCCATGTCCCTCACCTATGTACAGTCCTGGCTACTATTTAAACCACTTCTTAGCGAATTGTCAATGCTGCTCAATAAGAAAACAAACCCATTGTCTGATTGCACCATTTAATTTTAACCCCTGGACTTAAGCATGAAGTCCTATTTGGGGGTGTGATACTTGGGTCCATGTGCCCTGGGCTTTTTTACTTCACCACCTGTACACCTGTTTGTGCATTCATTTGTCTTCTGTATCATCCTTAACAAGGATCAGTCATTTCTGCAGGGCCCCTTGCACAAGCCAGTGTGCCTCGCATGCAAAGGGTACGAAAGCAGTGAATTAACAATTGCTATTTGGGAAACTAGGTCCCCTTTGCTTTTTGAGTGTTAGCATGGCTTCCAAAGTTCTTAAGCTCTAAGTTGGCATACTCCGGCTATGGGGCATCCCTCCGAAGATAACCTTCCTCACTGGATGAGCTACCGAAACCTTGGAAACCTCAGACTCTTGTCATTACCTGAGAAACCTCACAGCCTCTTGTCATTATCTGAGAAACCTCACAGGCCTCTGGTCATTGCTTAATATTGTATAACTACTGTAAGGGTGGGCCTAAGAGAGGCCATGATTTCTTCCTTGGGACTTCTGTTTGATGTTGGGGGCACCACCTATGGGGATGTAATTGGGAAATGAGTGTACCTGATAGCTACTAGTCTGACTATGGTATTTGTTTTGTCCATCACCAGTAATGCAGCAGATACCAAGGCACTGTTTGACAAGCACAAACCTACCCATGTCATCCACTTGGCTGCGATGGTGGGCGGCCTCTTCAGGAACATGAAGTACAACCTGGACTTCTGGGTAAGTGCTTACCTTTTGCAAGGCTGGGATGATGACGGGAAAGATCCTCACACTCGGAGAAAGTAGGAACACAAGCAGATGACAGTGTGACATCATGCGTGCATTCCAAAAATACCCCTGGTGTCATGGCAGCATGTTTCAGTATTCTTTGATATAGGGCAGTGCTGTTACTTTTTTTTTGTTATTTTTTTTTTTTTTTTTTAACTAGGTTTTCCAACCCATGTGTTTTTCCTCTCTCTACTTTTGCACTGTTAATTAGCTTCATTTTTATTTAAAACCTTGTTTAACTTTTTTTTTTTTTGCAATGCTGTCTCTATTGAGTTGTGCTAGGCATACAACTTTGTGAGCGCACCACAGTCTTCTTCCTACAGTGGGTAGATTTAGATCTGTGGTGTTAGGAACATTGTTGCCCACTTCTGAAGGCAGATGGCACTGGGGATAAATGCTTCTTTCTGAGCAGAGGTGATTGGCCACTTTGTGGGGTTTAGTTTGAGGGAAGTAGCTCAGGATGTGGTTCAGCTAATTTTATGGGTGAATCTGAATTTCGATTTAATGGGAATGGAGCAACTTCAGCCTTGTGCCATCCAGTTTCTCCTATTGAGCCCAGTCACATTGCAGTGTAACAAACTAACTAGAGCAAAATAATCCATTCTCCTTATTGAGTTCCATCAAGAAAAAACTGTGAATTGATGCTCAACACATCATTGTCCTTACAGCAGTTAAGGGGAAATTTTATCTCCATCTTCCAACAAAAAATAACTAAGGAAAATAAGACAAAGTTAAGAGGGATAAGCACAAGCGATATTCCTGACTCCTTCCATGGCGGAGGTGATTCATGCAATGACAATCTGTCCACAAATGCATGCGCGAGACCCAGTGAGGACCGGCTGCCACGCCTCATGTTTGCACCCTTCTCCATAGGCGCTGCAGAAAGAGCGGCAAGGAGACTGAAGACTTCTGATTTCACCCTACTCTTTGGGGAGAACATATGCCGCCTCCTCTCTCAAATATTGTGGGTTATTTCAGACTTTGACTGACAGCTTGTGGCTGTGTATGCTGTTTTATGAGTGCCCCAACCTTTTCCACCGTTTTCTCATTCCTCACCCACCACCCTCCTGATGAGTAGTGAATGTAGCTCTTACAGGCGCTCTGCTATATGATCTGCCTGGTGACCTGTATCAGCATGACTGGGGCTGCTGTGTATTAGCCCCCTCCTGCAGGTCTGATCTGGTGCATACTCCTGCCCAGTACCCCTTCACCTTACTCTGTATCCGTGATTGCAGCTCCTCTTTATGCGCTCCCTGTCATGTGAGCCCATGTCAGCTATGTGGCCAGACGGGCACACCTATCCCACAACTCCCTCCGTATGCATGGCGTGGGCCATTTTTCTGATTTTTCTTCCCCATGTGGACCTGTTTGTTAGTCACCCTTCCTGCCCAATTTCTCTCCCTTCCAACCAAGTTTCTCCACCCCCACCTTCCCTCCACTTTTCTCTTCCCTCATTGCTACTCCTCCATGTGCATATTAGGGACTTCTACGCACATGGAGGAGTAGTAGGGATTATGAGCTTTTTGCCCCTTGTGTGCACTACTCAGTAACCCGGGCATTGCTCGCATCTCCTTCGTATACATGAGTGTTGGAGGTCTTTACATGCTCCTTGTCCTTTGAGCACATAGTCCCCTCACCTGCCCCTACATAGGTGAGATTGGGCCTGCCAGGTGACGTCTGCGATACACTCCCCCCTCCATATGCTAAGTGAACACCTCTATTTACTTCATTTTTTATCTTTTTTTAAAATGTAGTTCTAAACGTTTCTATAGCTCAAACATGACCCGTGATGGTACCAGAGCGCTTTACAAATGCTCGGAGGGAATGAACAAGACTAGTAAGCAACAACCTAATCAACAGAGGTGCAGAATATAATAGCTCACAAATTGAGGAAAGATAATGCCACAGGACCAAGCCGATTAGTCATCGGACACAATTAAACTTGCGAATAAGTCATGGGTGTAGACACTGTCATATTGTGTGAACTAGAGCAGAAATGTGTTCATAAATAGTACTTTAGCTTCTTTTATTAGTACTTGAGCTTCTTTTTAGAATAATGAAGTTAAAGTTCACGTGGCCCAATTCCTTCCCCTTCCATAATTTAATAGTGCAGGATTACATTCACCGCCTCTTTAATCTTCCAGGCCAAATGGGGATAGACTGCTGTATTCATGTCATGGTCAGCCTGCTCCCCACCCCCCTCACCCATCCCACCCACCACTAAATTTTCCTGTACCAACCCTACAAACTCCAGTGGCATCCTGTTTTCTTGCCACACAGATTAGACTTGCTTGCTTCTGTTAATGGCAAGCCTATTTCACCCATGTAGCCTTTAATCCACTGTTCATGAACTGTGTGTTCCAGTCTGGGGCCCTTCCCCAGCTCCCTCGCCCTCTGTTCAATTAATTACCCATTGGTGCAGTTTTGTTCCTCCACACCCCCTGTCATCTCCATTAATCAAGCTCTTTAGCTCAGGTAATAACACACACATATTATCGAAAGAAAAGAATGCTGTTCGCACACTCTGGGCTCAAGGAAAAGAAAAATCATTTAATCACAAACACAATGCGTTTCGACTGACACAGCAGCCTTGGTCACGTGATAATTACCACCAATAAGCATTTGCTAAATACTATCATTTCATAGACAGAGATGAGACAAAAACATATAACTAAAAGAAACAAACAGACCACTACCACATTGCATATTCAAAAATAATAGCTTGTCTGACCCATAATATTAAACCTACTGCAATTATCATATCCTGGTACTTTATATATGAATGTTAAAATATATTGTCCAAAAAGGGGGGGAAGTGTAACATTACAAAGTTTATACTCCACTGGACCATAATATAAATAATGAAATATCGTCAATTCAAGCCCAAATGGAAATAAAGACAAGCAATGAAAAACACACCCTCTAAGCCAGAATTCCTAACCCAAAAGGACCCAGTACTGATCCTAACATATGTACTCGCAAATTTATACTAAGGGTCAATAATAATAGGACAGACTAACCATAACAATATGAATAAAATTAATTTTCTTATCCGTGAATCTGCAAAGAAATATCACCCAATAATAACGTGCAATATAGAGAAAGCGTTGGCAAGCAGGGCGCAGTAGTTTTCCATCCGACCCATTATATCTGAAAAAATATATAAATAAATAACCACCACATATATACAAATCAAGTCATCTTCTAAACGCAAAAAATTAATTCATAAGCTTAATTAAACACACTAGAATCCACTATTTGTACACTCAGATGATTCACAACAACCCAAAATCCATTAATGATCAATTCACAAGAACCTATCTGGACTTTCATTATCTCATTAATTATCATATAAATGGGAGTTCAGTTCTTCACCCGTATTCAATCCTTTTGGTATCTTAGTCTCTAAATCTAAGATGTATTTTGACACTTTTTTTTTTTTTCCTCAATGTCAATTCTCTATTACCTCCTCTGTGATATGAAGGAACATGTTCAATACCAAAATAGGATAACAGAGTGCAGTCAGAATTGTGTTTATCTTTGAAGTGCCTCGTTACCGGGTAGTGTTCGTCTGTAGATGTGATAGCTCGCATATGTTCCAAAACCTGTTTCTTAACAGTGCGTTTGGTACTGCCAACATACCATCTTAAACATGGGCATTCAAGTATATAGATCACAAATGGAGTACTACATGTTATAAATTGATTGATTTGCCTAACTTTCCCAGGTTTTCATAAAGCATATTGCTTTTTACATGATATTTTAAGATCTAATGATATTACTACTATCCCTCAACTTAGATAACATAATCTACAAGGTTTCTTTCCTTGTGGACATTGCAACGCATGTCATAATAGTGTCATGCTGAAGCAATATGCTTTATGTAATCTCGATGCGGTCCCAGTGGACAAAGCCCTCGAGGCTGGACACTTGTTGGGGGGGGGGAGTCAGGCCTGTCACGCGATGATCCCAGAGGATCTCCAGCACATCACATCCATACAGGTACATGACGGGATGAATATGGCCATGCGCCTGCCGTAGAATAGATCACGGAGCCCATCAAAGCCTTCAAGGCGATAGGCTGGGTCATCATAACCTCACCCCCACCCCCCATACACCATTCATTTATGGCCACTAAAAGTGCCACCATTAATAGGCATAGACATCTGACACACCCAGTCCAATATCAAAGGCAGATTCACACGCTGTAGTAAATGCCATGCGATGGGGCTTTCTGGCCCACATAAAGGAGGTACGTTTATAAATTAGGAAACGGAACCACACCGCGGGATTAGATGAGGATTTTTGGACATAATGTATAAATAGGAGGAGGCACATGATTTTAAATAATGCAGTACGACCTATGGGATTGAAAGGTAGTCGGTTCCTTGATGGGACGTCTGTACCTGTTGAGCGTGCCCATATGGTGGGAGGCAGAATCCACCAATTCTTCCCAGGTTTGCAGGCTAGAACGCTGGTCAGGTGGGTTGTGCAAACTTTCTCAGAGGTTATGCCTTACCCTTCCTCTCACCTCCTCCATACCTTCCACTATTTCCCCCCTCAAGCGGCTGACTGAGGACCATCACTATTTTGCAATATGAACTGCAAGCCCTTTTGGCCAAAGGGACTGTTGAGAGAGTGCTAGCACCAGAAGGAGGACGTGGTTCTTCTTCCCACAACTTTCTGGTGCCCAAGAAGGACGAAGGCCTTCTTCCAATTTTAAACCTGTGCTCTCTCAACGCCTTCTTCCTAAAGGAGAAATTCAAAATGCTCACCCTGGCCCAGGTCTTGTCTGCTCTCGACCCTGAAGACTGGATGGTTGCGTTATACTACTGGATGCCTCTTTTCACTTCCTGTCCTGCCGTCCTATTGACTCTACCTGCGGTTTCTAGTGGGAAAGGAGCATTTTCAGTTTGCTGTTCTCTCCTTAGGTCTCACCTGCGCCACTTGGGTGTTCACAAAAGTGATGGAAGTTGTAGCAGCACACCCTTGGAGGCCACGGGTGACAGTCTTCCCCTACCTGAACAGCTGGCTGTTGAAGGCAGGCTCACTCCAGGCAGTCGTCAAACACCTGCAGACTACTGCAAACCTTCTATCATCTTTGCGGTTCACAATCATGATCCCAAAGTCACACCCGACTCCTCCTCAGATGCTCCCCTTCCTCTGAGCCATTCTGGAAATGGAACGGGTGCCTTTCCCACGGGAAAGAGAGTCAAGGGAACTCTAGCCATGATCTCAATCTTTCAATCTCTGTCTTTGTTTTTAGTGAGGTCGACTCTGAGGCTGCTGGGACTGATGGCCTTCTGTGTCCTGCTAGTAGAGCACGCTGGGTGACATATGCAGGCTTTGCAATGAGATCTGATGTTCCAGTAGATACTGTGAAAGACCTACAGTAGTGGTTGCTTGACTGCGATTGGGTTGTCGGGAGACCCCTCTACCCAGAACTGACAGTGGTGACCGATGCATCACTTTTGTGTTAGGGTGGCCATCTGGGAAAGGTGGAGATCAGAGGCATTTCTTCTCTGGCTGAGTCCCAGCTCCACATCATCCTTCTGGAGCTGAGGGTTATCCACTGGGTGCTGAAAGCCTTCCTTCCATCGATCAAGAAGAGGCTGGTTCAGGTGCTCACAGACAACACCACCATTATGTGGCATTGCAACAAACAGGTTGGGTTACAGTCCTGGATCCTGTACCAGGACGTGCTGCATCTCTGGAAATGGTTGGACCATAAAGGCAAACCATCTGGTCGGGTCTTTTAACGCCATGGTGGGCAAACTCGCTGTCTCACCTAGCAGATCGTAAGTGGCAATTACACCCGCAGGTGGCGTAGGGCCTCTTCCACGAATGGGGAGAACCTTGGCGTGATCTATTTGCCACCACTGAGAACTCGCAATGCCAGCACTTGTGTGCATTGGAGTTTCTAGGGCATCTCTTGCTTGGAGACGTTTTCCACCTCAAGTGGAGCTCGAGACTCCTGTATGCCTTTCTGCCGATTCCACTCCTGCTTGAGTTCTCAAATAGATCAGGACTGACTGACTGGGCCCCAAGTCATCCTAGTGACACCAGATTGGGCATGTAGGGTATGGTATCCAGAACTCCTGGACTTGAGCATGTGTTCACTTTTCGTGCTGCAGTCACAGCAACAGGACAGGGTTCTGCACATGTGCCTTTGTAATCTCCATCTTCATGCCTGGACATTGAGGGGCAGCAGCTGAACACCTTCAACCTTCCTTCGGAAGTGGTTGAGGTCATTTTGGCAGCCAGGCATCCAACGGTGAAAACAGTATATGCCTGACTGTGCAAATTCGTGACTAGGTGTAGCAGACCTTGCCGTGGCCCGTCGTTCGCAGCACACCTCATTCTGCAGCAGAACGGGAAGAAACCCAATGATGAAGCATGCCACCAAGGGGTAACCCTGGTGGGTGAGGATTTTTCTAACAAAAAAACTTTTTTTTCTGTGAAAGTTTTTTTTCTCCTCTGGGTTGGGTCTCTAAATACGTTTACTGAAGCTTCAAGGAGGATAGACCCTCCCCTTTAACCCTCCTTCTCCCCCTCCTTTGTTTAGCAGGTGCAGAACAAGTCAGTTACCCCATTCCAGGCCAAGTTATCAGCCGTTCTGTTATTTTTCTGTCTCTTGACCAGAAAGGCTTTACTTTGGGTACAGTTAAGCCTCTGTGCGATTGCCAGATCAGCCTTCATTGTTTAAGTCACTGGTTGTGATGCAGTTTTTGAAAGAGATACAACACATGTTTCCCCTTTTCCTTTGTAAGGCCCTATTGGGACCTTAATCTGGTCCATGCGTATTTGATGTGCACGCCCTTTGAGCCACTTCACAGCTATCCCTTATGGCTCTTCACGATCAAGACTGTGTTCCTCGTCGTCATCACTTCAGCACAGCGAGTGACCAATCTCCAGGCTCTGTGTCAATCCACCATACACTACCTTCTTCCCAGACAAACTGGTTCAGCAGACACGAGGATCATTTCAACCCAGTGTTGTGACACTTTTCCATGTCAGTCAAAACTGCACCCTTGCGGCATTCTGTGCTCCACCTCACTCCTCTAACGATGAGGAGATGCCCCATTGCTTTGATCCCAAAACAACTCTCAGCTTTTACTTTGATCGTAGCGAAGAACACTGAGCGGACGATCAGCTTTTGGTGGGGTTCTCTAGAACGAAAAAAGGCAATGCTTTATATCTCAAGGAGCGTTTTTGGGCGTCCCAGTCCGGGGCCTTGTACCCCTCTGGTTAAGTGTCCGTGTTTCATGCTCTCACCAACGTTAATTGAGTCAAATTGTCATACGAAGAGCAGCGGTTTCTGGCAGGGGTACAGTGTGTACCTAAATTCTGCAGGTGTTTGTGGTCTTTTCCTCAGAAGCAGGGCCAGCTTTAGGGCGGTGCAACAGGTGCGACCGCACTGGGCGCGTACATGGAGGGGGAGCTCTGACCTCCGGGGGTGGCGCCGTGTGTAGCAATAACTTACAATATAAAGCACCTGCTGCACAGTTCCTTGTGTGTCCAGCTTTCAGGCAGTAATAAAAATGTCAAGATAACTCTTGGGATTAATGTTCCTGCTGGAGCGAGAGATCGGAGTTTTGTCTAGAGGCAGTTTTGACTGGGCATAAAGTACATAGAGTTAATCTGCCTGCTGCAAACTACAGATCTGTATTTTGTGTGGATAGCTGAGTGGATTAGTAATGTCACCCTTTACCAGCACTTTAAAACCAATGACATGTATGTGAGAGAGGGGCTATGGAGAGATGAGAGGCACTTTTGCTGGGTGGTAGTGAGGGAATCCGAGGCGTAAGTCATGAGTTGGTGTTTACAGAGCAGGGGCCTCCAAAAAAGAATGTCTTACCGGGCGTCACCAGCGCTACAGACGACCCTGGTCCAAAGGCTTAGTGGCTGGTGCAGAAACCCCCGATAGCCAGTGCAGAGCTTCCAGAGCAGGCATGAGGTGGTTGCAGTCCTTCCTGGCTGCCTGTGTCTGTACCCCTGGTGGCCTGCAACGAAGCCAGCATGGTTGATGCTTCAGCGCTCCAGTTGAGGGTTGTTATCACACACGCAACACGACAGGTGGACCTGTGCGTGGGGATCTCCGTAGAACCCGTGCGTCCGAGCCTTACAGCAGCACACGAATAGCCAACATTAAATGGTTCCCTTGGCATCCATCCAGCAGACATCTCAGTAGATGTGAATTGTGGTTCTCAAACACGCACTGCCTCGAGTTACCGCGTATTCATACAGTGTGCTGGGTAACGCGGATGCTAGATAGTAACCATGTCAGGCAGGATGTCACCACAACACACGGCGCCTCTACTAGTGGAAGTCGGGCTCGAGCAGGAAAGAGATCTCCAAAGCCACATGTCCATCTAAAACCACAACTTAAGTGCTATATAACGGTTGTTACTTCTAACCGATTTTACTGTTTGGCAGATGTTTATCTTTCAGACATAGATGCGTAAGGAAAGTTGCAGTTGTTGGGGGCCAAGGGTGGCGGGAGGTCCGCATTTTCTGTTGGGCTCTCTTCTCTGTGAAAATATGTCGCTGCAGTTCACATCCTGCGCACAAGATGGCAGGAGAGTCTAAGAGTTGACAGCGAAAGCCAACCCTTGGAACAGCATTAGAAGTGGCCATCTTCGGAGACGTGTTCGTCAATGAATTGATTCCTCATGTTTTTGCTCTGTTTGCTCATCGATCTTTTATTATAGCCGTGATTAATAATTATGTTTTGCACATCGGCAGCTGAATCGTTCCTGAGGTCAGTGGCATTCGTTTGATTGAATCTGGAAGGATGTAGAGCTGAGTGTGCCCTACTTGGATTTCATCCGGTGCTGCGAAGCTCACTGTGATGTTTGACCGGTTGTGAGGTGCAGTTCTTTGGACTTGGCTTCCAGATTAAGCCCCCTGTTTTCCCCAGAAAGTTGTAGTTTAGAGTGGGCGCAGCCTTACAAACTGCTAATTGGTATTTGGCCTGCAAAGTGTTGTAATAAAATGTATAAGTTGCCTGTATACATCATGGGCGTTGTCGACGACGGTCACTGGTTGGAGGCAGGGCGGCTTTAGGGCGATGCGACAGGTGTGGCCGCACTGGACACTGCCCTCAGGAGGGGCCCTGTGATAACCAATAAGATACCATTTTTAAAAGCACATGCTGCCCAGGTTCTTGTGCGTCCAGCAGCTTTCAGGCAGCAATAAAAATGTCAAGCTAACTCTTGGGATTAATGTTTTTGCTAAAGAGAGAGACGGAGTTTTGTCTACTGGCAGTTTTCACTCACCATAAAGTAGAGTAGAGGGTTAATGTGCCAGCTGCAAGGAACAGATCTGTACTTTGCGAATAGCCGAGTGGATTAGTGAAGCCAGCCTTTACCAGCTATTTGAAACAAACAAAAAAATGAATGTATGTGAGAGGGGCTATGGAGAGATGAGGTGTACTTTGCCACGTGGTAGTGAGGGTATCCGAGGAGGAGGTCGGGGTTTTGGAGGGGTGTGGGGGGGCGAGGTGAGTCAAAAGATTGTCGCATTGGGCGCCGCCAGCGCTAAAGCCGGCCCTGGTTGGAGGTCAGTGGAATAAATCTCATATGACTGTGCTGCACACCGTCATCTTGGTAGGAGATGTCCCTTAGGATCTCCCCTGGGCATAGAACCTATGCTTCATTCAACGCATGACCACTGGGATTTAGTTACAGCTTCACAAAGCCACATTCTTCTGCTTGGAATTTGGAGTTTTGTGTTTGTAGCTTTGCGTATTTGCTAAGTGGTCCAGTGTCGTGGCTCGTGTGTGACATCAGCCAGTCCCCACTGTTTATCCGCCTGCACGTTTCACACTGTGACTTTGGTTAAACGCGCTCCAAGTACACTTTTTTAGTTCCAGCATGCATAGAGCTGTTAACTAAAATGCTTTGCCTGCTTGTAGGTGGCCCAAGTGACGTGGGGCTAAGTGGCAGCTGTGGCGTGACACATTTATTGACCACTCAAACCGATTTCAAGCTTGTTCCCAATCCAGCCTGTGCTTTCAGCACAGCTCTTCCGCTTGATATGTACGCTCCGAGGATAACACACCTCTGGTTTACAGCGTGTAACCTGTTTGAAGAACCAGGTATTCAAGTGCATCTTAAGTGCATTGCAAGCTAGGGTCCAGCAGAGAGGAGGGTGCATCCAGAATGTCTGATGAGGAACGGTATTTTCATCTGTAAAAAAACTAAAAAATACTCTAAATTGATCATTTTAATTCTATAAATATGTATACTGTTATGAGTCTGGCTTTAGAGGATATCTTAACCTTCAGTACTTTAAAACCCACAGCTTAGAAGTTAACCATATATTTCTTCCCTACCAAGTCACCCTGCAGAAGCCAGCAGCCCTGGCCACTGTAACAGTAGAGCCTCAAACTGGTCCTTCTGCCTGGAGTAGCTTTAGTTTATCTGTCATGTTCCTAAAGTGAGGAATACATTTGGGGAATCCATCCTGTGGAAGTTTTTAGCACTAGGGGAAGGAATTAGTAGTGCATATTATGGGTCATGCTCACAAACCAGTGTCCTAAAGAGAATTGCTTAAGTTAATCCATCATTGTTTGGTTTGTGATAGGCCTCTCAGGAGAGAGTAAGAGATGCAGTGGAATTAACTGTGTTATCGTGGTTTTGACAAGGAGGTGCTGGAGACGGTGGTAAGCAGTACAGGGTCTTCGAGTACAGCAAAAGCAAGGATCCAGCACAGCCATGTGTAATCTAGGCTATAAAGTCAAGAAGTCGAGGTCAAAACAAAAAGATTTGCTTATAAATGAATGTAAAAGTCTGGATTAAACAATTTAATTACAGTGTGGCTGTGAAAGATTTCTGCAGCCTAAACCAGTTCCTAGAACTGTCTGTTAGGGACATGTAGACATCTTGGAAGGGTTGTTTCTTTCCCTCACATTCTAAGATGTAAATATTTTTGTGATTTGCCTGTGTGCAGAAATCTGCAAGTGTAGTTTTAAAATGAAGATGCATTGTGTCTAATGTTCTCTTTCTTTGGTAGAGGAACAACGTTCATATCAATGATAACGTCCTCCACTCGGCGTACGAGCTGAAAGTGCAGAAGGTGGTCTCCTGCCTGTCCACCTGCATCTTCCCAGATAAAACCAGCTACCCCATTGATGAGACCATGGTGAGCGGGTTACTTCTTCTCTTTGGCTTTCACCTTTTTCCTGTAATAGATACCTGTCCACTTGCCCCGTGATGAAGTGGTACTCGCCAGGCTTCTTGCCTTCACTTCCTTCTCGTTGCGATTACTTAATGTACTCTAGCCCAGTTGTAATGCACATCATTGTCCCCTCCCTCCCCCTCCCCAAGCCTCCACCGTGTATCTCCATCTTTTGAAGGAGGATCCTTGTGTCATTCCCTTGCTGCATTTCTTTTTGAATTTTAGTATTTCACACTACCCCTCCTCTCCTCTCGCTGCCCCCCTATTAGCCCTCAGCATCTGCATTGATGTGCTCCTGCCAAGGAAGTCCAATGGGGGTAGCAGCATCTGTACTGCATCTGCCAGGAGAAGTTACTTGCAGTCTGTGTTCTGGCCCTGCGTCCGCCAAGACATCCATGTAATCCCCGTCCTGGCACTGCCTCTGCCAGCAGATCCTTGTAATCCCATCCTGGCACTGCCTCCTGAAGAAGATCCTTGTAATCCCGTCCTGGCACTGCCTCCTGAAGAAGATCCTTGTAATCTCGCTCCTGGCACTGCCTCCTAAAGAAGATCACTGCGCCATCTGCTGGGGAAACTAAAAGCAAAAGTGGAAATGTACATCAATGATTCTCACAGAAGCTGCCATCTCAGTTGTCTACATTGTTGAATGTGATTAAAATGAGTCTGCAATATTTAGCCTCCCCATGCCTGTCGCATACCTCCGCCTTCTTGTACCTCCCTATTCCATGGTCTTCAGCCCACCTTCCAGGCACCCCTCTTCAAACACTTTTGTGTTTACTGATGTCAGATTGTCACTCACATTCACACAGGTACACACCTTCTCATCTTCCCTTTGTCCTCATACCCAACCCCAATAATCTCCTTAAACTCACGCCTTATTGTACCTCTTTAGAGCACAGATCTGACTGCCTTAATATATGAAGAAATTAGTGAGGCTTCCCTGTAGAGCCTCGCCATGCAGGTGCCCACTGCATCACCCGCAACAACTCCGCTGAGATGCAGTTATAGTGAAATGGCCACTCAGTCAGGGGCCCAGCAGTGAGGGCAGAGCGAGAACAAATCTGCAATAAGTTACAACAAATCTGTGCTCATTATAAATCCAGAATTGTGGGCGGTCGTCCTTGACTTTGCCTTTGCTGTCTTTTCTGCATAGAGAATACCCTTGCAATCCAATATTGTTGCCTGTCCTTCTGTTGAGCGTCCTTGTATATAATGTTGGCGCCTCTTCTCCCATAGGATACTTTGTAATCAAATGTCCCAGAGAAGATCCTTGCAATCCAATGGCACTTCCTCTTCTCCCATAAAAGATCATTGTAATGCACGTCTGCTGCTTCTCTTCCAGTGACTGGTCTTGCTAGGCTCCACCTACTGTGTTGTTTTATATATTTGACTGATTATCTGCACTTTAATCACTTACGCTCCATGTTGAACGCTACTTGCCATGTGGCTTCTAAACTTACTGAGTAATGCTTCTCTTCTCTCTTTTTTTTTTTTTTTTTTAACAGATTCACAGTGGTCCACCACATGAGTCTAACTTCGGATATTCTTACGCCAAGAGAATGATAGATGTGCAGAACAGGTACTGACCTAACACCGCGGACGTGGACTGGGTGCTACAGGACACTCCATATCAATCCAAGTGGGGAGGTGTGGTTCACATTGGCTTGTTAACAATGTAGGGTTCTTTGTGTACATGTTATAATCGAACATACTTAATACTGGTGAGATATTAACTTACTATTAGGAAGCAAGGAGAGCCAACGCCTTATGCTACATACTTGCAGGCTACCCAAAAGGCCTGCATCGCACTTACTAAGCTGCTTGACCATCAAAGGCTGTGTAATATCCTGTCTTCTTGCCTAGCCTGGTGTGGAGTGTGTGACTTAATTAGCGTGAGTGCTGTGTCCCTGTCCCTTTCAGTTTGGTGCTTAAAGTTGAGCTGGTTAACCCGTAGCACTTTGTGATATTCCTACCTTGAAATAGTTCCTGAGTAAATACCTGTACCTGTTCCTGCCTGCTTCCTGGGACTCCTTACTAGTGTGCAACTTCTCAGTGTAACAGGCTGAAAGTTCTGCATTCTTCTTAGTCTGCCTCCCAGAACTCGCATGACCCCCAGACCACCATGCTCTTCACTGGATCCCTGTAAGGAAGAGAATCCCCTTTAAAGCACTAGTTTTAGTCCACAAGGCACTTCATCATACAGGTGCACGCAGCCTTAGGGCAAGAATCAGCTTTTACGCCCCCTCTAGAAACCATGCAGTCGGCTTATATCCTTCTGGCTAGGATTCCTAAGAATCCCTGCACTAGAATTTGAAGACAGCCCTTCTCCTATCTTGGGCCATCTGTCTGGAATTAACTCCCTCTGGAGTTACACCCTGCGGATATCTGTTCAAGAAAATGCAAAACAAAATGGGCTTTTTAAGCAAGAATAAACTGTCCGACTACATTCCTTGAGGTGGGCAATAAGCACAGTGCTGGGACACTCCTTTGAGTAGCTGTGCGCTTTAAAAGTTGCATTTTATTCATCCAAAATCCAAACGGTTAAGTATTTTTATGTGGCACCTCCATCTTCCACAGATTTTTTCACTAACCTAGGACAAGGGCGAAGAGCTTAGCCCTCCCACCTTTCAGATGTTGGCCTATTCATGTTCATTTGACATCCTTCACTACTATCTCAGCAGTTTACAGTGGCACCACCCGAGCCCTGTGGTCATTCTGTTTCCAGACTCTGCATCTCTGTGTATAACATGCACCCCAGGGAAAAAGACTTAATGTGATTGGCTTTCTAACAGGTGATGAGCACTGAGCTCATAAAGAATGTTAAATTCCTGCTAAAAATATTTTTAGGCAGTAAAATGTTTTGTGTAAGGAGAAATGCTGTGCAGCTGCTTTAGGCGTTGATGTAACTTCACATAAACACATTTATTCTGTTTCATTTGCTTCATTTTGAGAAATTTCATAATCTCAACCTATCATGTATGTGACGGCCTTAGATTCATAGTGTCTGGATACCCTACTGGGTGATAAGCCGTGCTTTACAAATCCAATGACATAATACAACAGAGTTGTTTGAACCAAAAATACCAATCAGCGTAACACAAACAGGAATCTAACAAACTGCATTTTCCTACTTCCATTTTGTTTTTCATACATAATTAACTATTCTTCCAATTTAATGTGTTTTTTTTTTTTTATTGTTTTTTTTTTATTTTTTTTTTTAGTTTACGTCTTCTAATTACGTCTTCCTTAAGGGGTCTAGCTCTCATGAGCAGGTTAGAATCCCATATTTGACGCTAGGGACCGTCTATCTTGTGAAAAGCACAGGTTAAGTAGCACTGCATCTGTAGTGAATGGGATACATTACTATGTTGTCTTCTGTGAATAACCACCTGTCCTCAATATAATCAATTCCTTGAAGTCTCCCATTTTCTCTTCAGTTTCCATAGATCAGGTTGATGGGTGGAAGCAACAGAACTGAAAGTGCAGTTAGTGCCTTTCTGACACTCACCAACCACTCACGCCCGCAGTTTTTTACCCTGTTTTCTTTCTCTTCCTTTGGCTCAGTCTGTTTGCACCTCCTCCTTTGTCTAATATAGCGGACTTTCTCTTGTTTCCCCGCTCCCTGACTCAGGGCGTACTTTCAACAGCATGGCTGCAAGTTCACCTCTGGGATTCCCACCAATGTCTTCGGGCCGTACGATAACTTCAACATTGAGGACGGACATGTCCTTCCAGGGCTCATCCACAAAGTGTACCAGGCGAAGAGTAAGTATTTAAGTTAATGGATGCACTGAGCAGGTGGTAAATGAGAGCAGGTGCTTCTCTGTGAGGTGGGGGGGGGGGGAGGGGGGGGGGAAATCATGATGCAGGTTTGGGGATGGTCAGGGAGAGAAGGTGTAAAGTGCCCTGGGCGGGGTGGATCAGCATTGCATTATCCCACTTCCACTAGAAAGAGGTTGGACGAGGACAAGTGCAGTGACTGAGCTGCTATTGCAGTGAAAACCTCATTGATTTTTGCCAGCTGGAGTTTCCAGCCAGTAAAATGTAATTACTTGCTTCTGCACACGTGCAATCCGGGAGCGGGAACATCGGACCGGTCCTAATACTGCAGAATGAATTTCAGACACACGTGAGGGCTTGAGTGATCCCGTGCAATTTGTTCGGGAGAAATTTTCTTGGATAATGCATTGCTATTTGTGGATGTTGGGCAATTTAAACCTCTAGAAGACGACATGTTCGTTGCATTAGAAAGTTGCAAAACCACAAGCATGTACAAGTAAAAAGAAAACCATTATTATTTTAGGATAGTCTTAAGAAGTGGTTTTCAGTTTAAACTTTTTCTGGAAACATGTTAACATACAGATAACTAACAGATGTTGTTTTAAATGTCTGCAGAAAATGGCACCGCACTTTCCATTTGGGGTACAGGGAAACCCCGAAGACAGTTCATCTACTCCTTGGTAAGTAGGTGTCTGTGTGTGAGTTGCCATCGCCGTTTTATATCGTTGAAGCAGATCCTCCATCTTCCATTGCACTTCCCACATACTACCAGAGCAGCAAATCTGCAGTCTCTTATCTGCGATCCAGTCTGTATCTGCTCTCCGCGCCATATCTGAGTGCGCAACCAACCAATATGACCCCTGAAAACACAGAGAATGAACCCACAGGAAAAGACCTCTGTGATGCCAAGGACCCTTAAGGCAAAGTGTAAGAGTCATTTACTGGCTGCAACTCTTGTTTTACTTTTGTAGTTACCACTGCTACTATGCATGTACTACAATCAAATGCTTCTAGAGTGCCTCGTTCCAGGTCGTTACAGATGCTGCTTCCAGGCGTGGACTATTCTGTGATAACTAAATGCATTCTGGCTCTTGTAGTCTTGTTCTTCCTTTCAGCTAATCAGACTTACACACCATTGAACAATGAGTTATACGTGAAACGTTCAGGACTGGAGAAAGCATCTGTAATGACCTTGAACTCCGTGGTCAGCCTAAATGTGTTTAGCAGTCGGTAGGCTGATTGTGGAGGTTCAGCTGGAATCCTGTCAGATAGGGTGAATTGGAAGGCCTAGAGTATACCACAGTATCCACCTGTTCTGAGAGAGGTCATTGTGTTTTTTTATTTTATGATGACCGATGAAATATAATAATGCAACATGGCTACTTGGCATTCTGATATCACTAGTGCACATGCAAACACCTGGCTTAAAGCAAATTTAGTAAGCCTTTGTGAAGAAGTGGGGGAACAGCACCCCTCTTGCCTTTGGACAACTTGATGCTAGCTTTTGTTTGCCTCAGGTTGCAGTTGAGTGGGTACAATCCAGGGATAAATCTAACAGACTTCTCTTGCGGTACATTGAATCCAGCTGGCAGTGACACTGGCCCCAATGGGCAGGACAGACGGTGCAACTCCGTTGTACTTTGCTCATCTGTCACATCTCCCCAACTCACTTGTATACTGAGCTGACCGATCGGGCATGTGTGTGGGGGGGATGGGGAGTAGGTGATGGGGGAGAGAGAGACCTCTTCATCTTCATACACTGCCATTCAGATCTGAACTGACTGCAGGTACTGCCCCAAGTATATCGATGAAGAGCATTGTTGGGGTGCTTAAAGCCCTCTAGAGAACACACCTTTGTTCAGCATTACTCCAGTCCGATATGTAGCAGCAGAACAACAGCACACATTGCATTCATGCTGCAGAATGGATGTTGCACTGCTCCACCAGCTCCAAGTAACTTGTACACAATAGAGTCATTCGATGCTCAGGGTTGGGGTGCTTCTTCTGCAGATCATGCTACTTGGGTCTGATCCTGCCCATGTGCTGCCTTGGGGATAACGCACCGTCCAAGGTGATTACGGAAACATGAATTGCCTCAATGCTGAGGCCTTTAGTGGACATATTCTGCCATATCCCATTTTGCAAAAAGTCTTATTTCTTTAATGGATTGTAAATGTTCTCAAACGGTTATTACCAGACGAGGAGAAGAAAGAAGTGGAGCTTCTCTGATTTAAAATAGGTTTTAGTTTAATTTTTTTATGAAGGTCAAAAGGTTGTTGGAGCTGCAGAAGAGCTGTGAAGGCTAACCCATAACTGTCTCCAGTCGCTTAAAATGTCTGCTCTTGCATTTTGTTCTAGGGGTTGAGAGGAGATTGAGTTGTTACAGTGGAGAGTTCTGAGGGTGCTGTATTTCTTGGACTTTGTTCCGTACCTATGCTGGTGTGGGCCTTCCAGATTTAAACGTGAGGCAGAGTATTTTGAAAGCGGTTTATCTTTCAGTGGGGCCAGAATATATTTCTAGAGTGCAGGATGATGTTCCATCCCACAGATGAGGCAAACTGCAGCATTTTGTACTTGTACCTAGAATATTGAATGCTCAAGAGCCTTGTAGTTCCAGAGGTTCAAGATGAAGCAGAAGTCACCACTTCTCAGTCCTTCACCAAACAAATTCTTTCAAACTGGTCATCTTTCTTCTCAGTCCAAAGCAGATGCGGAATAGTTACATCAGGTGTTATAATAGAGACCTAAATGTGGTTGTGAATAAAGTTAGAATTTTTGCACGTCAGTCCGCATCATGATCCGTTTCTGTCCTACTAGTGCACCTTATAGCAAAAGTAAATATTTTCTGCCTACCATATTGTGTTGTAGCCAACCTGTTCCAACTCAACTACTTTGGGATCAAGGCTGAACCTCCGCTTTTACAGTTGGAGAGTATCTTCCGTATCCTTTCTGTAGGAAGTTGGCTCTGTATGCACTATTTCAAAGTAAGGAATAGTATGCACAGAGTCCAAGGGTTCCCCTTAGAGGTAAGATAGTGGCAAAAAGAGATAATACTAATGCTCTATTTTGTGGTAGTGTGGTCGAGCAGTAGGCTTATCAAAGGAGTAGTGTTAAGCATTTGTTGTACATACAGACAGGCAATAAATGAGGAACACACACTCAGAGACAAATCCAGCCAATAGGTTTTGTTATAGAAAAATATCTTTTCTTAGTTTATTTTAAGAACCACAGGTTCAAATTCTACATGTAATATCTCATTTGAAAGGTATTGCAGGTAAGTACTTTAGGAACTTTGAATCATTACATTAGCATGTATACTTTTCACATAAAACACAATAAGCTGTTTTAAAAGTGGACACAGTGCAATTTTCACAGTTCCTGGGGGAGGTAAGTTTTTGTTAGTTTTGTCAGGTAAGTAAATCACTTACCAGTCTCAGGTTTGGGTCCAAGGTAGCCCACCGTTGGGGGTTCAGAGCAACCCCAAAGTTACCACACCAGCAGCTCAGGGCCGGTCAGGTGCAGAGGTCAAAGAGGTGCCCAAAACGCATAGGCTGCAATGGAGAGAAGGGGGTGCCCCGGTTCCGGTCTACCAGCAGGTAAGTACCCGTGTCTTCGGAGGGCAGACCAGGGGGGTTTTGTAGGGCACCGGGAGGGGCACAAGTCCACACAAAAAGTACACCCTCAGCGGCACTGGGGCGGCCGGGTGCAGTGTAGAAACAAGCGTCGGGTTTTCAATGGAAATCAATGAGAGATCAAGGGATCTCTTCAGCGTTGCAGGCAGGCAAGGGGGGGGCTCCTCGGGTAGCCACCTCCTGGGCAAGGGAGAGGGCTTCCTGGGGGTCACTCCTGCACAGGAGTTCCGTTCCTTTAGGTGCTGGGGGCTGCGGGTGCAGGGTCTTTTCCAGCTGTCGGGAAATGGAGTTCAGGCAGTCGCAGTCCGGGGGAACCTCGGGATTCCCTCTGCAGGCGTCCCTGTGGGGGCTCAAGGGGGACAACTTTGGTTACTCACGGACTCGGAGTCGCCGGAGGGTCCTCCCTGAGGTGTTGGTTCTCCACCAGTCGAGTCGGGGTCGCCGGGTGCAGTGTTGCAAGTCTCACGCTTCTTGCGGGGAGTTGCAGGGGTCTTTAAATCTGCTCCTTCGAAACAAAGTTGCAGTCTTTTTGGAGCAGTACCGCTGTCCTCGGGAGTTTCTTGGTCTCTTGGAAGCAGGGCAGTCCTCTGAAGATTCAGAGGTCGCTGGTCCTGGAGAAAGTGTTGCTGGAGCAGGGTTCTTTAGAAAGCAGGAGACAAGCCGGTAGGACTGGGGCCAAAGCAGTTGGTGTCTTCTTTCTTCTTCTGCAGGGGTTTTCAGCTCAGCAGTCTTCTTCTTCGGTAAGTTGCAGGAATCTAAATTCTTCGGTTCAGGGGAGCCCTTAAATACTAAATTTAAGGGCGTGTTTAGGTCTGGGGGGTTAGTAGCCAATGGCTACTAGCCCTGAGGGTGAGTACACCCTCTTTGTGCCTCCTCCCAAGGGGAGGGGGTCACATCCCTAATCCTATTGGGGAATCCTCCATCTGCAAGATGGAGGATTTCTAAAAGTCAGAGTCACCTCAGCTCAGGACACCTTAGGGGCTGTCCTGACTGGCCAGTGACTCCTCCTTGTTTTTCTCATTATTTTCTCCGGCCTTGCCGCCAAAAGTGGGGGCCGGGTCCGGAGGGGGCGGGCAACTCCACTAGCTGGAGTGTCCTGCGGTGCTGGCACAAAGGGGTGAGCCTTTGAGGCTCACCGCCAGGTGTGACAGCTCCTGCCTGGGGGAGGTGTTAGCATCTCCACCCAGTGCAGGCTTTGTTACTGGCCTCAGAGTGACAAAGGCACTCTCCCCATGGGGCCAGCAACATGTCTCTAGTGTGGCAGGCTGCTGGAACCAGTCAGCCTACACAGATAGTTGGTTAAGGTTTCAGGGGGCACCTCTAAGGTGCCCTCTGGGGTGTATTTTACAATAAAATGTACACTGGTATCAGTGTGCATTTATTGTGCTGAGAAGTTTGATACCAAACTTCCCAGTTTTCAGTGTAGCCATTATGGTGCTGTGGAGTTCGTGTAAAACAGACTCCCAGACCATATACTCTTATGGCTACCCTGCACTTACAATGTCTAAGGTATTGCTTAGACACTGTAGGGGCACAGTGCTCATGCACTGGTGCCCTCACCTATGGTATAGTGCACCCTGCCTTAGGGCTGTAAGGCCTGCTAGAGGGGTGACTTATCTATACCTGCATAGGCAGTGAGGGGCTGGCATGGCACCCTGAGGGGAGTGCCATGTCGACTTACTCGTTTTGTTCTCACCAGTACACACAAGCTGGCAAGCAGGGTGTCTGTGCTGAGTGAGGGGTCTCCAGGGTGGCATAAGATATGCTGCAGCCCTTCGAGACCTTCCTTGGCATCAGGGCCCTTGGTACCAGGGGTACCACTTACAAGGGACTTATCTGGATGCCAGGGTGTGCCAATTGTGGAATCAAAAGCACATTTTAGGTGAAGGAACACTGGTGCTGGGGCCTGGTTAGCAGGGTCCCAGCATACTTCTCAGTCAAGTCAGCACCAGTATCAGGCAAAAAGTGGGGGGTAACTGCAACAGGGAGCCATTTCTTTACACTTTCCCATCAAAGAAATTATGCAGCAAGAGTTTCCCTTCACAAATAGCTGCAAAACAGAAGAGCACTTGACCAGACAGAGGCTTTTGTGTAAGACGGACTGTTGAAGCAGCAGCTTTTTGTTGGATTAACGGGGTAGGGAACTGGTGACCAGCACAATCTGTAGCCAGAAGTACATGGTGCAGCACTGAACTGGAGAGTTGCCTAAAAATGTGTGGTGTCCAAAAAAAGCTGTCCATAAAAGTCCTCCAAAAAGTCCTTAAGATTTTATAGATTGTCACTAGGACTCTGCCAGTGTTAGTCTATCAAGCAGATATTAAATAGGAGTAGTTCTTGTTCATTTCTAGACAAAATGCGCTTACCAGGCAACTTCATATTTGAATGTGCACCTGAATGTCACATCTCCACCCCCATCAGTCATTTGGACCATTAAACCTGTTTTTTCAATACCATGACGACATCTTAGGGCAAGAAATTAGTTTCAACAAAGTTGTTTTCCATTTCCTTGCAAACCATGCTCCAGCTTTGTTTTCTTCAGCGATATATTCCTACTAAGGAGAAATGCAAGGCTTTGAAGAAATGCTGAGATTGATATTGTAGATAACTGACAGTGTTGACTTTCACCCATTTTCATGCTAAATTCATAATATCACAGACAATCTGCGGCGGCTTCTCAGCTAAGGCGGAGGAGCCTTGCCCCCCTGCTATATGCAGTGGAAGAAAGGGAAAAATAAAATTATAACAACATAACGTTATTATCATTTTATTTTTCCTCTGGAGCACTGTTAGGGCAGGGTGGGGTTGGGCTGGAAGAGGGCTGTGAGCACATAAGTGGGCATGATGCTTTGGCCGGCCATGTTGGGCTTGCCAAACCGCACTTTTCATTTCTCCACCCGGCTGTATTGAACAGCTGGGAGGGTAAAGTGCACAGGGCCTTACTTCCTGTCTGAGTGCCGAAGCAGGATGCTCAGACCAATGAGGACACTGCTGTCATGCTGTTGCCAGCAGCAGCGTGATTGGAGGGGAGTCTTGAAGCCTGTGTGCTTCCTTCTGGGAGTTTGAGGAGGAAGGAGAGAAGGAACAGTCTCTTCCAACATAAAGTAACATATTTTTTTTAAATACTCTGTCACCCCCGTTGACAAGTGGCTACCACTGCAGACAATGGACGCAGAGATGAGGTGGTATTTTGAAAACTGGATTGTTTTATAGTTCATAAGCTTCATCTTCAGTTCTTGACACCTTCTCTTCACTGATAAATACATCACTCTCCTTCAGTCATCTGAGATTGACATCTGTCAGTTGTCTCTGAATTGTCAAACTATCATGAGATTGCTGTTATTTGTA
The DNA here is from genome assembly GCF_031143425.1 of Pleurodeles waltl. Taxonomy (NCBI): domain Eukaryota; kingdom Metazoa; phylum Chordata; class Amphibia; order Caudata; family Salamandridae; genus Pleurodeles; species Pleurodeles waltl. The sequence goes on along the minus strand of NC_090439.1, from coordinate 1,115,652,701 downwards.
AGAGAGGACTTGCCCTATTTTGTCTGGTTCACACATGCATTGTTCATATAATATCAGTGTTTGATGGCATGTGTGGCTGTAGATACACATGCCCTGCATACTTCTGAGAACTAGTATTTGGTTTGGAAAGTTGCAACTTGTTTGTCTTCAAAAAGTCTTTCGAGTCATGAGGTGTAGTGTAGTGATACCTCCTTTTGCTGGTAATGCGCATGGGCAACAATTCCATTGTTAGATTGTTTTCTTCTGCTGTAGGTCCAGTTGCGTTTCGCTGAGCTCAGGGTCGGGACCATCTTGTTGGGCTTTTTCCATTCGCTGTCCACCCCTTGTCATAGGTCTTGTTATTGAACGCGCACCTCTGTCCTTTGCGCTTCGAAACCAGGAAAACATCACCCGTTGGATCAACATGCTCCAACAGAGGCCCACTGCGCCATGCCCTTCGAGCTGCCATTTTTTAAAATTCGTCGGACTCCCTTCCGTTTCTGTCCTATGTCCTACACAAAGTTCCTGCGGACCAGCCAGCCCCAAGTCTGCAATCTGTCTTCCGACCAGAGAAAGGAGGACTTTGAGGCTTACCAGTCCTTTCACTCCAAGAAAACTCTATGGGACCGAAGAGCATGCAGAAGAAAAATGCAGCGTCAAGAGATCGAGGAAACACCCGACATCTACGAACAACTGGATGTCAAGTCGGCGAGGAGGAAAAAGAACTGCTAGAGGACTCTGCATCTGAGGAGGAAGCTTTTTCGATCGAGGACTCTGAGTCCGATGTAGACACAGTCCTCGAGATGAGAGATTGAGAGCTCTCCCTCTGGAGCAACGTGCTGTGATTAGATTCCCCCGATCTACCACCACCTCCCTCCAAAACAAAGGCTACCAGGCCACCACTGATGTCAGGCCATGGTCGGCTTCAAAAGACAGATTTGGATGACCTACCCTTGGGCTTGGCACTGAAACACAAGCCTAAGCTGACTGTATCAGCGCCAAGCTGACCATCTCCAGCTTCGGCACTGACAGCCTCAGGCTCACAATGGGCACTGACCACCTCAGCGGCTAAAAGACCCCAGCACATCAAATACCTCAGATTTGTGATAGCAGGCAACCACTGCCAGTTCAAACTTCTCCCATTCAGGGCATTTACTGCACAACGGGTGGTCACAAAATGTCTTGCGGTGGTAGCAGCACATTTATGCAGACAAAACACTCACGTCTTCCGTATCTAGACAACTGGCTCATCAAACCCAGCACTCTCGCACTTTGTCTAGATCACGTCATAACTACCATAGACGTGCTGCATCAACTAGACTTCACTATCAATTTCCAAAAATCTAATCTTCAGCCTCTTTAGATCCGGCCCTACCTCGGAGCTGTTCTAAACACACAGCTGGGTTTCGTTTATCCCAGTGCAACAGGAATACAGAACTCTCAAACACAAATAATGTGTTTTTGTCCCGATCAGCAAGTCACAGTCAGATCTTTCATGAGACTACTAGGTATGATGGGGGTCCTATATCACCATAGTGCCAGGGTCCCGTCTCCACATGCATCCATTGCAGGAATGTCCAGCATGTCAATTGTCTCAGTCCCAGGGTCATCTGGAGGATCTAGTGTTGGTAAACAGCTGCACCCTTCGCTCTCTGCAGTGGTGGAACAAGAACAACCTGTTGAAGGGGAGGCCTTTCCTAGACCCTGTACCTCGGGCCATACTGACAACAGGTGCTTCACAGACAGGATGAGGTGCTCACCTTAAGGATCTCACAGTAAAAGTTCTCTCGGATTCCAAGTACCATAGTATACACATCACTTATCTAAAACTTCTTGCTGTTTAGCGCTGAAAGCGTTTACATCTCACCTGATCAACAAAGTTGTCCTCATCCGTACAGGGAACATGACAACCATGTATTATGTGCAGAAAATGGGAGTGGGACACATTCTCTGCAGCTCTCTCTCCTATCACAGAAGATCAGGCGTTGGGCCATTTGCCACATTGTCCATCTACAAACGGAACATCTTACAGGGGCACACAACAATTTTGCCGAGCTCTTCAGCAGGATGCAGCAGCAAGTCCACGAGTGGGAACTCCACCCACAAGTCCTGTTCCCCTACTTTTAAAAGTAGGGGTTCCGGGACATAGACCTATTTGTAACAAACGAAAACACAAAATGCCCAAACTTCGCTTCTAGGTTTCTACAACCTCAATCCAAAGACCCTATGGATGAACAGGTCAGGGATATTTGCCTACATTTTTCCACCTCTCCCTCTCCTTCCGTTTCTGGTTCGAAAGCTAAGGCAAACATCTCTCACATTGATTCTGGTAGCTCCCACATAAGCTATCTCTGCATTTGTTTGTGGCATGTAGTGCTGTAGATTCGCATGTGGCTGTTGCATTATTAGTACATTCATTTGCATGGACTTCTTTATCTTTTCTCTTGCACTACACTCCATTCTCACCCACCGGCGAGAAAACAATCTAACAGTGGAGTCGATGCCTATACGCATTACCAGCAAAAGGAGGAGTCCCTACACTTCGTGACTCGAAAGACTTTTCGTAGACAAACAACTTGCAACCTTCTGGACCCAACAGTAGATAGCAGACGTATGCAGAGAATGTGAATCTACAGCACTGCATGCCACAAACAGACTCTTACTGGGTAAGTAACATTTTCCTTATGGTGCCGAAGACCTATAGAAAATAAATGTCAATAAAGTGTTATATTTTTTTTCATATCTCTGTAGGATCTTGCAAAGCTCTTTATCTGGGTGCTTCGGGAGTACGATGAAATAGACCCCATTATCCTTTCAGGTGAGAAATAACAAGTGTACACAATCACTAAAAGTTGTAACAAGAAATCCAGTTTTTTTTTTAAATGTTTCGGACAACTTTTCAGAGGGCAGCATCAAAGCAATTAATTGTTAAAGTGGGTTGAAATAGGCATTGACACATCACCATCAAGAAGAAAAGTGGATGAACAGATGAAAAAGCAGTCATCTGTTTGTGGGCAAATTAAGAGTAGGAGTCTTACTGAATGATCAGAACAGCTGAAAACTTGGTTAACTTAACTCCTTTGTTCAACTGTCCAACAGGGTAGCTATCTCATTATAGTGTATATGTTCCACACTTCTCACTGTCTAATATCGATGTATGGACTGCTGATGTCTATTAAAGATCAAGCTGTGCTGGCTCACATGTTCGTTTATGTTGTTTCAGTTCTCTCTGTATTTGAGAGTGCCTGTCTCTCTTTCTCTCTCAATTCAAAGACGTGTGCTCAGTACGAGACTCTATTTCAGCTGTGCAACTAACATTATCTACAGAAACTTGTGGGTTGAGGTTATTCAGACCCACCTGCCGTATTGCCTGTGAATCTTTGTTGCTGAGACGGAAATTCCCTGACAATTTAAGTTGTTTGTTGGCCTATTTTCACCACCTTGTACTTTGACTATGATGTGATATTGATACAGTTTATAGTAATTTCTCCAGTTCTGGTTGTTCATTAGCTCCATCCGCCAAGGTGATATTATACGAGAATACTACTGCTTGTGTGGAGTTTTTGTGATAATGACTATCCCAAGGTTCTTGGCATGTGACATAGGGGTAAGTCTCAGTCCTAGCTCTGTTAACCACCAGGTGGGGTCCCATGGTGAAGTGCTGTTCCTGAAGATCACGATTTTGGTCTTGTTGGTGTTCAGCTTCAGACAGCTGGTCTTCATTCAGTGGGCAATGCCAGTCGTCCACGCATTGAGCATGACCCGGGTACTGAGTGTCTTGTTCACGAGGGAGATGGTGTTGAGTGTTGTCGGCCTAGGAAAGGATGTTGATGTTGTGGGGGCAGATGATGCTGGCTGTAGGGATCATGTATGTGTTGAACAGGGTTGGACTCTGGGAAGAGCCTTGCGGAATTCCACAGATGAGGTCGTGGGTGTCCAAGGTGTACAGTGCCATGCTGACTGAGTCCTTCCAGTTTTGGAGGAGCTGATCCATCTGACTGCGTGTCCTTGGATTCCAATGTTGTGTAGGCATTGGATGAGGAGAAAAATATGTCAAATGCTGTGAAGAGGTCCTTGAGGATGAGGGCCTCTGTGTCGCCTCTGTCCAGAGCAATGTGGATGTCATCCGTGGCTGCGATGAAGGCAATTTCCTTGCTGTGGTTGGGTCTGAAACCAGACTACGTGGAGTCAAGCAGTTGGTAGCCATTGATGTATTCATTGAGGTGTCTGTTGAAGATTTTCTATAGGACCTTGGCCAGGGTAGTGGCAAGAATAAGTTCATTAATGCAGAGTTTGAAGTTGATACAATTAGAATATCAGCCAGGATCTTGATCCAGATAGGAATGCATAGTTTCAAAATAGGGTTACTTTAGTTGCTGCAGGCATTCACCGGATGCTCTGAGTATGTTAATCATCAAAGGTAGGCAGCCCTCTTGGGCTGTTACGTAAGTCTTCAGATATGGTTCCAGGTATGCACGCTTGTGTTAGCTTCAAGGTGTGAAGGAAAACATCAACAATGGTGGCTTTATGGTCATTTTCTCTGTAGCGCAAATCACTCTGTGTGAAATAGTTTCATCATGTGATCAGAAAAGGACAGAAGTTGCCTCACTTGTTCATATCTGTGCCTAACTGTTGTTCATTCAGATAATGTTCCCTGGACTGGACTGAACATGGTCCCAGGCAATGAAGGTTAGACACGCTGTATAGTACCCAAGGTAGGTCAGCAGAGTGAGAAGAGCTAGAGGACGCCTTCCCCCTTTAACATTGGTGAAACCTTGGTAGAATGATTTTGTGCAACAGTGAGATGGTGGAACGGCAAGGGCGAATGGTGGTTAGTCCACTCACAAGGCTTGTGAGTCAGTGGTGCAACAGCTTTTTATCCAGGTGCAGTGAAATTCTTCAGGTCTAGGAAAAAATCTCAGAACCTTTGGAGGAAGCCCAGTGGAAGTTGACTCCTTGTTCCCTCTCTTTTCTCCCTTTGTTTCGGAAGGGGAGCTTTAAACTTTGGTGAATTAGTGGGGACCCGTTTGCTTTGTGTGACTCATGGATGTCACTCATTGGGAGCACTTCCTTGGGATGTGCTCTGAGGGTATTAAGCTGCACATTGGGACACTGGGGCTACCTTGCTTGCTGGTGAAAGCTACTACAAGAGCTGACCTGTTAGAGACGCTCACCCAAGGGCAGCTGTGTACTTGAAGTGCCTGTTGGTGCTGTCCATCCCACCTTTTTGCAGACTGCCTAATCAAGGCGGACTTACTCAGCAACAGTCTTGTTCAACATCAGAATCCCAAGGCCCTCAATTTAGCAATTTGGCTAAAACTGTAATTGGAGTATCTCCATCTCCTAAGGAATGTATGTCTGTTTTTGAAGTTACGCTCCACCCAGCTGCTACTGCATGTTGCGCAGCAAAGTGGAAGCACTTTTAGCACTATTGCACTTCTCTACTTATTAGAGACAGTATAGGCAGCTATCTAAAATGTGTTGCAAAAGCTTTCATCAAACTGTTACAGTGGATTATTTCTTTGTGAATTACTTTTGCAACATTATGTAAGCTAAACATAGTCCTTACAGAAGGAATAGGATTACAGCTTGAACACAGTTGTGCTCATTGCAACAGTTCATGTGGTATTCTTAGCAGTCGTAACTTTTCTTGAACTTGGCCTTCTCTGCAGAGTCATCCTCAGACTTTTTGCCTTTACCCTCCTGTTTTCTGAACCTGTTTTTGTTAGTGTTTAGGACGCTCTTCACTTTACCACTGCTAACCAGTGCTTGTGTTCTCTCTTTTGAACATGGTGAAATTGGCTTACACAGAATTGACACATTTAATTTACTTGAAAGTCCCTAGTAAAGTGGTACTGCATGGACCCAGGGCCTGTAAATTAAATGCTACTAGTGGGCCTGCAGCACTAAATGTGACACCTACATAAGTAGCTTTGTATACATGTCTCAGCCCTGCCATTGCAGCCTGTGTGCAGTTTTAAACGATTTTTCAACCTGGCAAAATTTACCTTTTGCCAGGTATAATCCTTCCTTTTTTTTTTTTATACATATGACACTTGTAGGGTAGGGGCACTAAACAGCCTGTAGGGCAGGGTGCGTTGTATTTGAAAAGATGATCATGGTTTTTTAACGTTTTCCATGTCCTACTACAGAAAAACTTTCAAATGTATTTTACACTACTCTCCCATAACCTATTTTTGGGTTACCCTATTACAGTTAATAATTGATAACTCTTGATTGGGAGAGGGTGGGAAAGGCATGTCTGGTGTTTTGAGGAGTTGTAATTTAAGACCCTTTTTAATTGCAAAATCAGATTTAAGGTCACATTTCTGAAGATGCCACTTTAAAAAAGTTTAGTATTTTGTTGTCCTAACCATTTGGTGCCTGCAAGCCTGTTCCTGGGTAACATGGCTGTGTAGTCTAGTGACAGTAGGCAATGGAACTGGCTGGCTAGCGACAAACAACCTAGCCCAACCTGCTCGGCTGAGACACTTTCTATTAGGAAACTAAGGGGGTTATTCTAACTTTGGAGGAGGTGTTAATCCGTCCCAAAAGTGACGGAAAAGTGACGGATTTACCACCAGCCGTATTACGAGTCCATTATATCCTATGGAACTCGTAATAGGGCTGGTGGTATATCCGTCACTTTACCGTCACTTTTGGGACGGATTAACACTCCTCCAAAGTTAGAATAACCCCCTAAGTATCTTCAAGCACCTTATAGCCTTGCTGGAAAACGACTCTAAGCTGCTACACACATTACTTTGATGCCCTGGGTAGGCGTTATAGCAGCCAATCTCCTTAACTCTGTTGTGAGAGACGAATGACCGGAAGATGACTGTAAGCACTTTAACTCTGACAAAGCACTTTAAGGTACTGCTTGTATTTACTTACCTCTGCTGCATTTCTTGTTTTCCCCAGGTCCATCAGATTTTAAATTCCGCACTTTAATACTTGTTTTAATGAGGCAGTTAACCATTGTATTTTTATCTTCTAATGCACTTTGGATCCTACTGATTTTATGCCTGTGTTTTACTACTTGGATTATTGCAACATTTTATATTGTACAGATTTTAATTAATCATAAAATAAAGCTATTCTAGTTTAAAAAAAAAAAAAAAAACATTAGATTATGTGCAGATGGCCTTTGTGTATTCCTTACAGTTTCACAATAGAGGGTCTGGATGTTGGCAGGATGGGCACACTCACAAAGGATCTCCCACTAGCCTATTGTGTACCCAGACAGACTGGGACCAGGGCAGGGAAGCAGGAAATTCTAGGCATCTCAGGCCTCAAAATCTACTCACCCACTCGCTATGGCAAGACTTTGTTTTTTATCAGTTTGAGCTATTTTTGGGTCCTAATCATCCCTTCTAGCAAGTTGACAAAGAACAGATGTGCTGTTCAGTCAGAAAGTGAAGGAGCAATACAGACGCTTTAAAATCTTGTTATCTTGTCACATTTGCTGTGTATTCAGAGACAGAGGTCAAAAGTAAGTTTGTCTTCTTACAACTACTTTCCCTTCTGACTGCACAGTTCCAGGATTTTGTAATGTGAACTGTCTAACCTGCTGCACAAAGAGTGTGAAATGAAAGGCTGCAGGGTGTCAGATGTTTCCTAACACTCTGCATTTAAATAAGTAAGTCAAATGTACAAACATTTCAGAATATATTTCAGTAGTTGTGAAAGCCCATTTTTTTCTACTTCTGTGTGATAAAATTATTTAATAGGATGAAAACAAATCGGAACACTTTACTTGGTGATGTGCTAATGATAAATATGTTTTCCAAATCCCAATTTTCACAGATTACTGTTAAAGCACTGCATAGTTTTATCAGTAAAGCTGCAAATTAGTGGGAAGGATTTTGGACATTTCTTGGAAATTTACTGTCTGTAAATGGCACTGCGCTACCACATTACGCTGGGTAATATATTTATTAAAAGTGAGTGTTTAAACATAAACTGAGAAACACTCCTGCCCTGATGGCAGTGCTAAGAAAGAGGCAAGTCATGGAACATATGTACGCTATATGTGGGCTAGATTTTTACTCTACATGGAGCAAACAGTTTTATTTGTACAGCAGAAATGCTGAACTCACATTTGAAGGTGCAGTCACTTGAACCCACCAGAGTTGACTCAAAGAGCTCCAACACTCTTGAACCATGCACCTGGACGCCACTTACTGTTACCTTCCCCCCCCCCCCCCCCCCCCCCCCCCCCCCCCCCCCTCCTCCTCCTCCTCCGTGGTGCCTCCCCAGTCCTGGACCCTTGGAACTGGGAATAAAGGTGCTCTGCCAGCCCAGCTCTGGCCCCAACACAACCAGTGCAGCATGACGAAACTCAACACTGACCTCACGTTGCTCTGCCGAACTGCTGCTGCACAACTCCCAGCATCCATGACATGAGGTACAATTGTCAGCGGGTCCAGCCTGGTCCCTGTATTGTTCAGGAAACTGCCAAGTGTTTGCCAATCTAAAAAAAATGTGACTAAAGGCAAAAATGTTTTTGGCCACAAAAAGCACCCACATTACCATAGTACTCCTCCATGTGAAAGGGCAGCATGCTGTAACTCATTGTGAAGTCAGCCAGTGGCTAATAAGCTAACGTGTTGCCCCTTGATGCATGCTTGAGTGAGTTGGAGAAAAGTGTTAGTGGCACAAGCCCTGTAAACTGATGAGGTGTGGCCAAAAACTCCTTTAAGTGACTGTCATAGACTTCATTTTAGAAAATCTGAAAGGTTTTCGCTAACATTGACCTAAAAAAGAAACCAATTGTTTTTTTCCATTGGCTGACAGCTTCTTGAATCTAAGGAAGGAAAAACCAAGAAAGAAGGAAGGAATTGAAGGAAGGAAAGACAAAAGGAAGGAGAAAAGAAGAAGGAAGTAAAGAAAGCAAGAAAGAAAAGGAAGGAAGAAGGATGGACACAAAGAAGGGAAGGAAAGAAAGCTAGAAATTAAAGGAAGCAAGAAAGAAGGAAAAAAGTAAAGGAGGCAATGAAAGAAAAATAGGAAAAGAGAAGGAAAGCGAGGAACAAAAAGAAAGGCAGTAAAGAATAAAAAAATGGAAGGAAGCAAGAAAAAAAAGACCATGAAATAAGGAAGGACAAAGAAAGGAACTAAGGAAGGAAACATGGAAAAAAATCGGGAGGTAAAAAGAAGGAAAAAAGGAAGGAAAGATGGCAAAAAAAGAGAGGGTTGGACGAAAAAGGCTAGAAAGAAAGCAAGGAAAGGGAAAAGAAAAAAGGAAAGAAAAGAAACATAAAAAAAAGGAAAATGAAAAGAAGGCAACAGAGAAAGAAAGATCGATAGAAAGGAACAAATAAATAAATATTTTTAAAAATAAAATAAAGGCTGATTTTCTTTCTGGTCAAAGTTAATTAAAGAACAGTTAGTGAAATTTAGTCCAGAATAAATGTTTTCTGAAGAATAGTCCACTTATGAATTCACATATAACATTGAAGCTTAATATTTGTGCACTGCGTGCATAGTAAAAAGAGGATAACTCTGTACTAAACAGTTAAAAATGTATGCAATCTGTTGTGCTGTGAAATACTAGTAGTCTGATAAACAAAGGACACTTCTAAAGGAATTTACAGCAGCATTGGCAGGAGACAGGAAATTATAAAATGTGGAACGTGGCCTGTGCTGACATCCAGTAGAAAGGTCCCACCTTCACTTCTGGCTCTTAACACAAAGGCAACAGAAAAGTAATTGTAAATTAAAAACAACAAAAACACTGGCACCGAAGGGAGTTACCTTGTGTGTGGATGTGCTGGCTGTGAAAGAGCAAAATGCAGTCACTCAAAGTAAGGTTAAGCAGCGGCTGAAATAGGCTGACTCTTCGCAGTGTGCTGTAGTGGGCGAATGCAAAATATGAAGAACACAACAGCAAACCAATGAATAAAAAGTGGCTGAAAGCCCCTTTTAAGTAAGTACGTTATACATATAATTTTAGTAAAATCAAGAACTCTTGGCTAACGTCTGACCTAAAAATCATAATTTTCACAAGTCGATTTAGGAAATGGCCACAGAATGAATCTGTGTACCATTGTAATATTTATCAAAATTCAAATTCAGTGGTGAGCGTAGATTTTGTTACATATACTCCCGGGGTGATATTTTTAAAAATGTATTTTCTGTTCCTTAAAGCCTAGACAGTAATTCACCCCTGGCAGGGTCTCCACCCAAGTTCTCTTGGAATGTAGGGGAGAGGGTGGGAACTACTGATAGTATCCCAATGACAGCATGTAGGGTCCAGTACTGTATATAACAAAAGGGGCCTTAGGGAGGAAGACCTTTGATGGCATGGACCCAACCAAGCTTTCTTCAATCACAAAATAGGGAAGAACTTGCCTTGTGCCCTTTTTTTTTTTTTTTTTTTTTTTTTTTTAAATAGGACAGGCTCCGGGTGGGAATTCAGAGCTTCACACAGACCGTGCGATCCCGGCATCTTAAAAAGACCCCCAGAACAAGGTTTCCTGGGAATGGTTGCAGTTGAGTTGGAACCATAATCCAACCCTAAGACAATTCTTACAGCCAAACCAACCTTTTTTGAGCATTTCCTGTCAACTCAGGAGGAAGAACAGAAGAGGAGGGATCTGTTGCGGTATCTACCTGGAGAAAGACTGAGGTCTGGGCATGCTTACCCTTGTTTGTACCCCAGCTTCTCAGGTGCCAGACTCTTGTGTCCTTAGGCAAAGGAAGAGCATCTTGGAAGAGGAGACAACAGACTAGTTGGGACTGGGAACCGTTCTGGAAGCCCTGGATGGAGAGAGCGGTGGAGCTCCTCGCCACCTTTGAGAGCTCTAAAAGTAGCCAGGCAAGCGTTATCTGGCCAAATGTTATTCAATGCTTGGACAAAGCGAGAACCCGCCTTTGGCTGGATGTGCCCCGATGAAGAATTAGTAGTCCCGTCCTCGGCATGAATTCTGTGAAGTTCGTGAAACATTTGATTGCGTCTCTTGGAAGCATTCTGCGCCTGTTCTTGCAGCTTTTGTGGTGCAGGAGTGGTCTCTGGTGGCCACTTTTAGTAATGCACGTAAACTAACATGGGCTGTAATCCTTGATTGTTTCCTATGTGTTCGACGTTTTCTTCAAAAATGAAAATATCCTGGGACTCCCATTTTGAGATTCTATTTATTTTTCATTTTACTCAGTTGCTTTAGGTTTACTGACTGAATTCTTGGTCACTGTGTTTTCAGTGCTACTTGAATACTTCATTCCCATTTCTGTGTTTAAAACCTTGTTACTTTGTCTAATTACTATGAGGGATAAACCAAGGGTTTGTCATTCAAACTGTAATATTCTAACAAAGCACTGGCTTACATGTGTGAACACATCATTGCCCTCGCCTCAGTTAATAATCCAGTCTAATACCAACATTTGTTGATCAGTCCACAAAGTGTTTGAGAACCCATAACTTACACTTGATGTCAAATGACCACTTCTGTATTTACATTAACCAAACACACAGTTTGCAAAGTAAAGTAGCTTTTTATTGACATTTCCCTTCTACCTCTGGAAATACAATTTGTAAGCAGTGATAACTAGGTGTGTTGTTAAATATATTACACTATGTATGAAGAGTAAGCAAACACTTCGGGCGCCGCACAAGCTCACTCCACACACGGGAAGGGGTACACAGTGACCGTTTTACGGATCATACAATGAGCTAACAGCTGCGCTGCAGCTACTTGGACACCTGCTCACACTTTCACGAAACACTAGTGTGTGCATAATGCAGACCAGGTAAGAAGCACTAGTTGGCCAAACAGTCTCCAAAGTGTTAGTTATAACCACCAGTGCTTTCACAAGGCCTCGGTTTAGAGGGTAATGCACTGCAGTATGGACACAGGATGGGGTTCTAAAACAACACATCATAGAAACATGAACATTACTTGTCTTTAACTATGGGTTTGCAGCACGTAGTTGTATACATTGACATGCGGGTAGCTAGCCTCCCTGGATGTTGGAATTTGGGCTAATTGCATCAAACTCTTTACATATCTATCGTTCGTACACGTACAAAACATACATTTCAATGGCGAGAAAGCTAATATAAGGTTTATTCACTGGATTTCCAGGATATGACTTTTTTCGATTTACACCTGAAATTGTAATATTCATGACCAACCACTAGGTGGCAGGCGAGTACACATCATGGGAATGCACAGCCCTATAAACTGCTGAAAGGTTGTTACAAGTATGTGGGATAAATCGAGGCCATCCATTTTCATTGTTCTTGTATTTTCTTCAATTCCAGTCGGCGAGGAGGACGAAGTTTCCATCAAGGAGGCCGCCGAGAGCATAGTGAAAGCCATGGACTTCAAAGGCGAGGTCATTGTATCCTTTCATTAAAATCCACTGGTTGTGGACTTGGGCCCATGACCCAAAGCGGGAGTGGGAGGGGGATGGAAATTCAGCGCACAGGCAGTGTGACCAGTGACCTGAGAAGCACGGATTCCACTCGGATAGAATTTAAACGCAGGACCTGAAATCAGACGGGTGTCACGAGGCCTAAAAAATGCGACCACTATAAAACCGACGGCCTGCGCCCTTGTATGACCATTCTGGAAAAAATATATATATATATATACAATTGGAAACGGTGGCGTGGTCACATTCACATCAGTTTTGCACATTTTGTAATTTGGGCCTCTCCGCATTACATTCAGATATTTTTCTGTTTGCCCCATGTGTAGCTGGGCAAGTGCTCGCTACCAGCTTGGCAATTATTATGTAGAAATCCACTTCTCAGTTTATCCATTTTATAATTGGTATTCTAGGCTTCTGTGTGTCACATTTCACCAGCTCTTGAGAGGAATGCAATGAACCGCATTTAAATATCGTGCAGTCTATGCATTTAAACAATCTCCAGTGGCACATGCCAGAGTTACAGCCCCCCCCTCCCCCCCAAAATAACAAATCTTCTTGCTTCTCATTTCTGAAGTGTGCCCCCAGTAAGCCGAGGCGGGTGTAGCCCTTCCAGCCTGTTTCATGCATAGCCCTATGGCACTTGCAGCCGCTCACATTCCATCAGCTCGTTTCTGAAAGTATTCTCCTTGGCTGTAGATAAGTGCATGTTTGGGTCTGGTTGCAGAGAAGCACTGGTTCTTGCCTTTTTTAGGTAATTGGAACTGGTGATGCCTCTTAAAATTACTGTTTGCTTTGACGAAAGCAAGTGTAAGTAAATTGCTTTCAGAGTGAAACCCACAAAACTGGTGTGCGAGCAGCAAATGGTGTGATGAGTGGGGCCCATTATCACGTCACCCAGGGGCCGCTACTGTGAAACAGGGTTGTATGGGTAGAAGTGCAACACACTTTGTGCTGGGAGATGTAGCGGGCAGTATTTAGGGGCGCTCTCTTACGGGCTCCTTGGTGCTGCTATGTTGAGATGGGGCTTCATTATTTGTTGGCTGGGCAGGGCTGGGTGCTGCATTTCTTCCTTAACTGTTGTCGCCTTCAGTTCGACACGACCAAGTCGGACGGTCAGTTCAAGAAGACGGCCAGCAACAGCAAGCTGCGGAAGTACCTGCCAGACTTTAAATTTACCCCCTTTGTGCAAGGTATGTTTAGTAGGACTCGGTGGTGCGAAATGAAATTGAACAACAGAAGTGTATTTAAAAAAAAATAAAAAAAAAATCGCTGACCTATGAAATAACAGTCAGTAGTAGTAAAGAATGTGGCATTGAGATTGCTGGGGTGCGTGACAAAGCCCTGAAACTCCCTGCAGGGGAATATTGGCTTCTCCATCCACCCTGGTCGTAGGTGATTTATGCCTGGCTGTACGAACCAGCATAAGATTAGGCATTTATACAACACTGGACTCCTAGCGCCTTATATAGATCAGTGCCTCTTAACCTTTTGACTTCTGTGGGCCCCCACTTAGCCATTACTGGAATACGGGGACCCCCAACCCCCACTTAACCATTACTGGAATTGGGGGATCCTCACTGAGTCATTATTGTAATTTGCACCCCCCTCCCACCCCCCAAGTCATTATTAGAACCTAGGGATTCCCCCACTGAGTCATTATGGGAATTTGGGATCCCCCTGTCATTATTGGAATCTAGGGATTCCCCCACTGAGTCATTACTGAAATCCGGAGACCCCCATTCCCCCCCAATGGTCATTATTGGAATCCAGGGAATCCCCACGGACTCATTATTGGAATCTGGGGACCCCCCCCCCCCCCCCACGGAGTCATTATTGGAATCCAAGGACCCCCACAGAGTCATTATTGAAATCCGGGAATCCCCACAGAGTCATTATTGAAATCTGGGAATCCCCACAGAGTCATTGAAATCCGGGGACCCCGGTCTAAGAGATGTTGATGATTTCAACTGCAAAAGAATGCAGACAATTAAGTAAACAAGGATTCATCAAACTAATACACATGCTAATTCTTTATGGATACACTTCATTAACCTGTTAAATAGCCTTAGAACCCGCCGTTGCGGGCTCTACCGGCTATTAAAGGCCCGCTCCCCGCGTTAAATGCCCGAGCCGAAGGCGAGGGCATTTAATAAGGGAGAGGGACTTTAATAGCCGGTAGAGCCCGCTACGGCGGGTTCTAAGGCTATTAGAATATTCTGCCACACAGGGCAGAATGTTCTATTAAAAAAAAAAAAAAATTTAACGGAGCCCGAGGGGATTTAAATCCCCTCGGGCTCCGTCTGTGAACAAAGCGAACATTGGAATGTTGGCGCTGCGGGCTTTTACCGGCCTGTAAAAGCCCGCAGCAGTCCATTGTCTTCAATGGACATGCCAACATTCCAATGTTCTAATATTATATATTTTTTGTTTTCTAAGCTTTTGCGGACCGCCTAAGTGGGTGTTGCAGACCCCGGGGTCCCCGGACCTCAGGTTAAGAACCACTGGCAAAGACGGTCCAGTGACTGCTCTTTCTTAACATTGAAACACCCTTTCGCGTGCTAGAACGGAGTCATCTCTTTGCTCCTTAAAGATGATCTCGGGCCCTGTCTGACTCTTGTGGGAACAAACCATGGCCAGTGTGAGGGAGGGGGAAGTTTTATCCCATCATTCCCAGTTGGTAGCGGCACACGGCTGGAAGGTCCTCTTTTATCCTCGCTCTTTGCGGTAGCCTCAGACCCATTGGCTAGAGGGATTACAGCTGATGATCAGGTGCTGGACTTTGATTGGTCTCCTTGCGTGAAGACCACAGTTCGCTGTTCGCAGAAGATATGTTGGATCAGAGCCAACCAGAGCAGTCTGGGTCAAAGGGGATTAAGTTAATCGGCAGATTTGGCGATTTACCTGCTCTCCACATTAAAATTATGAACAGGTGCTGAAGTCACCCAATTGGTAATCCGAACTTAGTCGCAGCATCTCCCCCACATTGCTTTACTTCCGCCCAGACTACCCGTATGCGATTGCGGGGAGCTTCTTCCAGGAAATTTGACTCAGATTTGCTCTTTCTTCTGGGCGAGTGAGGTACCTCGAACCTGCTTAGGTAAATGCTTCCAGTTTCCTTTTGATGGTTGTCTGGGTTAGCCTGTCTGAGATTGTGTGTTAAATTACTGCCTTGGCAGCAACTGCGATGACCCTATGACCCTCCCTGGCATCCCAAGTACCTTTATTTCAGTTTACCTCTATGACTGGTAGCAAGCATGCCATATTGAAGATGCTATACGCATGTCTCAACACAGGAATTCACTTGCATCCCAGCCGGTTTTAGTCTACTGTGAGGTTTCATCACTCCCAGACCATTTGTCATCTGGCTCATGTCAGCAGGTTCTTTAGGGCTCAGATGACCTTATTCAAACCAGAGCTTTCAGAAGCAAATCAAAGCTCTGCGAGCAGGCAAACACATTTCCAGCCTGTTCCATCGGAATGAAAACCAGCCCAGAAAGTTGGAGTGGTTCCAACTTTGCTGCATGGCCTTTCCAGAAAGCAAATTCAAGTTGTTTCCTCACTCATCTGAAATAGTTCCTCAAAGGTTTGAGGAAATAATTTTCTTATTTTTTTACTTGTTTACATCTTGATTTTAAAAAAAATTGGAAAGTACAGCCTATGGTAAAAAATAAATCCTGCCATTTGTGCGTAAACAATATGATGAAACGCCTCCTACTACAAAAATGCCATGCAGAAGTTAGAGCTTTCCTCAGAGATCATATCTTTCCTTCCTGGAACTGGAAATATGTTCCATTTGTCTTTGCAGAACTCTCTAGCTAACTTTTCTGTGATGATATCGAGAACTGGAGGTCCCAATAAGAAGCCACCAAAGATGCTATTACTCCCTTAATCTTTCCTTTACAGGTTAATTCGCTTGTTAAGAGAAGCCTTTGTGTTGCCACTGTCGGCAGGGTTTATACCGCCCTAGTCTCTAGCACACTAGGAGTGTGCTACCGGATAATAGCACAGCAAAGTAATCATTTTTTTGATTTCAGTCTGATTAGCAATAATGCAAAACAAAAAAGGTGTGTTCTGGGCAGACTGCATCGAGGGATATGGAAGCAAGGTTACTAGCTGCCAAGGTTCAAAATTAGAACTAGGCAATTTTAGTTAATTATTTTAATATATCAGAAAAGTAAGCCTTGAGTTTACATTAGTTACTATGACAACAACATTCTGCTATCTAGTTAATAACGAAGCCTGTTTGTAACTGGGCTGGTTTTCTGCATTTTTGAATTCTAATAGAGTATTTGTTGGATATTCGCTTTGCTCACCTTTCGATGGCCGCTTAATATTCTGATCTCCTCTCGGAGCGAGTCCGCAGCACATGCATTGAAAGTAAATAATATAACATTTTAACACAGTGACTGAGACGGTTTAGCATGCTTCATACCACAGCGGAAATGCAAATTAAAGAGTCATAAACAAAACCCTGTCTTTCTGGTTTTTACTAGGGCAGATAGCTTCACCCCAGTGCTAATAGTGGCTGATTTTAAATGGCCTTAATTGTTTAAGGCTAAACGGTGCTTCGGTTATTTACAAATAATCTTCATTATTCTTAGGTCTTCCTCCTCTTCACCTCAGTCCTCAAACAGTAACACATACCCTCTCCGTGGTGGAGGTTGACTGAACCACGCATGCCTTTACTCCGCGGTCATTACGTTGACCACAACACTACCACGGATGTGTTTACAACAAAAATGTAGTTGTAGATCATGTTTGGTAAAGGCATATGCGTAGTAAAACTTTGTGTAAGTATATTGTGTGTGTGTGTGTGTACAAACCCAGACCCATCCTAAGCCCTTAACCCCTTAGCTGCTGGGCCGTTTCCCCCCCCAGTGCTGAGCCCTTTTTTGGCTATTTGGGGTAGTTCGCGCTTATGCCTTCATAACTTTTTGTCCACATAAGCTAACCACGCCAAATTTGCGTCCTTTTTTTCCAACATCCTAGGGATTCTAATGGTACCCAGAGTTTGTGGTTTCCCCTGGAGGAGACCAAGAAAATAGCCAAAATACAGTGAAAATTTCGTTTTTTCCAAAAAAATGGAAAAAAAGGGCTGCGGAAGAAGGCTTGTGTTTTTTTCCCTGAAAATGCCATCAACAAAGGGTTTCTGGTGCTGAAATCACTATCTTCCCACCTTTCAGGAACGGGCAGACTTGAATCAGAAAACCACATTTTTCAACACAAATTTGGCATTCTACTGGGACATACCCCATTTTTACTATTTTTGGTGCTTTCAGCCTCCTTCCAGTTAGTGACAGGAATGGGTGTAAAACCAATGCTGGATCCCGGAATGCTAAACATTTCTGAAAACTAGACAAAATTCTGAATTCAGCAAGGGGTCATTTGTGTAGATCCTACAAGGCTTTCCTACAGAAAATAACGCCTGAAATAAAAAATATTGAAATTGAGCTGAAAACAGCAGCCATTTCTCTTTATGTTTTACTCTGTAACTTTTTCCTGTGATGTCAGATTTCCAAAAGCAATATACCGTTTTGTCTGCTGGACTCTTCTGGTTGCGGGGATATAAAGGGCTTGTAGGTTCATCAAGAACCCTAGGTACCCAGAGCCAATAAATGAGCTGCACCCTGCAGTTGGTTTTCATTCTATACTGGGTATACAGCAATTCATTTGCTGAAATATGAAGAGTGAAAAATAGGTATCAAGAAAACCTTTGCATTTCCAAAATGGGCTCAAGATAAGGTTTTGAGGAGCAATGGTTATTTGCACATCTCTGAATTCCGGGGTGCCCATACTAGCATGTGAATTGCAGGGCATTTCTCAAATAGACGTCTTTTTTACACACTCTCTTATATTTGGAAGAAAAAAATGTAGAGAAAGATAAGGGGCAATAACACTTGTTTTGCTATTCTATGTTCCCCCAAGTCTCCCGATAAAAATGATACCTCACTTGTGTGGGTAGGCCTAGCGCCCGCGACAGGAAATGCCCCAAAACACAACGTGAACACATTACATTTTTTGACAGAATACAGAGCTGTTTTTTGCAAAGTGCCTACCTGTAGATTTTGGCCTCTAGCTCAGCCGGCACTTAGGGAAACCTACCAAACCTGTGCATTTTTGAAAACTAGAGACCTAGGGGAATCCAAGATGGGGTGACTTGTGGGGCTCTGACTAGGTTCTGTTACCCAGAATCTTTTGCAAACCTCAAAAAGTGGCTAAAAAAACAAATTTTCCTCACATTTCGGTGACAGAAAGTTCTGAAATCTGAGAGGAGCCACAAATTTCCTTCCACCCAGCGTTCCCCCAAGTCTCCCGATAAAAATGATACCTCACTTGTGTGGGTAGGCCTAGTGCCCGCGACAGGAAATGCCCCAAAACACAACGTGGACACATCCCATTTTTTTGACAGAAAACACAGCTGTTTTTTCCTAAGTGCCTACCTGTAGAGTTTGGCCTCTAGCTCAGCCGACACATAGGGAAACCTACCAAACCTGTGCATTTTTGAAAACTAGAGACCTAGGGGAATCTAAGATGGGGTGACTTGTGGGGCTCTGACCAGGTTCTGTTACCCAGAATCCTTTGCAAACCTCAAAAAGTGGCTAAAAAAACAAGTTTTCCTCCCATTTCGGTGACAGAAAGTTCTGGAATCTGAGAGGAGCCACAAATTTCCTTCCACCCAGAATTCCCCCAAGTCTCCTGATAAAAATGATACCTCACTTGTGTGGGTAGGCTTAGCGCCCACAACATGAAATGCCACAAAACACAACGTGGACACATCACATTTTTTGACAGAATACAGAGGTGTTTTTTGCAAAGTGCCTACCTGTAGATTTTGGCCTCTAGCTCAGCCGGCACATAGGGAAACCTACCAAACCTGTGCATTTTTGAGAACTAGAGGCCTAGGGGAATCCAAGATGGGGTGACTTGTGGGGCTCTGACCAGGTTCTGTTACCCAGAATCCTTTGCAAACCTCAAAAAGTGGCTAAAAAAACAAGTTTTCCTCACATTTCGGTGACAGAAAGTTCTGGAATCTGAGAGGAGACACAAATTTCCTTCCACCCAGCGTTCCCCCAAGTCTCCCGATAAAAATGATACCTCGCTTGTGTGGGTAGGCCTAGCGCCCGCGACGGGAAATGCCCCAAAACACAACGTGGACACATCACATTTTTTGACAGAATACGGAGCTGTTTTTTGCAAAGTGCCTACCTGTAGATTTTGGCCTCTAGCTCAGCCGGCACATAGGGAAACCTACCAAACCCGTGCATTTTTGAAAACTAGAGACTTAGGGGAATCCACGATGGGGTGACTTGTGGGGCTCTGACCAGGTTCTGTTACCCAGAATCCTTTGCAAACCTCAAAATTTGGCTAAAGAAACACGTTTTCCTCACATTATGGTGACATAAAGTTCTGGAATCTGAGAGGAGCCACAAATTTCCTTCCACCCAGAGTTCCCCCAAGTCTCCCGATAAAAATGATACCTCACTTGTGTGGGTAGGCCTAGCGTCCGCAACAGGAAATGCCCCAAAACACAACGTGGACACATCAAATTTTTTCATAGAAAACAATGCCTACCTGTGGATTTTGGCCTCTAGCTCAGCCGGCACCTGGGGAAACCTAGCAAACCAGCGCATTTTTGAAAACTAGAAACCCAGGGGAATCCAAGATGAGGTGACTTGTGGGGCTCTGACCAGGTTCTGTTACCCAGAATCCTTTGCAAACCTCAAAATGTGGCTAAAATAACACGTTTTCCTCACATTTCAGTGACAGAAAGTTCTGGAATCTGAGAGGAGCCACAAATTTACTTCCACCCAAATCACCTTGTCAAATACCATTCGTCACAGTCTTTAGCACCTCCTGCGCCCAGTCCAACAATCATTATTGGTGCTCCCACTCCCTCCTCCTAGGATTCCCTCATTACCACCCAGCAAAAGTGCCCTTCATCTCTCCATAGCCGCCCTCCACCCCGCACATACATTTCATTGGTATTATAGCGCAGGTAATGGCTGACTTTACTAATTTACTCAGCTATTTACATAAAATACAGATTTGCTCTTTGCAGCAAGCATATAAACCTTCTGCGCTTCTTTATGGCACTAAAACTGCCACTAGACAAGTCTGACCCTTTTCCCCCCCAGGGAAACCACACACATATTGACAAAAGTGATATATATATGACAGCCAACCACCTGAAACTCAACTCAAGCAAAACCGAAATAATCCTCTTTGGCCCACAAAAAAACACCTGGGACCCCTCATGGTGGCCCACCATGCTAGGCCCTGCACCCACCCCCGCCAACCACGCACGCAACCTCAGCATCATCCTAGACTCCTCCCTCTCGATGACCCAACAAATCAACGCTCTCACCTCCTCATGCTTCAACACACTCCGTATACTGAAAAAAACATTCAAATGGATCCCCACAGAGACCAGAAAAACTGTCACTCACGCACTCATCAGCAGCAGACTTGATTACGGAAACGCCCTCTACGCCGGCACCACTCTAAAACTCAAGCGCAAACTACACGCATCCAGAACTCAGCAGCACGACTCATCCTCGACCTCCCCCCGACACAAACACATCTATCCACACCTCAAATCCCTCCACTGGCTCCCCATTGACAAAAGGATCACCTTCAAGATCCTCATCCTCGCACACAAATCACTCCACAACACAGGCCCTGCCTACCTCAACGAGAGTCACCTTCCACACCCCCACACGAAACCTCCGCTCAGCTGTCCTCTCTCTCGCCTCTGTCCCCCGCATCAAACACAACACCACCGGGGGCAGATCCTTCTCCTACTTTGCACCCAAAACCTGGAACGCCTTCCCAACCCACCTTCGCAAGACCCAAAACCTACTTCTTTTCAGGAAGGGCCTCAAAACCTGGCTTTTCGAACAGTGAACCTCCCAGCCCCATTCCCTCACCCCGTCTCCCCCCCCCCGTCCCCCAGCGCCTTGAGACCCTCACGGGTGAGTAGCGCGCTTTATAAATCTCTTTGATTGATTGATATATATAGATCTATATATATATATATATATATATATCTACATAGATATATCTATAGATATATCCATGTACATAGATATATCTACATAGATATATCTATATATATATATATAGATCTATATATAGTTCAATTTTTTTTTAGTTGTTGTACGGTTCCTTGGAGGCCAAAATGGCCCCCAGGGAAAACCTACAACATCTAAAAAAAATATTGCCCCCACAGGGGATCACCCTGCCCACGGGCGACCCCCTGTCTTTTTATTTTATTTTAT
Organism: Pleurodeles waltl; assembly: GCF_031143425.1. Classification (NCBI taxonomy): domain Eukaryota; kingdom Metazoa; phylum Chordata; class Amphibia; order Caudata; family Salamandridae; genus Pleurodeles; species Pleurodeles waltl. The sequence goes on along the minus strand of NC_090439.1, from coordinate 1,115,631,069 downwards.
TCATTTAAAAAAAAAAAAAAAAAAAAATTCCCCCCGGGAGGGGCACCTACCTTTTTTTTAAAAATGCCCCCAGGGGGGGTGGTGCGGCCCGTTTTCTGAGGGGGCCGACCCCCCCAAGTGAAATCCCTGGCGTCGGGGACCAGGAAACCTGAAAGTGTTTCCTGGCCCCCGATCGCAGCTGTGCTGCGATCGGGGGCCAGGAAACACTTTCAGGAAGGCCTCGTAAGAAAGAGGAGACTCTCCCCTTTCTTACGAGGCCTTCCCGAACGTGGGGAAGGCCGTTTTCCCCATTGAAGCAGGAAGCGGCCGCAAGGCTGCTTCCTGCTTCGATGGGGAAAACAACTTTGTAACGTCAGCAAGTGGCGGGTGGGGGGAAGACACGGAAGCTTCCGTGTCTCCCGGGGAAAGGAGAAAAAAAATAAAAAAATACTTGGGTGCAACGCACCCGAGGATTTATTAATACCCTCCCTGGTGTCGCCCACTGGTTGTGACCTGCATCAGGGAGGGAGTGTGGGCGTCTGCCAGTGGCCGACACCCGCACTAAAAAGGTTAAAAACACTTAACACCCAAAAACCCATACCCACCATTAAACCCTAAAAAAACACTTCCCACACAAAAGCCCATACTCGCACTAAACTCTAAAAAAACACTTACCAACCAAAAACTCATATCCACCCTAAAATCTAAAAATAAAAACACCCACAAAAAAACACCCAAAACCTCATACCTACCATAAAACCTAAAATGACCCTTTCCACGCAAAAACTTATACCCACCTTAAACCTTAAAAATAACATATATAAATATATATTATATATATATCACTCCTGCACTATTGGTGGAAGCAGTACTCAACCTCTGTGTTGGCTGTGGTGATGGTACCACACTCACCTGCTTAGGGTGAATCAGAATGGCGAGGTGAAATGTGTCGGGCCAGCAAAGGAAGCTATTTCCTAGTTCAGGCTAGAGTCTGTCCGGACTTTGGGCAGGAATGAGAACAAAGGATGCAGCACCAGTCTCTGTGGAAAGGACTTGAGGTTGTTCGATGACACACTGGTGACCACTTCCCTGCAGAAGCGAGACAGAGCCCAGTGCTATCCAGCATCATGCAGGAATATGTGGATGGTTTCTTATGGGATGTAGAATTGAAGATTGGATCAGTATGAATGGATTTTATGTCTTCAGAAGCTGTGAGGAGAGATAGTGGAATTGAGGGTGCAGAGGTGTAACTGATAACCTGGAGTTGATGGTTGATAACCAGTTGGAGGTGCAAGCACAGGTGTGGGCCAGTACTGAGATGCTGCAAGAACAAAACATTGTGTTCCAAAACAGGCAGGAGGGTGTCAAATACTCCAGACGGAGTATTATAGGGGTCAGTGGCGTTCCGAAGGAGGAAATATAGAAGTTTCATCAACATCCTCTCAGATGCTCCACCCATCAGTCAGCCTTGACTGCACACATAGAATGAAGCTGCAGGGTCACAGGAGAGATATAGCAATATTTCTTAACAAAGGTGCCCTTTTTTAAGATAAGGATCTGATCTCAAGGCATATCAGATGAAGATGAAAATCCATTGTGGCAATTAAAGCACATAAACTATAGGAGATCACTTTACAGAAACGTCAGGTTTCTCAAAGAACGGCTAAGGTAATGTAAGTAGATTGTTAGCACAGAAAGGCTGCAGTGCTCCCTGCTCAGATACTGGCCCCTCCACATCAACGCAGAAGCAGCCGCAGCACACTAACCCACTTAGAAGAACTAAGGTAGTCCTACTTTGATACAAGAGTCTTGTCTCCTTGCATAAAGGAGACAGCAAGCAAGTGGTCATGTAAAGAAGTGGTTCTCTGAACACAGGCCGGAGAGATAAATAGAGCAGTCACTGACAAAGCATGGACATTTCTTTGGTCCAGCATCCCTAAAGCTTAAAGGGCATTAAATTTACCAAGTGCTCATTTGTGTTTCTTGTTGTTTCATTGTGTTTCCCATGTTTTCTCTCCATCATTGCACTCTGATGAATTTCCTCATGAATCCTGCTTTAGCCTCGTCTCATTCTTGTCTGGAGCTTTCACTCGTGCCTTACCCTCAGTATATGTCGTTGTGTTACATTTGTTAAGGGTTCTGTCATTTGTTTGCCTTTTAACAGCCCATATGGCCCAATAAATATGGCTTCAACTTAGTACAACGAGAGCCATCGGATTTTCATGCAGCCCCCCCAGGAAAGCCACATATAAGGTGATCTACAACTGTAGATGACATTGGTATTCCTGTATTCAACCGCGCTGGAAGTTTGCTGGTGAGGTCTGGATGACAGAGGAATCTTCCTCTGTATTTGGTCCTCCTGCTCCTAGCCCAGATGTTTCCAAGGAGACCTTAAGCCATATCATGGGTGTCTTGAGATTCCCCTTTCCAGCACTGCTGGTGGTTGCCATCTTGGGCCAGTGGGCAGCAATCCTTGAAGGGGTCCGCTCTCACGTTTGCCTTTTACACTCTCATATCCTGGCGGTAGAGGCGAGGCAGCCCATCGCTTTATTCTGGAGAAAGGATGCTCAACTCATTGCCCTCTGGTTCATTGGACTGTGGCAAATGCTAGCATTGGAATAGCCAACACTTAATATAAACCAGTCACAAATTGACAACGAGGGGGGCTCCATTAATACAACATTTTGCCAAATTGCAGCATCTGTTTTTTCTCCTCCTAGTGCTCTCCAACTGCTCTGACAACTGTCTTAGACCATCTGGGGAACAGTACCATTTTACCTACTGTATTGAAACCTGTGTAGGGGGATTCAACACAATCAGGGTCTCCCATTGTCTCGTCTCTTCACGCCGCACTGGACCCGAGTCTGTTCTTCAGGAGGGGACAGGGGATGGATGTCAGTACTTTAATCAAGTTACTATATGTTACACAGCCCTTGTAGCTGGACTTTCTTTGTAGCTGATGTGCAATGCTTTGTAGCTTAGTTAGTGTTAAAGTCAAGAAAGATAAATTAAGCAAAATAAAGTGCTGGCAAGGTGCAGCCTCGCCTTCTAGTTTTTATGGTGAATGGTGGCCTGTCCTTCTCGTTTGAATTCTAAATATTCAGTGCCTCACGCTGTGTGCGAATAGGAGAATTTTCACATTAATCGGGAGCTAAGCAGTGGGGTAACCCGTTGTCCATAGGGTCTAAATAAGAAACACAGCAGTTCTCCTCTCACCTAAGAATGCTTGAGCACCACAAACACTAACTCAAGTGTAAAGTTCAAAAAGTGTCCATTAAACACTTTTTCCAATACAAAGTCTAGCATTTTTACAGAGAATGTAGTTGTTTTCCTTCTGACAACACGTTTTGTTTATTCTGCAATGCACCCCAAGACTGCCTCACAGAATAAACACTAATAGTGTACCTTGTAGTTCCCCACATTGCAAAAAATATTTCAGTTAAATTGTAGTACTTAATACGTTCTCACTGGCAAAAATCTAAATGTAAATGCTTAAAAGAAGCATTGCATAGGCTTCCCACCATCCCTGTCCCACATGGAGTAGGCGCATTTCAAGAAATGAAAGTGTTATACTGGGTGGTCAGCACAGTCCAGCGACTGTTTTCAGGAGAGAGATTGTGCCTTTAATATTCGAGAGTTGAGGCTTAAAGTTAGTTATCGTCATGATAGGGCAAAAAGGTCCTTCTGGGTTAGGGATGAATATTTTGGCCTTAAACAGTGCAGATTTATTCCCAGAATATTCAGCAGTGTCTTTAAAAAGGAAATAGCTCATTGGGTCAGTAAGTGGTCTCCAAATATTTTGTTGTTGTTGCCTTCCACGTTGACCCTTTCTCAATGGTCTTTAACCTCCGTGATAGTGTCCTATTTAACTGTGCTTGTTGGAAATGTGACTCGGCAGTGTACATTCCTCCTCCCTTTTAATGTTGCTCTTTTCTTTAAGATGAGGCGAGTGGCACTCATGAACAACTTTGTGTAATGTTTTCATTAAAATATATTAAACTGGAAGACAGATGTGTAACTCTAATCTATGCCTGTGCACTCTCTCTGTTTCAGCGGTTCAAGAGTCTTGCGATTGGTTCAACGCCAACTACGATTTGGCCAGAAAATGAAGGAAAGCCACCAGTAAGATGCTGGTTTCCTTGGCCGATGGATTCTTACCAGGGCTCCAGTCCCAGAGGACTGGAGTGGTCAGTGCTGGCCATGTTGGTGCTGTGTCGGTGAAGGGATACATCTGTTGCTCCCTGTAGAGTGAATTCTAGCAATTGGAAAACTCAAATGCTGCAAGTACTTTGGTGATGGGAAACTGATCAGGACTTTGTTGCTAGTCTGCTTTTTGTGGCTAGGTGTTCCTTCTGCCTATGGAGGTCTTCTTCTGGCCTCGGGTTCAGAAACCACAAGCTCTAGGGTGAGACCACATCACCATTCTCACCCTCAGAGGTTGACTAAATCTTTGGGCTTGGTGACAGATGTAGTACTCAGATTTATACAATCACAAATCAATGACATGAACCATAAACAATTTTAACACCATGAGCAATTTAAACTCCAATGAAAACTCCAATCTGAATAAGTTACAAAGCTTGAATACAATCCCAAAACCAATGTCCGGTAAATGGGTGTGCAAACTAAATTATCAACATACATGAAAACCATTGGCTGACGAAAACATCTGAAAAGATTCAACCAACTAAACATTAATACTATTAAACATCCCAAAAGAATGATATAGATTAACAACACAATATGAACATTATTATCAGATTTCAAAGCAGGTGACCACTGTCATCAGTAAATCGTCAAAGTACAGTTTGATCAATCAATTTAAAAGCTGGGCCATCCTTATTAACCAAAATTGGGCTTGCACATGTGTGACAAACTAACACGTGGGCAAAAGCGAAAATAAAAGAAAGACAAAAATAATTTGGAAAAAAACATCTAACTTGGGCTTCTAACTCTAAAAGTAATGCTGGTGTAAGTGCCTGAGCTAAAAAGGAAACGAGAAACCACATTTAGTTATACCTGTCCTCATGGGACAGCAGACAGTAGTAGTTCACCAGGCAGAGCGGTCACCTTCTGGCGTCAATTGAGAGCAGCACCAGGATGGTGCAGAACACAACTGCACATAGGACAAATCAGCCATTCAGAATTAGTAGGGCATATTAGTATTGAAACTGCATTGGGCAATTATGCCTGTGATGCGAAAACTCATTAGGGGACTTGAAGATGAGAGGGTGACATCAGACTAGACAGACGTGGACAAGGTTCTGGATAACTTCAAGACCAGAGAGAACTAACTCCAGTTTCAAAGTTATTCACTAATTAAAATATGCACAATTCATTCATTGGCCCTTCAGGTGGGCACACTCTGGGCGTTGATTTCGGCATCCAATGGCAAGCTGTGATACCACCAAGTTTGCAATTTTTCTGAATCTTCTCAACAAAAGTGCGTTGTTAGCTGAACTTCTTCCTTTAATTCCGCCAAAATATTACATTTTCTAATAATTTTTTACTTGAGGACATACAATATACTAATATTCTTTCACATGCGAACTGCAAGTTTCCTGTCTTATTCAACAGCTACAACAAATACTGCAACATTGTTAAACCTAAAACATGCTCTTTGCCTACAATACAAAATGACATTCAACATTACAGTAGTAACCTAGGGAAAGAATTCAGGTCAGAGGAGACAGAATAAACAAGTGATCGTCCATTGCTGCTTGCATAATGAAACTTCAGGCCTAGTCAAGCTAAGAAAGTCTAAATGCACATTAATACAATTATACATTAATAAACCTATTGTGCACCTTACAATTCAAATCACATATGCAAACATTATTTAATTTAAAATGTTATTTGTCATGTTAAAGCAAATGTAAACTTACATTTATTTTCTGCACACATGCAATTTGCACTAATAAATCAATTTAATTCAATATAAGTGTATTTAATTCATATTCATTTGATACTCCTATTTTATTTCTACTGTATTACTTGAAAATAATACTTTCAGGTTAATATTTATTAATAATTCACTCAGTTATGTATGCACAATGCCTTCATGTTAAACGTGATATCAAAATACGAGTGGCAGCCACAAATGTACACCAGTATTTAAACATGTGCAATTTACATTTCTAGTTACTTTCTCTGTTAGGCCTTTAAATGTAGGATTTGAAGTCACAGTATGCTAACTTCTATGCCACTAATTTATTAGTAAAACTTGATCTCTATCATCCACATTGTAGTTAACACTGTCTCCAAGGGATGCTTGGACCATGTGAGGCAAAATTGGTGGCAGGATTCACTGTACTCCCCTGCAGACCTCATACACCTTAAATGGAAATATGATTGTCTCTCCAGTTCACATAGAAAAGAATTCTCCACATCATCCAGCCTTCCTCTTTCCCTGACTAATTTATAACCTTCAACTTCCAGCTGAAGCTTGACATGAACACTTACATCTATTGGTCAGTCACTGACTCTTTGCTGATGGATTATACTTGGAGATATACTGAGTGCTCCAAAAATTGAAGGTCCAAAACCATCTTCTCTGTACCCAGCCACAGACCAGGTCCTCTCCAAGTGAGTCTAGTACAGTGGCTGACTAGGCTGGGTGAGCTCAGGGTCCCCACCAATCTGCTGCGATGACATCCAGACCCTTTATACTCCTAGAAATTCTGGCCCAGATTTAAGATGGCCTAGGGCCATTCCAGCGCCACATTAGCGTCATTTGACACTAATGTGGCGTTAGAAGGCCAAAAACGGTGCGCCATATTTACAAAGTGGTGCAATGCTTGCATTGCGCCACTTTGTAACCCCTTGTGCCACATTATGCCTGCGCCAGGCATAATGTATGCAAGAGGGGCGTTCCGGCGCTGGGGGGGGGGGGGTGTAAAAATGGTGCAAAGAAATCTAAGAGATTTCTTAGCAGGCGTTAAAAATGCAGATAAAAATGACGCAAAGAGCAGGTGTTAAAGGGAGGCTCCCATTGTTTTCAATGGGCCTTTGGGTGCTTTGCAGGGTTAGCATCCATTTTTGACGCTAATCCTGCAAAGTGCTGGACTAGCGTAAAAAATTATGCCGCTAGTACCCCTGACTACCCCATGGTGCGCCCCTTTTAAATACAATGCACATATGGTGGTGTCAGGGGGACACTAAGGGCGCAAAATAAAGCGGCGCTGACCTAGGTGCAGCGCCACTTTTCATAAATCTGCCTCTCTGTGTCCCTCAGGATGCACTGCTTCACATGGTATGCGGGAACTGAAAGCAGCTGTCTTGGTCCCTGGGTACATCCTGATTGTAATTGTATTTATGTAGCATTTACTACCCCTGATGAGGCGTCAAAGCACTTTTCGAAAAGTAGCACACTACTCAGAACCCAAAGAAGAATAGTGATGGATTAGTATAGGGAGATGTGAGTTATTTTGAGCGGTGTCAGGTTGAATAAGATAATGGAGGGATAGAAGAAAAACAACATGAAAAAAACTGACACTCTCCAATGCACTACTCTGTCTCACCCAATACCTCTCTCCATACGTCCTCTGCCTCCGCTCTCTGACTCATCCCAAACCTCATTCTACTACTGTGATGTTTCTCTGTGGTAAGAGACCAGGTCGGTGGAAAGTCTTCCCTGGAGGCGTGCAGTACATTCAGATTAACATTCGGCTCGGATTGACACACACAAAAGAATTCCCTGGGCAATGGAGCCGAAAGGGAGGAGTCACTCGGTCCCGTGACTTGAAAAGACTTCTTAGAAGAAAAACAACTTGTAACACTCCGAGCCCAACACTAGATGGCAGGAACAGTGCACAGCATGTGAATCTGCAGCGCAACATGCCACAAACAGATGTACACTGGGTAAGTGACATTTTCCATATATATATATATATATATATATATATATATATATATATATATATATATATATATATGTTCGATGGCATGTGTAGCTGCAGATACACATGCTGTGCACATCCCGCCATCTAGTGTTGGGCTCGGAGTGTTACAAGTTGTTTTTTTCCGAAGAAGTCTTTTCGAGTCACGAGATCGAGGGACTCCTCCCATTTCGGCTCCATTGCGCATGGGCGTCGACTCCATTTTAGATTGTTTTTTTTTCCGCCATCGGGTTCGGACGTGTTCCTTTTCGCTCCGGGTTTCGGGTCGGAAAGTTAGTTAGAATCTCGGAAAAATCATCGGTATTTTTTGCGTTCGGTATCGGGTTAGTTATAACAGATCGACACCGACTTTTGAAGAGCTCCGGTGGCCCTTCGGGGTTTTTTCGATCCCCCGTCAGGGCCTGGTCGGCCCGGCCACGTGTCTCTTCAAGGCTGATGGAACGGACCCCATTCCGCTGCTGCCCAAAATGTCACAACAAGTATCCGTATACAGATCAGCATCTGGTCTGTAACTTGTGTTTGTCTCCAGAGCACAAGGAAGATACTTGTGAAGCCTGTCGAGCGTTTAGGTCCAGAAAGACATTAAGAGACCGAAGAGCAAGAAGACTGCAGATGGCGTCGGCGCCGACAGGACAAGGGCGTTTCGAGGAGGAAGAAGAAACCTCCATCCAGGAGTCGGACTCGGACGAGCTCGATCCAGAAGAAACGCCGAAAACCGTGAGTAAGACGTCGAAACATAAAGCTCACGAGAAGACCACAAAAGCCCAGGGGACGCCACTGCCAACAGGCCATGGCTTAACCTGAAAAATAGGTGACCGATCATCGGCACCGAAAAAGGGCACACTGGTGTCTAAGTCATCCGACTCCGGTCGAGATACCGCCACACAGCAATCTCGGGCCCGAGACAGCGGCTCCGAACAAGTTCGGCACCGAGACAGCGGCACCGAAATGGGTCGGCACCGAGATACCACGACACCGAAAATAAAAAAGGTTTTGTCGGAACCGAAAAAAGCAGCCGAAAAGGTTTCGATACCGAAACATCCGGCCTCGGAACCGAAATCAAGTTCCTACACAGAGGAACAAGGACTGTCCTCACAAATTAAAACATATAGATTTGGACAGGAACTGGAGACAATGGAGCCAGACTACACCCAAAGAAGGCTCCACATCCAAAAAGAAACGGGGAAGATCAGCACTCTCCCTCCTATTAGAATGAAACGCAAACTTGCCTTCCAGGAGAAGGACAAGCAGCCACAGGCTAAGGTGGCTAAACAAGTAAGCCCGCCACCGTCTCAACAACGCTCTCCGCAACCATCACCGGTAGCCACACCACCAATGATGCAATCCCGACTCATACAGGGATGAGTCAAGACGATCCAGACGCATGGGATCTTTATGATGCACCAGTGTCAGATAATAGTCCTGACTGTTATCCAGCTAGACCGTCACCACCAGAAGATAGTACAGCCTACGCACAGGTGGTGTCAAGGGAAGCGGCGTCTCATAATGTCAACCTGCATTCAGAGCCAATTGAAGACGACTTTCTATTTAATACACTGTCGTCCACACACAGCCAGTACCAGAGTCTCCCCATGCTACCTGGAATGCTGAAGCACTCCAAACAAGTGTTTGAGGAGCCTGTAAAAGGAAGGGCCATTACTCCAAGAGTGGAGAAAAAATATAAACCGCCACCAACAGACCCCGTGTACATCACACAACAACTAACACCTGACTCAGTGGTAGTAGGGGCAGCTTGCAAGAGGGCGAACTCACACACTTCAGGAGATGCACCACCTCCAGATAAAGAGAGTCGTAAATTCGACGCGGCAGAAAAAAGAGTGGCGGCACAGGCAGCAAACCAGTGGCGTATTGCAAACTCACAGGCTTTGTTGGCCAGATATGATAGGGCTCATTGGGACGAAATGCAACACTTTATAGAACATTTGCCCAAGGAGTTCCAAAAGAGAGCACAGCAAGTAGTGGAAGAAGGACAGAGTATCTCAAACAATCAGATACGGTCAGCAATAGACGCAGCAGACACAGCTGCTAAAACTGTAAACACAGCAGTGACAATAAGGAGACATGCATGGCTGCGTACATCAGGATTCAAGCCGGAAATACAACAAGCCGTCCTGAATATACCATTTAACGGACAACAGTTGTTTGGGCCGGAGGTGGACACTGCCATCGAAAAACTTAAAAAAGACACAGATAAGGCCAAAGCCATGGGCGCACTCTACTCCCCACAAAGCAGAGGCACATTTCGAAAGACACAGTTTCGAGGGGGTTTCGAGGACAAAGCACAGAACCCACAACCTCACAAACAAGACCCACTTATCAGAGCCAATATCAGCGGGGAAGTTTTCGGGGACAATATAGAGGGGGACAGTTCCAAAAAAGTAGAGGGAAGTTCCAAAGTCCCAAAACTCCACAAAGCAAGCAAGGACTTACACGTCACAAATCCCCAACACATAACACCTGTGGGGGGGAGACTAACCAAGTTCTACAAACAATGGGAAGAGATAACAACAGATACTTGGGTCTTAGCAATTATCCAACATGGTTATTGCATAGAATTTCTCAATTTACCTCCGAATGTCCCACCGAAAACACACAATATGTCGAAGCAACACATAGATCTTCTACAACTAGAGGTCCAAGCGTTGTTACAAAAACAAGCAATAGAATTAGTACTGATTCATCAGAAATGAACAGGAGTTTACTCTCTGTACTTTCTCATACCCAAAAAAGACAAAACTCTAAGACCTGTATTAGATCTCAGAACTTTAAATACCTACATCAAATCAGATCACTTTCACATGGTGAAATTACAGGACGTAATCCCATTGCTCAAACAGAAAGACTACATGACTTCACTAGACCTAAAGGATGCATACTTCCATATACCCATACATCCTTCACACAGAAAGTAACTAAGGTTTGTATTCCAAGGGGTACATTACCAATTCAAGGTGTTGCCATTTGGGATAACAACTGCGCCAAGAGTTTTTACAAAATGCCTGGCAGTGGTAGCTGCGCATATCAGAAGACAGCAAATACACGTGTTTCCATACCTAGGCGATTGGCTAATCAAAACCAACACGCAAAAACGGTGTTCACAACACACAAAGTATGTTATCGAGACACTCCACAAACTAGGTTTCTCAATCAACTACACAAAGTCGCACATTCAGCCGTGCCAAACACAGCAATACTTAGGGGCGACAATCGACACAACAAAAGGGGTTGCCACTCCAAGTCCACAAAGGGTACAAGCTTTTCACAAGGTAATACAGGTCATGTATCCAGAACAAAGAATACAGGTCAAGATGGTAACGAAACTACTAGGCATGATGTCCTCATGCATAGCCATTGTCCCAAACGCAAGATTGTACATGCGGCCCTTACAACAGTGCCTAGCATCACAATGGTCACAGGCACAGGGTCAACTTCTAGATCTAGTGTTGATAGACCGCCAAACATCAGTTGTGTCTCCTAGCACAAAAAATATGGTATTGGGCGATTCGCAACCACATTCGCCTAATAGCACAGTTTATTCCAGGGATTCAGAATCAGTTAGCAGACAATCTTTCTCGGGATCATCAACAGATCCACGAATGGGAGATTCACCCTGAAATACTAAACACTTACTTCCAAAGATGGGGAACACCACAAATAGACCTATTTGCAACAAAAGAAAACGCAAAATGCCAAAACTTCGCATCCAGATACCCACAAGATCAGTCTCGGGGCAATGCGTTATGGATGAGTTGGTCAGGGATATTTGCATACGCTTTTCCCCCTCTCCCACTCCTTCCATATCTAGTAAACAAATTGAGTCAAAACAAACTCAAACTCATACTTATAGCACCAACTTGGGCAAGACAACCTTGGTACACAACACTACTAGACCTCACAGTAGTGCCTCATGTCAAACTACCAAACAAACCAGATCTGTTAACTCAACACAAACAACAGATCAGACACCCAAATCCAGCATCGCTGAATCTAGCAATTTGGCTCCTGAAATCTTAGAATTCGGATACATAGACCTTATACAGGAATGTATGGAGGTCTTTAAACAAGCTAGGAAACCAACTACTAGACATTGCTATGCAAATAAGTGGAAAATATTTGTTTATTATTACCACAATAATCAAATCCAGCCATTACACGCATCTGCTAAAGACATTGTAAGCTACTTACTACATTTTCAAAAGTCAAAGCTAGCTTTTTCATCCATTAAAATACATCTTACCGCAATTTCAGCTTATCTGCAAATTACACACTCAACTTCATTATTTAGGATACCAGTCATTAAAGCATTTATGGAAGGCCTAAAGAGAATTATACCACCAAGAACACCACCAGTTCCTTCCTGGAACCTCAACATTGTCTTAACTCGCCTCATGGGTCCACCCTTCGAACCTATGCACTCATGTGAAATGCAATACTTAACATGGAAAGTTGCATTTCTAATTGCTATCACATCTCTAAGAAGAGTAAGTGAGATACAAGCATTTACCATACAAGAACCATTTATTCAGATACACAAGCATAAAGTAGTCTTACGAACAAATCCTAAATTCTTACCAAAAGTCATATCACCGTTCCACTTGAACCAAACAGTAGAACTACCAGTGTTCTTTCCACAGCCAGATTCTGTAGCTAAAAGAGCACTACATACATTAGACATCAAAAGAGCGTTAATGTACTACATTGACAGAACAAAACTAATTCGGAAAACAAAACAATTATTTATTGCTTTCCAAAAACCTCATACAGGAAATCCAATTTCTAAACAAGGCATTGCTAGATGGATAGTTGAGTGCATTCAAACTTGTTATCTTAAAGCAAAAAGAGAACTGCCTATTACACCAAAGGCACACTCGACTAGAAAGAAAGGTGCTACCATGGCCTTTCTAGGAAATATTCCAGTGACCGAAATATGTAAGGCAGCTACATGGTCTATGCCTCATACATTTACCAAACACTACTGTGTGGATGTGTTAACGGCACAACAAGCCACAGTAGGTCAAGCAGTACTACGAACATTGTTTCAAACAACTTCAACTCCTACAGGCTGAACCACCGCTTTTGGGGAGATAACTGCTTACTAGTCTATGCACAGCATGTGTATCTGCAGGTACACATGCCATTGAACGGAAAATGTCACTTACCCAGTGTACATCTGTTCGTGGCATTAGTCGCTGCAGATTCACATGCGCCCACCCGCCTCCCCGGGAGCCTGTAGCTGTTTAGAAGTTGATCTTGAACATTTGTAAATTTGTAAATATATTACTTTAAACTACATTATGTACATACGTATTCACTCCATTGCATGGGCACTATTATTATAATACACAACTCCTACCTCACCCTCTGCGGGGAAAACAATCTAAGATTGAGTTGACGCCCATGCACAATGGAGCCGAAATGGGAGGAGTCCCTCGATCTCGTGACTCGAAAAGACTTCTTCGAAGAAAAACAACGTGTAACACTCCGAGCCCAACACTAGATGGCGGGATGTGCACAGCATGTGAATCTGCAGCGACTAATGCCACGAACAGATGTACACAGGGTAAGTGACATTTTCCATATATATATGTATATGGTCAAATCGGACTCTTCTGGACCTACAACTGCACTCTGTCTGAAGGACTCCTGCGCTGCCCAAAGAACTCATCTGGACTGCTTGTTTCCCTGCTGCTCCCAGACTCTGTTGGAAGGGCTTTGCCTTCCCCCACAAAGTGATCTTCAAGGGCTTGAACTGAGCTTGCCTTCTGTTAAGAAGTCTCAAAGCCATCAAAGACTTCACCAGAGAGAGAAAAAAATCCACTGCACCGTAAAATCAACGCAACACCTGTAAGCATTGACGCAATTCCTGCAGAATTGACACAGCACCTGTCTGGCCACTGGAAAATTGACACAACACCTACCGAATCTACACAGCACCTGTTTTATCCTCGCAGCGTGTTTTGGATTTTCAATGCATCATCCCTGGGCGTCAAATTATCCCCGCACCGCAGTAAGGAGACAGACATGTGCACTCGGAAATAGACACATTACCTTGCCCGTGAGGAAAGAATCAACACATCACCTCTGCCGTTCCTGAAAAATCAACGAATTGCTTTACTTTGACTTGACACATCCCAGATACTTTGTGCAAAAAAAATACATCGATTGATTCCTATGGTTTAAGACTTAACTAAACTTCTAAAAAGTGATATATTGACTTGTGCATATTGGATTCTTGTCATTATGGTCTTATTTTAGTCAAATAACTATTATCTATCTTCCTAAACTGGTGTGGAGTACTTTTTGTGTTGTTTTCACTGTTACTGTATGAGTAATTGCACAAATACTTTCCACATTGCTTTCTAAGTTAAGCCTGCCTGCTCTGTGCCAAGCTACCGGAGGGTGAGCACAGGATAATTTAGGTTGTCTTGTGATTTACCCTGACTAGGATTGTTCTCCCTGCTTGGGCAGGGAGCATATCTATGCCCACTAGAGACCCAATTTCTAACAGATGACTACCTGGAAGTCGTCAAAAGGTCAGGGAACATTTTGACACCACAGACCAACACTGAAAGAATATATATATATATACACCCATAAACAGCAACCACAGAAACGTAGATAGTGATGTTTTACTGCTTATTTTTGAAGCAATGCATGAATTTGTACATTTCAGTGAACAATACTGATATCGTTCGTCCCTCCCTCCCACGTCGTGTTTCTTAGCCCAGACTGAGCTGACGTGGGCTGGCTGGGCTGGTGCTGGTGCCTTAGCTCAGCCTCATCGAAGAATCTCACAGGTCTTTAAAAGACCATTTACTTATTAACAAGGCTTTCTTGTGTTTTTACACTGCTTGCCAGACCCCTGCGTCCCCCCTCTGCCTATTCATTACATTTGTAAATTACAACCGCTGCCACAGAGGACATTTGAGGGGCGGGGGGCAATCTGGCCGGGTTTCTAAGGGGGAAACGGTACGGTATATGCAAAACTATCTAACGCTGGTTACTTTTAGATCCTATTTGTACCTACTTTAACCAGCAAATATAAACGGACATCACCTTTAAATGTGCTCTAGAGCCGTTTTAACGAGCCCCAACTAACAATTGGACAAAGGCTAAAAACTCATCTTACAAATGAACTAATACAATATCGTGCAGGACTTAAAGACTCTTAAAACAACAAATCGCCAACATTTTTCTTTTGTAAAGGTGGCAGCCCTATTGGACTACAGGACCAGTAGAATTATGCGGCAGGAGTTGAGTAAAATAGGAGTCGAGAAAAGACAAATCATGCACATGTTGTCATAAAATTACTTCAATATTTATAATAAAATAATAATAATAATAACTATAATAACTATAATAATAATAATATAATATTACTTCAATATTTTGCAAGTTTTAAACTTAACACTGTCTTGGCATTAGTTGCACCTTTTTGGTAGCGGTTTAACACCCAAATATAGCAATAACCTACAGAAAGTTGACCGGACAACCTTTGCGAAGGGCCATCCACTGTGCAGCAACAGGTGTTGCTGCATTTTTAGTAACTTTTGAACCGTTTGAGCTGTAAACAATTTTTTTGTTTCAATCTGCAGATTATGCAGCAGATGATGTATTATGTGGCAAATGCACCAAATCTATAATTATGTGGAAATTGCCTCGGCAACGCACTTGCATAATTCACGTGGCCCTGCCTATAAGGCATTTCAAGAGGCTGAAAGTTTGTTGCAGGATCCGCAAATCATTTGTTTCGTCCTCCCTCATGCCCGCTTGATGCCATATTAGCAATAGTTTAAATGATATCTGAAGCCCCACTCGCCAAACGTGGATAACATGCTGAGATATTCAGTGTCTGAGGATGCTTCCTGCTTTCAGGAATCTCACCCATCATTCTCACTGCTCATCCTTCGCCTTCAAGCTCACCCTACGCTCGCGGTGATCACACTGTACTACACCACTCACTCACAGCGATCACACTGTACTTACACCACTCACCGTGCACTCACAGCGATCACACAGTACTTACACCACTCACAGCGATCACTGTACTACACCACTCACAGCGATCACACTGTACTAACACCACTCACCGTTCACTCACAGTGATCACACTGTACTTACACCACTCACAGCGATCACACTGTACTACACCACTCACCCTGCACTCACAGCGATCACACTGTACTAACACCACTCACCGTGCACTCACAGCGATCACACAGTACTTACCCCACTCACCATGCACTCACAGATATCACACTGTACTACACCACTCACTCACAGCGATCACACTGTACTAACACCACTCACCGTGCACTCACAGATATCACACTGTACTACACCACTCACCCTGCACTCACAGCTATCACACTGTACTTACACCACTCACATGCACTCACAGCGATCACACTGTACTACACCACTCACCCTGCACTCACAGCGATCACACTGTACTACACCACTCACCCTGCACTCACAGCTATCACACTGTACTTACACCACTCACATGCACTCACAGCGATCACACTGTACTACACCACTCACCCTGCACTCACAGATATCACACTGTACTACACCACCTACCCTGCACTCACAGCGATCACACTGTACTACACCACTCACTCACAGCGATCACACTGTACTAACACCACTCACCGTGCACTCACAGCGATCACTGTACTACACCACTCACAGCGATCACTGTACTACACCACTCACAGCGATCACTGTACTTAGACCACTCACCCTGCACTCACAGCGATCACACTGTACTACACCATCACCATGCACTCACAGCGACCACACTGTACTACACCACTCACCATGCACTCACAGCGATCACACTGTACTTACACCACTCACAGCGATCACTGTACTACACCACTCACAGCGATCACACTGTACTACACCATCACCATGCACTCACAGCGATCACACTGTACTAACACCACTCACAGCGATCACACTGTACTACACCACTCACAGCGATCACTGTACTACACCACTCACAGCGATCACTGTACTTAGACCACTCACCCTGCACTCACAGCGATCACACTGTACTAACATCTCTCACCATGCACTCACAGCGATCACACTGTACTACACCACTCCCCCTGCACTCACAGCGATCACACTGTACTAACACCACTCACCATGCACTCACAGCGATCACACTGTACTACACCACTCACCCTGCACTCACAGCGATCACACTGTACTAACATCTCTCACCATTCACTCACAGCGATCACACTGTACTAACACCACTCACCGTGCACTCACAGCGATCACACTGTACTAACACCACTCACCGTGCACTCACAGATATCACACTGTACTACACCACTCACCCTGCACTCACAGCGATCACTGTACTAACATCTCTCACCATGCACTCACAGCGATCACACTGTACTACACCACTCACAGCGATCACTGTACTACACCACTCACAGCGATCACACTGTACTACACCACTCACCATGCACTCACAGCGATTACACTGTACTAACATCTCTCGCCATGCACTCACAGCGACCACACTGTACTTACACCACTCACCCTGCACTCACAGCGATCACACTGTACTACACCATCACCATGCACTCACAGCGATCACACTACTAACACCACTCACCACGCACTCACAGCGATCACACTGTACTACACCACTCACAGCGATCACTGTACTACACCACTCACAGCGATCACTATACTTAGACCACTCACACTGCACTCACAGCGATCACACTGTACTACGCCATCACCATGCAGTCACAGCGACCACACTGTACTACACCACTCA
The DNA here is from genome assembly GCF_031143425.1 of Pleurodeles waltl. Taxonomy (NCBI): domain Eukaryota; kingdom Metazoa; phylum Chordata; class Amphibia; order Caudata; family Salamandridae; genus Pleurodeles; species Pleurodeles waltl. Next base: position 1,115,613,363 of record NC_090439.1, on the reverse strand, counting down.
CAGCGATCACACTGTACTAACACCACTCACCATGCACTCACAGCGATCACACTGTACTAACATCTCTCACCATGCACTCACAGTGATCACACTGTACTACACCACTCACCATGCACTCACAGCGATCACACTGTACTAACATCTCTCACCATGCACTCACAGCGATCACACTGTACTAACATCTCTCACCATGCACTCAGTGATCACACTGTACTAACACCACTCACCCTGCACTCACACCGATCACACTGTACTACACCACTCACCATGCACTCACAGCGATCACACTTTACTAACATCTCTCACCCTGCACTCACAGCGATCACACTGTACTAACATCTCTCACCATCCACTCAGTGATCACACTGTACTAACACCACTCACCCTGCACTCACAGCGATCACACTGTACTACACCACTCACCATGCACTCACAGCGATCACACTGTACTACACCACTCACCATGCACTCACAGTGACCACACTGTACTACACCATCACCATGCACTCACAGTGACCACACTGTACTAACACCACTCACCATGCACTCACAGCGACCACACTGTACTACACCACTCACCATGCAGTCACTGATCACACTGTACTTACACCACTCACCCTGCACTCACAGCGATCACACTGTACTAACATCTCTCACCATGCACTCACAGCGATCACACTGTACTTACACCACTAACCCTGCACTCACAGCGATCACACTGTACTACACCATCACCATGCACTCACAGCGATCACACTACTAACACCACTCACCATGCACTCACAGCGATCACACTGTACTAACACCACTAACCATGCACTCACAGCGATCACACTACTAGCACCACTCACCCTGCACTCACAGTGAACACACTGTACTAACACCACTCACCCTGCACTCACAGCGATCACACTGTACTTACACCACTCACCCTGCACTCACAGCAGCGATCACACTGTACTAACATCTCACCATGCACTCACAGCAATCACACTGTACTAACACCACTCAGCATGCACTCACAGCGATCACACTGTACTACACCATCACCATGCACTCACAGCGATCACACTGTACTACACCACTCACCATGCACTCACAGCGACCACACTGTACTACACCATCACCATGCACTCACAGCGATCACACTGTACTACACCACTCACCATGCACTCACAGCGACCACACTGTACTACACCATCACCATGCACTCACAGTGACCACACTGTACTAACACCACTCACCATGCACTCGCAGCGATCACACTGTACTTACACCACTCACCATGCACTCACAGCGATCACACTGTACTTACACCACTCACCATGCACTCACAGCGATCACACTGTACTAACACCACTCACCATGTAGTCGCAGCGATCACACTGTACTAACACCACTCACCGTGCACTCACAGCGATCACACAGTACTTACCCCACTCACCATGCACTCACAGATATCACACTGTACTACACCACTCACTCACAGCGATCACACTGTACTAACACCACTCACCGTGCACTCACAGATATCACACTGTACTACACCACTCACCCTGCACTCACAGCTATCACACTGTACTTACACCACTCACATGCACTCACAGCGATCACACTGTACTACACCACTCACCCTGCACTCACAGCGATCACACTGTACTACACCACTCACCCTGCACTCACAGCTATCACACTGTACTTACACCACTCACATGCACTCACAGCGATCACACTGTACTACACCACTCACCCTGCACTCACAGATATCACACTGTACTACACCACCTACCCTGCACTCACAGCGATCACACTGTACTACACCACTCACTCACAGCGATCACACTGTACTAACACCACTCACCGTGCACTCACAGCGATCACTGTACTACCCCACTCACAGCGATCACTGTACTACACCACTCACAGCGATCACTGTACTTAGACCACTCACCCTGCACTCACAGCGATCACACTGTACTACACCATCACCATGCACTCACAGCGACCACACTGTACTACACCACTCACCATGCACTCACAGCGATCACACTGTACTTACACCACTCACAGCGATCACTGTACTACACCACTCACTCACAGCGATCACACTGTACTAACACCACTCACCGTGCACTCACAGCGATCACACAGTACTTACCCCACTCACCATGCACTCACAGATATCACACTGTACTACACCACTCACTCACAGCGATCACACTGTACTAACACCACTCACCGTGCACTCACAGATATCACACTGTACTACACCACTCACCCTGCACTCACAGCTATCACACTGTACTTACACCACTCACATGCACTCACAGCGATCACACTGTACTACACCACTCACCCTGCACTCACAGCGATCACACTGTACTACACCACTCACCCTGCACTCACAGCTATCACACTGTACTTACACCACTCACATGCACTCACAGCGATCACACTGTACTACACCACTCACCCTGCACTCACAGATATCACACTGTACTACACCACCTACCCTGCACTCACAGCGATCACACTGTACTACACCACTCACTCACAGCGATCACACTGTACTAACACCACTCACCGTGCACTCACAGCGATCACTGTACTACACCACTCACAGCGATCACTGTACTACACCACTCACAGTGATCACTGTACTTAGACCACTCACCCTGCACTCACAGCGATCACACTGTACTACACCATCACCATGCACTCACAGCGACCACACTGTACTACACCACTCACCATGCACTCACAGCGATCACACTGTACTTACACCACTCACAGCGATCACTGTACTACACCACTCACAGCGATCACACTGTACTACACCATCACCATGCACTCACAGCGATCACACTGTACTAACACCACTCACAGCGATCACACTGTACTACACCACTCACAGCGATCACTGTACTACACCACTCACAGCGATCACTGTACTTAGACCACTCACCCTGCACTCACAGCGATCACACTGTACTAACATCTCTCACCATGCACTCACAGCGATCACACTGTACTACACCACTCACCCTGCACTCACAGCGATCACACTGTACTAACACCACTCACCATGCACTCACAGCGATCACACTGTACTACACCACTCACCCTGCACTCACAGCGATCACACTGTACTAACATCTCTCACCATGCACTCACAGCGATCACACTGTACTAACACCACTCACCGTGCACTCACAGCGATCACACTGTACTAACACCACTCACCGTGCACTCACAGATATCACACTGTACTACACCACTCACCCTGCACTCACAGCGATCACTGTACTAACATCTCTCACCATGCACTCACAGCGATCACACTGTACTACACCACTCACAGCGATCACTGTACTACACCACTCACAGCAATCACACTGTACTACACCACTCACCATGCACTCACAGCGATTACACTGTACTAACATCTCTCGCCATGCACTCACAGCGACCACACTGTACTTACACCACTCACCCTGCACTCACAGCGATCACACTGTACTACACCATCACCATGCACTCACAGCGATCACACTACTAACACCACTCACCACGCACTCACAGCGATCACACTGTACTACACCACTCACAGCGATCACTGTACTACACCACTCACAGCGATCACTATACTTAGACCACTCACACTGCACTCACAGCGATCACACTGTACTACGCCATCACCATGCAGTCACAGCGACCACACTGTACTACACCACTCACAGTGATCACACTGTACTAACACCACTCACCATGCACTCACAGCGATCACACTGTACTAACATCTCTCACCATGCACTCACAGTGATCACACTGTACTACACCACTCACCATGCACTCACAGCGATCACACTGTACTAACATCTCTCACCATGCACTCACAGCGATTACACTGTACTTACACCACTCACATGCACTCACAGCGATCACACTGTACTAACACCACTCACCGTGCACTCACAGATATCACACTGTACTACACCACTCACCCTGCACTCACAGCTATCACACTGTACTTACACCACTCACATGCACTCACAGCGATCACACTGTACTACACCACTCACCCTGCACTCACAGCGATCACACTGTACTACACCACTCACCCTGCACTCACAGCTATCACACTGTACTTACACCACTCACATGCACTCACAGCGATCACACTGTACTACACCACTCACCCTGCACTCACAGATATCACACTGTACTACACCACCTACCCTGCACTCACAGCGATCACACTGTACTACACCACTCACTCACAGCGATCACACTGTACTAACACCACTCACCGTGCACTCACAGCGATCACTGTACTACACCACTCACAGCGATCACTGTACTACACCACTCACAGCGATCACTGTACTTAGACCACTCACCCTGCACTCACAGCGATCACACTGTACTACACCATCACCATGCACTCACAGCGACCACACTGTACTACACCACTCACCATGCACTCACAGCGATCACACTGTACTTACACCACTCACAGCGATCACTGTACTACACCACTCACTCACAGCGATCACACTGTACTAACACCACTCACCGTGCACTCACAGCGATCACACAGTACTTACCCCACTCACCATGCACTCACAGATATCACACTGTACTACACCACTCACTCACAGCGATCACACTGTACTAACACCACTCACCGTGCACTCACAGATATCACACTGTACTACACCACTCACCCTGCACTCACAGCTATCACACTGTACTTACACCACTCACATGCACTCACAGCGATCACACTGTACTACACCACTCACCCTGCACTCACAGCGATCACACTGTACTACACCACTCACCCTGCACTCACAGCTATCACACTGTACTTACACCACTCACATGCACTCACAGCGATCACACTGTACTACACCACTCACCCTGCACTCACAGATATCACACTGTACTACACCACCTACCCTGCACTCACAGCGATCACACTGTACTACACCACTCACTCACAGCGATCACACTGTACTAACACCACTCACCGTGCACTCACAGCGATCACTGTACTACACCACTCACAGCGATCACTGTACTACACCACTCACAGTGATCACTGTACTTAGACCACTCACCCTGCACTCACAGCGATCACACTGTACTACACCATCACCATGCACTCACAGCGACCACACTGTACTACACCACTCACCATGCACTCACAGCGATCACACTGTACTTACACCACTCACAGCGATCACTGTACTACACCACTCACAGCGATCACACTGTACTACACCATCACCATGCACTCACAGCGATCACACTGTACTAACACCACTCACAGCGATCACACTGTACTACACCACTCACAGCGATCACTGTACTACACCACTCACAGCGATCACTGTACTTAGACCACTCACCCTGCACTCACAGCGATCACACTGTACTAACATCTCTCACCATGCACTCACAGCGATCACACTGTACTACACCACTCACCCTGCACTCACAGCGATCACACTGTACTAACACCACTCACCATGCACTCACAGCGATCACACTGTACTACACCACTCACCCTGCACTCACAGCGATCACACTGTACTAACATCTCTCACCATGCACTCACAGCGATCACACTGTACTAACACCACTCACCGTGCACTCACAGCGATCACACTGTACTAACACCACTCACCGTGCACTCACAGATATCACACTGTACTACACCACTCACCCTGCACTCACAGCGATCACTGTACTAACATCTCTCACCATGCACTCACAGCGATCACACTGTACTACACCACTCACAGCGATCACTGTACTACACCACTCACAGCGATCACACTGTACTACACCACTCACCATGCACTCACAGCGATTACACTGTACTAACATCTCTCGCCATGCACTCACAGCGACCACACTGTACTTACACCACTCACCCTGCACTCACAGCGATCACACTACTAACACCACTCACCACGCACTCACAGCGATCACACTGTACTACACCACTCACAGCGATCACACTGTACTAACACCACTCACCATGCACTCACAGCGATCACACTGTACTAACATCTCTCACCATGCACTCACAGTGATCACACTGTACTACACCACTCACCATGCACTCACAGCGATCACACTGTACTAACATCTCTCACCATGCACTCACAGCGATTACACTGTACTTACACCACTCACATGCACTCACAGTGATCACACTGTACTTACACCACTCACCATGCACTCAGTGATCACACTGTACTTACACCACTCACAGCGATCACACTGTACTAACACCACTCACCCTGCACTCACAGCGATCACACTGTACTTACACCACTCACCCTGCACTCACAGCGATCACACTGTACTACACCACTCACCATGCACTCACAGCGATCACACTGTACTAACATCTCTCACCATGCACTCAGTGATCACACTGTACTAACACCACTCACCATGCACTCACAGCGATCACACTGTACTTACACCACTCCCCGTGCACTCACAGCGATCACACTTTACTAACATCTCTCTCCATGCAGTCACTGATCACACTGTACTACACCACTCACCATGCACTCACAGCGATCACACTGTACTTACACCACTCACCATGCACTCACAGCGATCACACTGTACTAACATCTCTCACCATGCACTCACAGTGATCACACTGTACTACACCACTCACCATGCACTCACAGCGATCACACTGTACTAACACCACTCACCATGCACTCACAGCGATCACACTGTACTAACATCTCTCACCATGCACTCTCAGCGATCACACTGTACTTACACCACTCACATGCACTCACAGTGATCACACTGTACTTACACCACTCACCATGCACTCAGTGATCACACTGTACTTACACCACTCACCATGCACTCACAGCGATCACACTGTACTAACATCTCTCACCATGCACTCACAGCGATCACACTGTACTTATACCACTCACCCTACACTCACAGCGATCACACTCTACTACACCACTCACCATGCACTCACAGCGATCACACTGTACTAACATCTCTCACCATGCACTCAGTGATCACACTGTACTAACACCACTCACCCTGCACTCACAGCGATCACACTGTACTACACCACTCACCATCCACTCACAGCGACCACACTGTACTACACCACTCACCATGCACTCACAGCGATCACACTGTACTACACCACTCACCATGCACTCACAGCGACCACACTTACTAACACCACTCACCATGCACTCACAGCGATCACACTGTACTACACCACTCACAGCGATCACTGTACTACACCACTCACAGCGATCACACTGTACTACACCATCACCATGCACTCACAGCGATCACACTGTACTAACATCTCTCACCATGCACTCACAGTGATCACACTGTACTACACCACTCACCATGCACTCACAGCGATCACACTGTACTAACACCACTCACCATGCTCTCACAGCGATCACACTGTACTAACATCTCTCACCATGCACTCACAGCGATCACACTGTACTTACACCACTCACATGCACTCACAGTGATCACACTGTACTAACATCTCTCACCATGCACTCACGGCGATCACACTGTACTTACACCACTCACCCTACACTCACAGCGATCACACTGTACTACACCACTCACCATGCACTCACAGCGATCACACTGTACTAACATCTCTTACCATGCACTCAGTGATCACACTGTACTAACACCACTCACCCTGCACTCACACCGATCACACTGTACTACACCACTCACCATGCACTCACAGCGATCACACTTTACTAACATCTCTCACCCTGCACTCACAGCGATCACACTGTACTAACATCTCTCACCATCCACTCAGTGATCACACTGTACTAACACCACTCACCCTGCACTCACAGCGATCACACTGTACTACACCACTCACCATGCACTCACAGCGATCACACTGTACTACACCACTCACCATGCACTCACAGTGACCACACTGTACTACACCATCACCATGCACTCACAGTGACCACACTGTACTAACACCACTCACCATGCACTCACAGCGACCACACTGTACTACACCACTCACCATGCAGTCACTGATCACACTGTACTTACACCACTCACCCTGCACTCACAGCGATCACACTGTACTAACATCTCTCACCATGCACTCACAGCGATCACACTGTACTTACACCACTAACCCTGCACTCACAGCGATCACACTGTACTACACCATCACCATGCACTCACAGCGATCACACTACTAACACCACTCACCATGCACTCACAGCGATCACACTGTACTAACACCACTAACCATGCACTCACAGCGATCACACTACTAGCACCACTCACCCTGCACTCACAGTGAACACACTGTACTAACACCACTCACCCTGCACTCACAGCGATCACACTGTACTTACACCACTCACCCTGCACTCACAGCAGCGATCACACTGTACTAACATCTCACCATGCACTCACAGCAATCACACTGTACTAACACCACTCAGCATGCACTCACAGCGATCACACTGTACTACACCATCACCATGCACTCACAGCGATCACACTGTACTACACCACTCACCATGCACTCACAGCGACCACACTGTACTACACCATCACCATGCACTCACAGCGATCACACTGTACTACACCACTCACCATGCACTCACAGCGACCACACTGTACTACACCATCACCATGCACTCACAGTGACCACACTGTACTAACACCACTCACCATGCACTCGCAGCGATCACACTGTACTTACACCACTCACCATGCACTCACAGCGATCACACTGTACTTACACCACTCACCATGCACTCACAGCGATCACACTGTACTAACACCACTCACCATGTACTCGCAGCGATCACACTGTACTTACACCACTCACCATGCACTCACAGCGATCACACTGTACTTACACCACTCACCATGCACTCACAGCGATCACACCACTAACACCACTCACCCTGCACTCACAGCGATCACACTGTACTAACACCACTAACCATGCACTCACAGCGATCACTGTACTTACACCACTCACCCTGCACTCTCAGCGATCACTGTACTTACACCACTCACCCTGCACTCACAGCGATCACACTGTACTTACACCACTCACAGCGATCACACTGTACTACACCACTCACCATGCACTCACAGCGACCACACTGTACTACACCATCACCATGCACTCACAGCGACCACACTGTACTAACATCTCTCACCATGCACTCACAGCGATCACACTGTACTTACACCACTCACCCTGCACTCACAGCGACCACACTGTACTAACACCACTCACCATGCACTCACAGCGATCACACTGTACTGACACCACTCACCCTGCACTCACAGCGACCACACTGTACTAACACCACTCACCATGCACTCACAGCGATTACACTGTACTGACACCACTCACCATGCACTCACAGCGATCACTGTACTTACACCACTCACCCTGCAGTCACAGCGATCACACTGTACTTACACAACTCACAGTGATCACACTGTACTACACCACTCACCATGCACTCACAGCGATCAGACTGTACTAACACCACTCACCATGCACTCACAGCGATTACACTGTACTACACCATCACCATGCACTCACAGCGATCACACTGTACTTACACAACTCACAGCGATCACACTGTACTACACCACTCACCATGCACTCACAGCGACCACACTGTACTAACACCACTCACCATGCACTCACAGCGATCACACTATACTAACATCTCTCACCATGCACTCACAGCGATCACACTGTACTTACACCACTCACCCTGCACTCACAGCGACCACACTGTACTGACACCACTCATCATGCACTCACAGCGATCACACTGTACTGACACCACTCACCATGCACTCACAGCGATCACACTGTACTACACCACTCACCATGCACTCACAGCGATCACACTGTACTACACCATCACCATGCACTCACAGCGATCACACTGTACTACACCACTCACCATGCACTCACAGCGATCACACTGTACTTACACCACTCACCCTGCATTCACAGCGATCACACTGTACTACACCACTCACCCTGCACTCACAGCAGCGATCACACTGTACTACGCCACTCACCCTGCACTCACAGCGATCACACTGTACTACACCACTCACCCTGCACTCACAGCAATCACACTGTACTACACCATCACCATGCACTCACAGCGATCACACTGTACTTACACCACTCACCCTGCACTCACAGCGATCACACTGTACTTACATCACTCACCCTGCACTCACAGCGACCACACTGTACTACACCATCGCCATGCACTCACAGCGACCAGACTGTACTACACCATCGCCATGCACTCACAGCGATCACACTACTAACACCACTCTCCATGCACTCACAGCGATCACACTGTACTACACCACTCACCCTGCACTCACAGTGAACACACTGTACTAACACCACTCACCCTGCACTCACAGCGATCACACTGTACTTACACCACTCAGCATGCACTCACAGCGATCACACTGTACTAACATCTCTCACCATGCACTCACAGCGACCACACTGTACTACACCATCACCATGCACTCACAGCAATCACACTGTACTACACCACTCACCATGCACTCACAGCGATCACACCACTAACACCACTCACCCTGCACTCACAGCGATCACACTGTACTAACACCACTAACCATGCACTCACAGCGATCACTGTACTTACACCACTCACCCTGCACTCACAACGATCACTGTACTTACACCACTCACCATGCACTCACAGCGATCACACTGTACTTACACCACTCACCCTGCACTCACAGCGATCACACTGTACTTACACCACTCACAGCGATCACACTGTACTACACCACTCACCATGCACTCACAGCGACCACACTGTACTAACACCACTCACCATGCACTCACAGCGATCACACTGTACTGACACCACTCACCCTGCACTCACAGCGACCACACTGTACTAACACCACTCACCCTGCACTCACAGCGATCACACTGTACTTACACCACTCACAGCGATCACACTGTACTACACCACTCACCATGCACTCACAGCGATCACACTGTACTGACACCACTCACCATGCACTCACAGCGATCACACTGTACTTACACCACTCACCATGCACTCACAGCGACCACAATGTACTTACAGCACTCACAGCGATCACACTGCACTTACACCACTCACCCTGCACTCAGTGATCACACTGTACTACACCACTCACCATGCACTCGCAGCGATCACACTGTACTACTCCACTCACCCTGCACTCACAGCGATCACACTGTACTTACACCACTCACCATCCACTCACAGCGATCACACCACTAACACCACTCACCCTGCACTCACAGCGATCACACTGTACTAACACCACTAACCATGCACTCACAGCGATCACTGTACTTACACCACTCACCCTGCACTCACAGCGATCACTGTACTTACACCACTCACCATGCACTCACAGCGATCACACTGTACTTACACCACTCACCCTGCACTCACAGCGATCACACTGTACTTACACCACTCACAGCGATCACACTGTACTACACCACTCACCATGCACTCACAGCGACCACACTGTACTAACACCACTCACCCTGCACTCACAGCGATCACACTGTACTAACATCTCTCACTGTGCACTCACAGCGATCACACTGTACTTACACCACTCACCCTGCACTCACAGAGACCACACTGTACTAACACCACTCACCATGCACTCACAGCGATCACACTGTACTGACACCACTCACCCTGCACTCACAGCGACCACACTGTACTAACACCACTCACCATGCACTCACAGCGATCACACTGTACTGACACCACTCACCATGCACTCACAGCGATCACACTGTACTTACACCACTCACCCTGCAGTCACAGCGATCACACTGTACTTACAGCACTCACAGCGATCACACTGCACTTACACCACTCACCCTGCACTCAGTGATCACATTGTACTACACCACTCACCATGCACTCGCAGCGATCACACTGTACTACACCACTCACCCTGCACTCACAGCGATCACACTGTACTACACCACTCACCTTGCACTCACAGCGACCACACTGTACTAATCTCTCACCATGCACTCACAGCGATCACACTGTACTTACACCACTCACAGCGACCACACTGTACTAACACCACTCACCATGCACTCACAGCGATCACACTGTACTGACACCACTCACCATGCAATCACAGCGATCACACTGTACTGACACCACTCACCATGCACTCACAGCGATCACACTGTACTACACCACTCACCATGCACTCACAGCGATCACACTGTACTACACCATCACCATGCACTCACAGCGATCACACTGTACTACACCACTCACCATGCACTCACAGCGATCACACTGTACTTACACCACTCACCCTGCACTCACAGCGATCACACTGTACTACACCACTCACCCTGCACTCACAGCAGCGATCACACTGTACTACACCACTCACCCTGCACTCATAGCGATCACACTGTACTGCACCACTCACCCTGCACTCACAGCGATCACACTGTACTACACCATCACCATGCACTCACAGCGATCACACTGTACTTACACCACTCACCCTGCACTCACAGCGATCACACTGTACTTACATCACTCACCCTGCACTCACAGCGACCACACTGTACTACACCATCGCCATGCACTCACAACGACCACACTGTACTACACCATCGCCATGCACTCACAGCGATCACACTACTAACACCATTCACCATGCACTCACAGCGATCACACTGTACTTACACCACTCACCCTGCACTCACAGCGACCACACTGTACTACACCATCACCATGCACTCATAGCGATCACACTGTACTTACACCACTCACCATGCACTCACAGCGACCACACTGTACTAACACCACTCACCCTGCACTCACAGCGACCACACTGTACTTACACCACTCACCCTGCACTCACAGCGATCACACTGTTCTTACACCACTCACCCTGCACTCACAGCGATCACACTGTACTACACCACTCACCATGCACTCACAGCGACCACACTGTACTAACACCACTCACCATGCACTCACAGCGATCACACTGTACTAATCTCTCACCATGCACTCACAGCGATCACACTGTATTTACACCACTCACAGCGACCACACTGTACTAACACCACTCACCATGCACTCACAGCGATCACACTGTACTGACACCACTCACCATGCACTCACAGCGATCACACTGTACTGACACCACTCACCATGCACTCACAGCGATCACACTGTACTACACCACTCACCATGCACTCACAGCGATCACACTGTACTACACCACTCACCATGCACTCACAGCAACCACACTGTACTAACACCACTCACCATGCACTCACAGCGATCACACTGTACTACACCACTCACAGCGATCACTGTACTACACCACTCACAGCGATCACACTGTACTACACCATCACCATGCACTCACAGCGATCACACTGTACTAACATCTCTCACCATGCACTCACAGTGATCACACTGTACTACACCACTCACCATGCACTCACAGCGATCACACTGTACTAACACCACTCACCATGCACTCACAGCGATCACACTGTACTAACATCTCTCACCATGCACTCACAGCGATCACACTGTACTTACACCACTCACATGCACTCACAGTGATCACACTGTACTTACACCACTCACCATGCACTCAGTGATCACACTGTACTTACACCACTCACCATGCACTCACAGCGATCACACTGTACTAACATCTCTCACCATGCACTCACAGCGATCACACTGTACTTACACCACTCACCCTACACTCACAGCGATCACACTGTACTACACCACTCACCATGCACTCACAGCGATCACACTGTACTAACATCTCTCACCATGCACTCAGTGATCACACTGTACTAACACCACTCACCCTGCACTCACAGCGATCACACTGTACTACACCACTCACCATGCACTCACAGCGATCACACTGTACTTACACCACTCACCCTGCACTCACAGCGATCACACTGTACTAACATCTCTCACCATGCACTCACAGCGATCACACTGTACTACACCACTCACCATGCACTCACAGTGACCACACTATACTACACCATCACCATGCACTCACAGTGACCACACTGTACTAACACCACTCACCATGCACTCACAGCGACCACACTGTACTACACCACTCACCATGCAGTCACTGATCACACTGTACTTACACCACTCACCCTGCACTCACAGCGATCACAATGTACTTACACCACTCACCATGCACTCACAGCGATCACACTGTACTTACACCACTCACCCTACACTCACAGCGATCACACTGTACTACACCATCACCATGCACTCACAGCGATCACACTGTACTTACACCACTCACCCTGCACTCACAGCGATCACACTGTACTACACCATCACCATGCATTCACAGCGATCACACTGTACTACACCATCACCATGCACTCACAGTGATCACACTACTAACACCACTCACCCTGCACTCACAGCGACCACACTGTACTACACCATCACCATGCACTCATAGCGATCACACTGTACTTACACCACTCACCATGCACTCACAGCGACCACACTGTACTAACACCACTCACCCTGCACTCACAGCGACCACTGTACTTACACCACTCACCCTGCACTCACAGCGATCACACTGTTCTTACACCACTCACCCTGCACTCACAGCGATCACACTGTACTACACCACTCACCCTACACTCACAGCGATCACACTGTACTACACCATCACCATGCACTCACAGCGATCACACTGTACTTACACCACTCACCCTGCACTCACAGCGATCACACTACTTACATCACTCACCATGCACTCACAGCGACCACACTGTACTACACCATCGCCATGCACTCACAGCGACCACACTGTACTACACCATCGCCATGCACTCACAGCGATCACACTACTAACACCACTCGCCATGCACTCACAGCGATCACACTGTACTACACCACTCACCATGCACTCACAGCGATCACACTACTAACACCACTCACCCTGCACTCACAGTGAACACACTGTACTAACACCACTCACCCTGCACTCACAGCGATCACACTGTACTTACACCACTCACATGCACTCACAGCGATCACACTGTACTAACACCACTCAGCATGCACTCACAGCGATCCCACTGTACTAACATCTCTCACCATGCACTCACAGCGACCACACTGTACTACACCATCACCATGCACTCACAGCGATCACACTGTACTACACCACTCACCATGCACTCACAGCGACCACACTGTACTACACCATCACCATGCACTCACAGTGACCACACTGTACTAACACCACTCACCATGCACTGTGATCACACTGTACTAACACCACTCACCATGCACTCGCAGCGATCACATTGTACTTACACCACTCACCATGCACTCACAGCGATCACTGTACTTACACCACTCACCCTGCACTCACAGCGATCACTGTACTTACACCATTCACCATGCACTCACAGCGATCACACTGTACTTACACCACTCACCCTGCCCTCACAGCGATCACACTGTACTTACACCACTCACAGCGATCACACTGTACTACACCACTCACCATGCACTCACAGCGACCACACTGTACTAACACCACTCACCATGCACTCACAGCGATCACACTGTACTAACATCTCTCACCATGCACTCACAGCGATCACACTGTACTTACACCACTCACCCTGCACTCACAGAGACCACACTGTACTAACACCACTCACCATGCACTCACAGCGATCACACTGTACTGACACGACTCACCCTGCACTCACTGCGACCACACTGTACTAACACCACTCACCATGCACTCACAGCGATCACACTGTAATGACACCACTCACCATGCACTCACAGCGATCACACTGTACTTACACCACTCACCCTGCAGTCACAGCGATCACACTGTACTTACAGCACTCACAGCGATCACACTGCACTTACACCACTCACCCTGCACTCAGTGATCACACTGTACTACACCACTCACCATGCACTTGCAGCGATCACACTGTACTACACCACTCACCCTGCACTCACAGCGATCACACTGTACTACACCACTCACCATGCACTCACAGCGACCACACTGTACTAACACCTCTCACCATGCACTCACAGCGATCACAGTGTACTGACACCACTCACCCTGCACTCACAGCGACCACACTGTACTAACACCACTCACCATGCACTCACAGCGATCACACTGTACTGACACCACTCACCATGCACTCACAGCGATCACACTGTACTGACACCACTCACCATGCACTCACAGCGATCACACTGTACTACACCACTCACCATGCACTCACAGCGATCACACTGTACTACACCATCACCATGCACTCACAGCGATCACACTGTACTACACCACTCACCATGCACTCACAGCGATCACACTGTACTTACACCACTCACCCTGCACTCACAGCGATCACACTGTACTACACCACTCACCCTGCACTCACAGCAGCGATCACACTGTACTTACACCACTCACCCTGCACTCACAGCGATCACACTGTACTTACATCACCCACCCTGCACTCACAGCGACCACACTGTACTACACCATCGCCATGCACTCACAACGACCACACTGTACTACACCATCGCCATGCACTCACAGTGATCACACTACTAACACCACTCACCATGCACTCACAGCGATCACACTGTACTTACACCACTCACCCTGCACTCACAGCGACCACACTGTACTACACCACTCACAGCAATCACACTGTACTAACACCACTCACCATGCACTCACAGCGACCACACTGTACTAACACCACTCACCATGCACTCACAGCGATCACACTGTACTACACCACTCACCATGCACTCACAGCGATCACACTGTACTAACATCTCTCACCATGCACTCACAGCGATCACACTGTACTTACACCACTCACATGCACTCACAGTGATCACACTGTACTTACATCACTCACCCTGCACTCACAGCGACCACACTGTACTACACCATCGCCATGCACTCACAGCGACCAGACTGTACTACACCATCGCCATGCACTCACAGCGATCACACTACTAACACCACTCACCATGCACTCACAGCGATCACACTGTACTTACACCACTAACCCTGCACTCACAGCGATCACACTGTACTACACCATCACCATGCACTCACAGCGATCACACTACTAACACCACTCGCCATGCACTCACAGCGATAACACTGTACTACACCACTCACCCTGCACTCACAGTGAACACACTGTACTAACACCACTCACCCTGCACTCACAGCGATCACACTGTACTTACACCACTCAGCATGCGCTCACAGCGATCACACTGTACTAACATCTCTCACCATGCACTCACAGCGACCACACTGTACTACACCATCACCATGCACTCACAGCAATCACACTGTACTACACCACTCACCATGCACTCACAGCGATCACACCACTAACACCACTCACCCTGCACTCACAGCGATCACACTGTACTAACACCACTAACCATGCACTCACAGCGATCACTGTACTTACACCACTCACCCTGCACTCACAGCGATCACTGTACTTACACCACTCACCATGCACTCACAGCGATCACACTGTACTTACACCACTCACCCTGCACTCACAGCGATCACACTGTACTTACACCACTCACAGCGATCACACTGTACTACACCACTCACCATGCACTCACAGCGACCACACTGTACTAACACCACTCACCATGCACTCACAGCGATCACACTGTACTGACACCACTCACCCTGCACTCACAGCGACAACACTGTACTAACACCACTCACCATGCACTCACAGCGATCACACTGTACTGACACCACTCACCATGCACTCACAGCGATCACACTGTACTTACACCACTCACCATGCACTCACAGCGACCACACTGTACTTACAGCACTCACAGCGATCACACTGTACTTACACCACTCACCCTGCACTCAGTGATCACACTGTACTACACCACTCACCATGCACTCGCACTGATCACACTGTACTACACCACTCACCCTGCACTCACAGCGATCACACTGTACTTACACCACTCACCATCCACTCACAGCGATCACACCACTAACACCACTCACCCTGCACTCACAGCGATCACACTGTACTAACACCACTAACCATGCACTCACAGCGATCACTGTACTTACACCACTCACCCTGCACTCACAGCGATCACTGTACTTACACCACTCACCATGCACTCACAGCGATCACACTGTACTTACACCACTCACCCTGCACTCACAGCGATCACACTGTACTTACACCACTCACAGCGATCACACTGTACTACACCACTCACCATGCACTCACAGCGACCACACTGTACTAACACCACTCACCCTGCACTCACAGCGATCACACTGTACTAACATCTCTCACCATGCACTCACAGCGATCACACTGTACTTACACCACTCACCCTGCACTCACAGAGACCACACTGTACTAACACCACTCACCATGCACTCACAGCGATCACACTGTACTGACACCACTCACCCTGCACTCACAGCGACCACACTGTACTAACACCACTCACCATGCACTCACAGCGATCACACTGTACTGACACCACTCACCATGCACTCACAGCGATCACACTGTACTTACACCACTCACCCTGCAGTCACAGCGATCACACTGTACTTACAGCACTCACAGCGATCACACTGCACTTACACCACTCACCCTGCACTCAGTGATCACATTGTACTACACCACTCACCATGCACTCGCAGCGATCACACTGTACTACACCACTCACCCTGCACTCACAGCGATCATACTGTACTACACCACTCACCTTGCACTCACAGCGACAACACTGTACTAATCTCTCACCATGCACTCACAGCGATCACACTGTACTTACACCACTCACAGCGACCACACTGTACTAACACCACTCACCATGCACTCACAGCGATCACACTGTACTGACACCACTCACCATGCAATCACAGCGATCACACTGTACTGACACCACTCACCATGCACTCACAGCGATCACACTGTACTACACCACTCACCATGCACTCACAGCGATCACACTGTACTACACCATCACCATGCACTCACAGCGATCACACTGTACTACACCACTCACCATGCTCTCACAGCGATCACACTGTACTTACACCACTCACCCTGCACTCACAGCGATCACACTGTACTACACCACTCACCCTGCACTCACAGCAGCAATCACACTGTACTACACCACTCAGCCTGCACTCATAGCGATCACACTGTACTGCACCACTCACCCTGCACTCACAGCGATCACATTGTACTACACCACTCACCCTGCACTCACAGCGATCACACTGTACTTACATCACTCACCCTGCACTCACAGCGACCACACTGTACTACACCATCGCCATGCACTCACAACGACCACACTGTACTACACCATCGCCATGCACTTACAGCGATCACACTACTAACACCATTCACCATGCACTCACAGCGATCACACTGTACTTACACCACTCACCCTGCACTCACAGCGACCACACTGTACTACACCACTCACAGCAATCACACTGTACTAACACCACTCACCATGCACTCACAGCGACCACACTGTACTAACACCACTCACCATGCACTCACAGCAATCACACTGTACTTACACCACTCACCCTGCACTCACAGCGATCACACTGTACTTACACCACTCACCCTGCACTCACAGCGATCACACTGTACTAACATCTCTCACCATGCACTCACAGCGATCTCACTGTACTTACACCACTCACCCTGCACTCACAGCGACCACACTGTACTAACACCACTCACCCTGCACTCACAGCGATCACACTGTACTTACACCACTCACCCTGCACTCACAGCGATCACAATGTACTTACACCACTCACCATGCACTCACAGCGATCACACTGTACTTACACCACTCACCCTGCACTCACAGCGATCACACTGTACTACACCATCACCATGCACTCACAGCGATCACACTGTACTTACACCACTCACCCTGCACTCACAGCGATCACACTGTACTACAACATCACCATGCATTCACAGCGATTACACTGTACTACACCATCACCATGCACTCACAGTGATCACACTACTAACACCACTCACCCTGCACTCACAGCGACCACACTGTACTACACCATCACCATGCACTCATAGCGATCACACTGTACTTACACCACTCACCATGCACTCACAGCGACCACACTGTACTAACACCACTCACCCTGCACTCACAGCGACCACACTGTACTTACACCACTCACCCTGCACTCACAGCGATCACACTGTTCTTACACCACTCACCCTGCACTCACAGCGATCACACTGTACTACACCACTCACCATGCACTCACAGCGACCACACTGTACTAACACCACTCACCATGCACTCACAGCGATCACACTGTACTAATCTCTCACCATGCACTCACAGCGATCACACTGTATTTACACCACTCACAGCGACCACACTGTACTAACACCACTCACCATGCACTCACAGCGATCACACTGTACTGACACCACTCACCATGCACTCACAGCAATCACACTGTACTACACCACTCACCATGCACTCACAGCTATCACACTGTACTACACCACTCACCATGCACTCACAGCGACCACACTGTACTAACACCACTCACCATGCACTCACAGCGATCACACTGTACTACACCACTCACAGCGATCACTGTACTACACCACTCACAGCGATCACACTGTACTACACCATCACCATGCACTCACAGCGATCACACTGTACTAACATCTCTCACCATGCACTCACAGTGATCACACTGTACTACACAACTCACCATGCACTCACAGCGATCACACTGTACTAACACCACTCACCATGCACTCACAGCGATCACACTGTACTAACATCTCTCACCATGCACTCACAGCGATCACACTGTACTTACACCACTCACATGCACTCACAGTGATCACACTGTACTTACACCACTCACCATGCACTCAGTGATCACACTGTACTTACACCACTCACCATGCACTCACAGCGATCACACTGTACTAACATCTCTCACCATGCACTCACAGTGATCACACTGTACTTACACCACTCACCCTACTCTCACAGCGATCACACTGTACTACACCACTCACCATGCACTCACAGCGATCACACTGTACTAACATCTCTCACCATGCACTCAGTGATCACACTGTACTAACACCACTCACCCTGCACTCACAGCGATCACACTGTACTACACCACTCACCATGCACTCACAGCGATCACACTGTACTTACACCACTCACCCTGCACTCACAGCGATCACACTGTACTAACATCTCTCACCATGCACTCACAGCGATCACACTGTACTACACCACTCACCATGCACTCACAGTGACCACACTGTACTACACCATCACCATGCACTCACAGTGACCACACTGTACTAACACCACTCACCATGCACTCACAGCGACCACACTGTACTACACCACTCACCATGCAGTCACTGATCACACTGTACTTACACCACTCACCCTGCACTCACAGCGATCACAATGTACTTACACCACTCACCATGCACTCACAGCGATCACACTGTACTTACACCACTCACCCTACACTCACAGCGATCACACTGTACTACACCATCACCCTGCACTCACAGCGATCACACTGTACTACAGCATCACCATGCATTCACAGCGATCACACTGTACTACACCATCACCATGCACTCACAGTGATCACACTACTAACACCACTCACCCTGCACTCACAGCGACCACACTGTACTACACCATCACCATGCACTCATAGCGATCACACTGTACTTACACCACTCACCATGCACTCACAGCGACCACACTGTACTAACACCACTCACCCTGCACTCACAGCGACCACACTGTACTTACACCACTCACCCTGCACTCACAGCGATCACACTGTTCTTACACCACTCACCCTGCACTCACAGTGATCACACTGTACTACACCACTCACCCTGCACTCACAGCAATCACACTGTACTAGACCATCACCATGCACTCACAGCGATCACACTGTACTTACACCACTCACCCTGCACTCACAGCGATCACACTGTACTTACATCACTCACCATGCACTCACAGCGACCACACTGTACTACACCATTGCCATGCACTCACAGCGATCACACTACTAACACCACTCACCATGCACTCACAGCGATCACACTATACTTACACCACTAACCTTGCACTCACAGCGATCACACTGTACTACACCATCACCATGCACTCACAGCGATCACACTACTAACACCACTCACCCTGCACTCACAGTGAACACACTGTACTAACACCACTCACCCTGCACTCACAGCGATCACACTGTACTTACACCACTCACATGCACTCACAGCGATCACACTGTACTAACACCACTCAGCATGCACTCACAGCGATCCCACTGTACTAACATCTCTCACCATGCACTCACAGCGACCACACTGTACTACACCATCACCATGCACTCACAGCGATCACACTGTACTGCACCACTCACCATGCACTCTCAGCGACCACACTGTACTACACCATCACCATGCACTCACAGTGACCACACTGTACTAACACCACTCACCATGCACTGTGATCACACGGTACTAACACCACTCACCATGCACTCGCAGCGATCACACTGTACTAACATCTCTCACCATGCACTCACAGCGATCACACTGTACTTACACCACTCACCCTGCACTCACAGAGACCACACTGTACTAACACCACTCACCATGCACTCACAGCGATCACACTGTACTGACACCACTCACCCTGCACTCACAGCGACCACACTGTACTAACACCACTCACCATGCACTCACAGCGATCACACTGTACTGACACCACTCACCATGCACTCACAGCGATCACACTGTACTTACACCACTCAACCTGCAGTCACAGCGATCACACTGTACTTACAGCACTCACAGCGATCACACTGCACTTACACCACTCACCCTGCACTCAGTGATCACACTGTACTACACCACTCACCATGCACTCGCAGCGATCACACTGTACTACACCACTCACCCTGCACTCACAGCGATCACACTGTACTACACCACTCACCATGCACTCACAGCGATCACAGTGTACTGACACCACTCACCCTGCACTCACAGCGACCACACTGTACTAACACCACTCACCATGCACTCACAGCGATCACACTGTACTGACACCACTCACCATGCACTCACAGCGATCACACTGTACTGACACCACTCACCATGCACTCACAGCGACCACACTGTACTAACACCACTCACCCTGCACTCACAGCGATCACACTGTACTAACATCTCTCACCATGCACTCTCAGCGATCACACTGTACTTACACCACTCACCCTGCACTCACAGAGACCACACTGTACTAACACCACTCACCATGCACTCACAGCGATCACACTGTACTGACACCACTCACCCTGCACTCACAGCGACCACACTGTACTAACACCACTCACCATGCACTCACAGCGATCACACTGTACTGACACCACTCACCATGCACTCACAGCGATCACACTGTACTTACACCACTCACCCTGCAGTCACAGCGATCACACTGTACTTACAGCACTCACAGCGATCACACTGCACTTACACCACTCACCCTGCACTCAGTGATCACATTGTACTACACCACTCACCATGCACTCGCAGCGATCACACTGTACTACACCACTCACCCTGCACTCACAGCGATCACACTGTACTACACCACTCACCTTGCACTCACAGCGACCACACTCTACTAATCTCTCACCATGCACTCACAGCGATCACACTGTACTTACACCACTCACAGCGACCACACTGTAGTAACACCACTCACCATGCACTCACAGCGATCACACTGTACTGACACCACTCACCATGCAATCACAGCGATCACACTGTACTGACACCACTCACCATGCACTCACAGCGATCACACTGTACTACACCACTCACCATGCACTCACAGCGATCACACTGTACTGACACCACTCACCCTGCACTCACAGCGACCACACTGTACTAACACCACTCACCATGCACTCACAGCGATCACACTGTACTTACACCACTCACCATGCACTCACAGCGACCACACTGTACTTACAGCACTCACAGCGATCACACTGCACTTACACCACTCACCCTGCACTCAGTGATCACACTGTACTACACCACTCACCATGCACTCGCAGCGATCACACTGTACTACACCACTCACCCTGCACTCACAGCGATCACACTGTACTTACACCACTCACCATCCACTCACAGCGATCACACCACTAACACCACTCACCCTGCACTCACAGCGATCACACTGTACTAACACCACTAACCATGCACTCACAGCGATCACTGTACTTACACCACTCACCCTGCACTCACAGCGATCACTGTACTTACACCACTCACCATGCACTCACAGCGATCACACTGTACTTACACCACTCACCCTGCACTCACAGCGATCACACTGTACTTACACCACTCACAGCGATCACACTGTACTACACCACTCACCATGCACTCACAGCGACCACACTGTACTAACACCACTCACCATGCACTCACAGCGATCACACTGTACTGACACCACTCACCCTGCACTCACAGCGACAACACTGTACTAACTCCACTCACCATGCACTCACAGCGATCACACTGTACTGACACCACTCACCATGCACTCACAGCGATCACACTGTACTTACACCACTCACCATGCACTCACAGCGACCACACTGTACTTACAGCACTCACAGCGATCACACTGTACTTACACCACTCACCCTGCACTCAGTGATCACACTGTACTACACCACTCACCATGCACTCGCAGTGATCACACTGTACTACACCACTCACCCTGCACTCACAGCGATCACACCGTACTTACACCACTCACCATCCACTCACAGCGATCACACCACTAACACCACTCACCCTGCACTCACAGCGATCACACTGTACTAACACCACTAACCATGCACTCACAGCGATCACTGTACTTACACCACTCACCCTGCACTCACAGCGATCACTGTACTTACACCACTCACCATGCACTCACAGCGATCACACTGTACTTACACCACTCACCCTGCACTCACAGCGATCACACTGTACTTACACCACTCACAGCGATCACACTGTACTACACCACTCACCATGCACTCACAGCGACCACACTGTACTAACACCACTCACCCTGCACTCACAGCGATCACACTGTACTAACATCTCTCACCATGCACTCACAGCGATCACACTGTACTTACACCACTCACCCTGCACTCACAGAGACCACACTGTACTAACACCACTCACCATGCACTCACAGCGATCACACTGTACTGACACCACTCACCCTGCACTCACAGCGACCACACTGTACTAACACCACTCACCATGCACTCACAGCGATCACACTGTACTGACACCACTCACCATGCACTCACAGCGATCACACTGTACTTACACCACTCACCCTGCAGTCACAGCGATCACACTGTACTTACAGCACTCACAGCGATCACACTGCACTTACACCACTCACCCTGCACTCAGTGATCACATTGTACTACACCACTCACCATGCACTCGCAGCGATCACACTGTACTACACCACTCACCCTGCACTCACAGCGATCATACTGTACTACACCACTCACCTTGCACTCACAGCGACAACACTGTACTAATCTCTCACCATGCACTCACAGCGATCACACTGTACTTACACCACTCACAGCGACCACACTGTACTAACACCACTCACCATGCACTCACAGCGATCACACTGTACTGACACCACTCACCATGCAATCACAGCGATCACACTGTACTGACACCACTCACCATGCACTCACAGCGATCACACTGTACTACACCACTCACCATGCACTCACAGCGATCACACTGTACTACACCATCACCATGCACTCACAGCGATCACACTGTACTACACCACTCACCATGCTCTCACAGCGATCACACTGTACTTACACCACTCACCCTGCACTCACAGCGATCACACTGTACTACACCACTCACCCTGCACTCACAGCAGCAATCACACTGTACTACACCACTCAGCCTGCACTCATAGCGATCACACTGTACTGCACCACTCACCCTGCACTCACAGCGATCACATTGTACTACACCACTCACCCTGCACTCACAGCGATCACACTGTACTTACATCACTCACCCTGCACTCACAGCGACCACACTGTACTACACCATCGCCATGCACTCACAACGACCACACTGTACTACACCATCGCCATGCACTTACAGCGATCACACTACTAACACCATTCACCATGCACTCACAGCGATCACACTGTACTTACACCACTCACCCTGCACTCACAGCGACCACACTGTACTACACCACTCACAGCAATCACACTGTACTAACACCACTCACCATGCACTCACAGCGACCACACTGTACTAACACCACTCACCATGCACTCACAGCAATCACACTGTACTTACACCACTCACCCTGCACTCACAGCGATCACACTGTACTTACACCACTCACCCTGCACTCACAGCGATCACACTGTACCAACATCTCTCACCATGCACTCACAGCGATCTCACTGTACTTACACCACTCACCCTGCACTCACAGCGACCACACTGTACTAACACCACTCACCCTGCACTCACAGCGATCACACTGTACTTACACCACTCACCCTGCACTCACAGCGATCACAATGTACTTACACCACTCACCATGCACTCACAGCGATCACACTGTACTTACACCACTCACCCTGCACTCACAGCGATCACACTGTACTACACCATCACCATGCACTCACAGCGATCACACTGTACTTACACCACTCACCCTGCACTCACAGCGATCACACTGTACTACACCATCACCATGCATTCACAGCGATCACACTGTACTACACCATCACCATGCACTCACAGTGATCACACTACTAACACCACTCACCCTGCACTCACAGCGACCACACTGTACTACACCATCACCATGCACTCATAGCGATCACACTGTACTTACACCACTCACCATGCACTCACAGCGACCACACTGTACTAACACCACTCACCCTGCACTCACAGCGACCACACTGTACTTACACCACTCACCCTGCACTCACAGCGATCACACTGTTCTTACACCACTCACCCTGCACTCACAGCGATCACACTGTACTACACCACTCACCATGCACTCACAGCGACCACACTGTACTAACACCACTCACCATGCACTCACAGCGATCACACTGTACTAATCTCTCACCATGCACTCACAGCGATCACACTGTATTTACACCACTCACAGCGACCACACTGTACTAACACCACTCACCATGCACTCACAGCGATCACACTGTACTGACACCACTCACCATGCACTCACAGCGATCACACTGTACTACACCACTCACCATGCACTCACAGCGATCACACTGTACTACACCACTCACCATGCACTCACAGCGACCACACTGTACTAACACCACTCACCATGCACTCACAGCGATCACACTGTACTACACCACTCACAGCGATCACTGTACTACACCACTCACAGCGATCACACTGTACTACACCATCACCATGCACTCACAGCGATCACACTGTACTAACATCTCTCACCATGCACTCACAGTGATCACACTGTACTACACCACTCACCATGCACTCACAGCGATCACACTGTACTAACACCACTCACCATGCACTCACAGCGATCACACTGTACTAACATCTCTCACCATGCACTCACAGCGATCACACTGTACTTACACCACTCACATGCACTCACAGTGATCACACTGTACTTACACCACTCACCATGCACTCAGTGATCACACTGTACTTACACCACTCACCATGCACTCACAGCGATCACACTGTACTAACATCTCTCACCATGCACTCACAGTGATCACACTGTACTTACACCACTCACCCTACTCTCACAGCGATCACACTGTACTACACCACTCACCATGCACTCACAGCGATCACACTGTACTTACATCTCTCACCATGCACTCAGTGATCACACTGTACTAACACCACTCACCCTGCACTCACAGCGATCACACTGTACTACACCACTCACCATGCACTCACAGCGATCACACTGTACTTACACCACTCACCCTGCACTCACAGCGATCACACTGTACTAACATCTCTCACCATGCACTCACAGCGATCACACTGTACTACACCACTCACCATGCACTCACAGTGACCACACTGTACTACACCATCACCATGCACTCACAGTGACCACACTGTACTAACACCACTCACCATGCACTCACAGCGACCACACTGTACTACACCACTCACCATGCAGTCACTGATCACACTGTACTTACACCACTCACCCTGCACTCACAGCGATCACAATGTACTTACACCACTCACCATGCACTCACAGCGATCACACTGTACTTACACCACTCACCCTACACTCACAGCGATCACACTGTACTACACCATCACCATGCACTCACAGCGATCACACTGTACTTACACCACTCACCCTGCACTCACAGCGATCACACTGTACTACAGCATCACCATGCATTCACAGCGATCACACTGTACTACACCATCACCATGCACTCACAGTGATCACACTACTAACACCACTCACCCTGCACTCACAGCGACCACACTGTACTACACCATCACCATGCACTCATAGCGATCACACTGTACTTACACCACTCACCATGCACTCACAGCGACCACACTGTACTAACACCACTCACCCTGCACTCACAGCGACCACACTGTACTTACACCACTCACCCTGCACTCACAGCGATCACACTGTTCTTACACCACTCACCCTGCACTCACAGTGATCACACTGTACTACACCACTCACCCTGCACTCACAGCAATCACACTGTACTAGACCATCACCATGCACTCACAGCGATCACACTGTACTTACACCACTCACCCTGCACTCACAGCGATCACACTGTACTTACATCACTCACCATGCACTCACAGCGACCACACTGTACTACACCATCGCCATGCACTCACAGCGATCACACTACTAACACCACTCACCATGCACTCACAGCGATCACACTATACTTACACCACTAACCTTGCACTCACAGCGATCACACTGTACTACACCATCACCATGCACTCACAGCGATCACACTACTAACACCACTCACCATGCACTCACAGCGATCACACTGTACTACACCACTCACCATGCACTCACAGCGATCACACTACTAACACCACTCACCCTGCACTCACAGTGAACACACTGTACTAACACCACTCACCCTGCACTCACAGCGATCACACTGTACTTACACCACTCACATGCACTCACAGCGATCATACTGTACTAACACCACTCAGCATGCACTCACAGCGATCCCACTGTACTAACATCTCTCACCATGCACTCACAGCGACCACACTGTACTACACCATCACCATGCACTCACAGCGATCACACTGTACTGCACCACTCACCATGCACTCTCAGCGACCACACTGTACTACACCATCACCATGCACTCACAGTGACCACACTGTACTAACACCACTCACCATGCACTGTGATCACACTGTACTAACACCACTCACCATGCACTCGCAGCGATCACACTGTACTAACATCTCTCACCATGCACTCACAGCGATCACACTGTACTTACACCACTCACCCTGCACTCACAGAGACCACACTGTACTAACACCACTCACCATGCACTCACAGCGATCACACTGTACTGACACCACTCACCCTGCACTCACAGCGACCACACTGTACTAACACCACTCACCATGCACTCACAGCGATCACACTGTACTGACACCACTCACCATGCACTCACAGCGATCACACTGTACTTACACCACTCAACCTGCAGTCACAGCGATCACACTGTACTTACAGCACTCACAGCGATCACACTGCACTTACACCACTCACCCTGCACTCAGTGATCACACTGTACTACACCACTCACCATGCACTCGCAGCGATCACACTGTACTACACCACTCACCCTGCACTCACAGCGATCACACTGTACTACACCACTCACCATGCACTCACAGCGATCACAGTGTACTGACACCACTCACCCTGCACTCACAGCGACCACACTGTACTAACACCACTCACCATGCACTCACAGCGATCACACTGTACTGACACCACTCACCATGCACTCACAGCGATCACACTGTACTGACACCACTCACCATGCACTCACAGCGACCACACTGTACTAACACCACTCACCCTGCACTCACAGCGATCACACTGTACTAACATCTCTCACCATGCACTCTCAGCGATCACACTGTACTTACACCACTCACCCTGCACTCACAGAGACCACACTGTACTAACACCACTCACCATGCACTCACAGCGATCACACTGTACTGACACCACTCACCCTGCACTCACAGCGACCACACTGTACTAACACCACTCACCATGCACTCACAGCGATCACACTGTACTGACACCACTCACCATGCACTCACAGCGATCACACTGTACTTACACCACTCACCCTGCAGTCACAGTGATCACACTGTACTTACAGCACTCACAGCGATCACACTGCACTTACACCACTCACCCTGCACTCAGTGATCACATTGTACTACACCACTCACCATGCACTCGCAGCGATCACACTGTACTACACCACTCACCCTGCACTCACAGCGATCACACTGTACTACACCACTCACCTTGCACTCACAGCGACCACACTCTACTAATCTCTCACCATGCACTCACAGCGATCACACTGTACTTACACCACTCACAGCGACCACACTGTAGTAACACCACTCACCATGCACTCACAGCGATCACACTGTACTGACACCACTCACCATGCAATCACAGCGATCACACTGTACTGACACCACTCACCATGCACTCACAGCGATCACACTGTACTACACCACTCACCATGCACTCACAGCGATCACACTGTACTGACACCACTCACCCTGCACTCACAGCGACCACACTGTACTAACACCACTCACCATGCACTCACAGCGATCACACTGTACTTACACCACTCACCATGCACTCACAGCGACCACACTGTACTTACAGCACTCACAGCGATCACACTGCACTTACACCACTCACCCTGCACTCAGTGATCACACTGTACTACACCACTCACCATGCACTCGCAGCGATCACACTGTACTACACCACTCACCCTGCACTCACAGCGATCACACTGTACTTACACCACTCACCATCCACTCACAGCGATCACACCACTAACACCACTCACCCTGCACTCACAGCGATCACACTGTACTAACACCACTAACCATGCACTCACAGCGATCACTGTACTTACACCACTCACCCTGCACTCACAGCGATCACTGTACTTACACCACTCACCATGCACTCACAGCGATCACACTGTACTTACACCACTCACCCTGCACTCACAGCGATCACACTGTACTTACACCACTCACAGCGATCACACTGTACTACACCACTCACCATGCACTCACAGCGACCACACTGTACTAACACCACTCACCCTGCACTCACAGCGATCACACTGTACTAACATCTCTCACCATGCACTCACAGCGATCACACTGTACTTACACCACTCACCCTGCACTCACAGAGACCACACTGTACTAACACCACTCACCATGCACTCACAGCGATCACACTGTACTGACACCACTCACCCTGCACTCACAGCGACCACACTGTACTAACACCACTCACCATGCACTCACAGCGATCACACTGTACTGACACCACTCACCATGCACTCACAGCGATCACACTGTACTTACACCACTCACCCTGCAGTCACAGCGATCACACTGTACTTACAGCACTCACAGCGATCACACTGCACTTACACCACTCACCCTGCACTCAGTGATCACATTGTACTACACCACTCACCATGCACTCGCAGCGATCACACTGTACTACACCACTCACCCTGCACTCACAGCGATCACACTGTACTATACCACTCACCTTGCACTCACAGCGACCACACTCTACTAATCTCTCACCATGCACTCACAGCGATCACACTGTACTTACACCACTCACAGCGACCACACTGTAGTAACACCACTCACCATGCACTCACAGCGATCACACTGTACTGACACCACTCACCATGCAATCACAGCGATCACACTGTACTGACACCACTCACCATGCACTCACAGCGATCACACTGTACTACACCACTCACCATGCACTCACAGCAATCACACTGTACTACACCATCACCATGCACTCACAGCGATCACACTGTACTACACCACTCACCATGCACTCACAGCGATCACACTGTACTTACACCACTCACCCTGCACTCACAGCGATCACACTGTACTACACCACTCACCCTGCACTCACAGCAGCGATCACACTGTACTACACCACTCACCCTGCACTCATAGCGATCACACTGTACTGCACCACTCACCCTGCACTCACAGCGATCACACTGTACTACACCATCACCATGCACTCACAGCGATCACACTGTACTTACACCACTCACCCTGCACTCACAGCGATCACACTGTACTTACATCACTCACCCTGCACTCACAGCGACCACACTGTACTACACCATCGCCATGCACTCACAACGACCACACTGTACTACACCATCGCCATGCACTCACAGCGATCACACTACTAACACCATTCACCATGCACTCACAGCGATCACACTGTACTTACACCACTCACCCTGCACTCACAGCGACCACACTGTACTACACCACTCACAGCAATCACACTGTACTAACACCACTCACCATGCACTCACAGCGACCACACTGTACTAACACCACTCACCATGCACTCACAGCAATCACACTGTACTTACACCACTCACCCTGCACTCACAGCGATCACACTGTACTTACACCACTCACCCTGCACTCACAGCGATCACACTGTACTAACATCTCTCACCATGCACTCACAGCGATCACACTGTACTTACACCACTCACCCTGCACTCACAGCGACCACACTGTACTAACACCACTCACCCTGCACTCACAGCGATCACACTGTACTTACACCACTCACCCTGCACTCACAGCAATCACAATGTACTTACACCACTCACCATGCACTCACAGCGATCACACTGTACTTACACCACTCACCCTGCACTCACAGCGATCACACTGTACTACACCATCACCATGCACTCACAGCGATCACACTGTACTTACACCACTCACCCTGCACTCACAGCGATCACACTGTACTACACCATCACCATGCATTCACAGCGATCACACTGTACTACACCTTCACCATGCACTCACAGTGATCACACTACTAACACCACTCACCCTGCACTCACAGCGACCACACTGTACTACACCATCACCATGCACTCATAGCGATCACACTGTACTTACACCACTCACCATGCACTCACAGCGACCACACTGTACTAACACCACTCACCCTGCACTCACAGCGACCACACTGTACTTACACCACTCACCCTGCACTCACAGCGATCACACTGTTCTTACACCACTCACCCTGCACTCACAGCGATCACACTGTACTACACCACTCACCATGCACTCACAGCGACCACACTGTACTAACACCACTCACCATGCACTCACAGCGATCACACTGTACTAATCTCTCACAATGCACTCACAGCGATCACACTGTATTTACACCACTCACAGCGACCACACTGTACTAACACCACTCACCATGCACTCACAGTGATCACACTGTACTGACACCACTCACCATGCACTCACAGCGATCACACTGTACTGACACCACTCACCATGCACTCACAGCGATCACACTGTACTACACCACTCACCATGCACTCACAGCGATCACACTGTACTACACCACTCACCATACACTCACAGCGACCACACTGTACTAACACCACTCACCATGCACTCACAGCGATCACACTGTACTACACCACTCACAGCGATCACTGTACTACACCACTCACAGCGATCACACTGTACTACACCATCACCACCCACTCACAGCGATCACACTGTACTAACATCTCTCACCATGCACTCACAGTGATCACACTGTACTACACCACTCACCATGCACTCACAGCGATCACACTGTACTAACACCACTCACCATGCACTCACAGCGATCACACTGTACTAACATCTCTCACCATGCACTCACAGCGATCACACTGTACTTACACCACTCACATGCACTCACAGTGATCACACTGTACTTACACCACTCACCATGCACTCAGTGATCACACTGTACTTACACCACTCACCATGCACTCACAGCGATCACACTGTACTAACATCTCTCACCATGCACTCACAGCGATCACACTGTACTTACACCACTCACCCTACACTCACAGCGATCACACTGTACTACACCACTCACCATGCACTCACAGCGATCACACTGTACTAACATCTCTCACCATGCACTCAGTGATCACACTGTACTAACACCACTCACCCTGCACTCACAGCGATCATACTGTACTACACCACTCACCATGCACTCACAGCGATCACACTGTACTTACACCACTCACCCTGCACTCACAGCGATCACACTGTACTAACATCTCTCACCATGCACTCACAGCGATCACACTGTACTACACCACTCACCATGCACTCACAGTGACCACACTGTACTACACCATCACCATGCACTCACAGTGACCACACTGTACTAACACCACTCACCATGCACTCACAGTGATCACACTGTACTACACCACTCACCATGCAGTCACTGATCACACTGTACTTACACCACTCACCCTGCACTCACAGCGATCACAATGTACTTACACCACTCACCATGCACTCACAGCGATCACACTGTACTTACACCACTCACCCTAAACTCACAGCGATCACACTGTACTACACCATCACCATGCACTCACAGCGATCACACTGTACTTACACCACTCACCCTGCACTCACAGCGATCACACTGTACTACACCATCACCATGCATTCACAGCGATCACACTGTACTACACCATCACCATGCACTCACAGTGATCACACTACTAACACCACTCACCCTGCACTCACAGCGACCACACTGTACTACACCATCACCATGCACTCATAGCGATCACACTGTACTTACACCACTCACCATGCACTCACAGCGACCACACTGTACTAACACCACTCACCCTGCACTCACAGCGACCACACTGTACTTACACCACTCACCCTGCACTCACAGCGATCACACTGTTCTTACACCACTCACCCTGCACTCACAGCGATCACACTGTACTACACCACTCACCCTGCACTCACAGCGATCACACTGTACTACACCATCACCATGCACTCACAGCGATCACACTGTACTTACACCACTCACCCTGCACTCACAGCGATCACACTGTACTTACATCACTCACCATGCACTCACAGCGACCACACTGTACTACACCATCGCCATGCACTCACAGCGACCACACTGTACTACACCATCGCCATGCACTCACAGCGATCACACTACTAACACCACTCACCATGCACTCACAGCGATCACACTGTACTTACACCACTAACCTTGCACTCACAGCAATCACACTGTACTACACCATCACCATGCACTCACAGCGATCACACTACTAACACCACTCGCCATGCACTCACAGCGATCACACTGTACTACACCACTCACCATGCACTCACAGCGATCACACTACTAACACCACTCACCCTGCACTCACAGTGAACACACTGTACTAACACCACTCACCCTGCACTCACAGCGATCACACTGTACTTACACCACTCACATGCACTCACAGCGATCACACTGTACTAACACCACTCAGCATGCACTCACAGCGATCCCACTGTACTAACATCTCTCACCATGCACTCACAGCGACCACACTGTACTACACCATCACCATGCACTCACAGCGATCACACTCTACTACACCACTCACCATGCACTCACAGCGACCACACTGTACTACACCATCACCATGCACTCACAGTGACCACACTGTACTAACACCACTCACCATGCACTGTGATCACACTGTACTAACACCACTCACCATGCACTCGCAGCGATCACACTGTACTTACACCACTCACCATGCACTCACAGCGATCACTGTACTTACACCACTCACCCTGCACTCACAGCGATCACTGTACTTACACCACTCACCATGCACTCACAGCGATCACACTGTACTTACACCACTCACCCTGCACTCACAGCGATCACACTGTACTTACACCACTCACAGCGATCACACTGTACTACACCACTCACCATGCACTCACAGCGACCACACTGTACTAACACCACTCACCATGCACTCACAGCGATCACACTGTACTAACATCTCTCACCATGCACTCACAGCGATCACACTGTACTTACACCACTCACCCTGCACTCACAGAGACCACACTGTACTAACACCACTCACCATGCACTCACAGCGATCACACTGTACTGACACCACTCACCCTGCACTCACAGCGACCACACTGTACTAACACCACTCACCATGCATTCACAGCGATCACACTGTACTGACACCACTCACCATGCACTCACAGCGATCACACTGTACTTACACCACTCACCCTGCAGTCACAGCGATCACACTGTACTTACAGCACTCACAGCGATCACACTGCACTTACACCACTCACCCTGCACTCAGTGATCACACTGTACTACACCACTCACCATGCACTTGCAGCGATCACACTGTACTACACCACTCACCCTGCACTCACAGCGATCACACTGTACTACACCACTCACCATGCACTCACAGCGACCACACTGTACTAACACCACTCACCATGCACTCACAGCGATCACAGTGTACTGACACCACTCACCCTGCACTCACAGCGACCACACTGTACTAACACCACTCACCATGCACTCACAGCTATCACACTGTACTGACACCACTCACCATGCACTCACAGCGATCACACTGTACTGACACCACTCACCATGCACTCACAGCGATCACACTGTACTACACCACTCACCATGCACTCACAGCGATCACACTGTACTACACCATCACCATGCACTCACAGCGATCACACTGTACTACACCACTCACCATGCACTCACAGCGATCACACTGTACTTACACCACTCACCCTGCACTCACAGCGATCACACTGTACTACACCACTCACCCTGCACTCACAGCAGCGATCACACTGTACTTACACCACTCACCCTGCCCTCACAGCGATCACACTGTACTTACATCACCCACCCTGCACTCACAGCGACCACACTGTACTACACCATCGCCATGCACTCACAACGACCACACTGTACTACACCATCGCCATGCACTCACAGCGATCACACTACTAACACCACTCACCATGCACTCACAGCGATCACACTGTACTTACACCACTCACCCTGCACTCACAGCGACCACACTGTACTACACCACTCACAGCAATCACACTGTACTAACACCACTCACCATGCACTCACAGCGACCACACTGTACTAACACCACTCACCATGCACTCACAGCGATCACACTGTACTACACCACTCACCATGCACTCACAGCGATCACACTGTACTAACATCTCTCACCATGCACTCACAGCGATCACATTGTACTTACACCACTCACCCTGCACTCACAGTGATCACTGTACTTACACCACTCACCCTGCACTCACAGCGATCACTGTACTTACACCACTCACCATGCACTCACAGCGATCACACTGTACTTACACCACTCACCCTGCACTCACAGCGATCACACTGTACTTACACCACTCACAGCGATCACACTGTACTACACCACTCACCATGCACTCACAGCGACCACACTGTACTAACACCACTCACCATGCACTCACAGCGATCACACTGTACTAACATCTCTCACCATGCACTCACAGCGATCACACTGTACTTACACCACTCACCCTGCACTCACAGAGACCACACTGTACTAACACCACTCACCATGCACTCACAGCGATCACACTGTACTGACACCACTCACCCTGCACTCACAGCGACCACACTGTACTAACACCACTCACCATGCATTCACAGCGATCACACTGTACTGACACCACTCACCATGCACTCACAGCGATCACACTGTACTTACACCACTCACCCTGCAGTCACAGCGATCACACTGTACTTACAGCACTCACAGCGATCACACTGCACTTACACCACTCACCCTGCACTCAGTGATCACACTGTACTACACCACTCACCATGCACTTGCAGCGATCACACTGTACTACACCACTCACCCTGCACTCACAGCGATCACACTGTACTACACCACTCACCATGCACTCACAGCGACCACACTGTACTAACACCACTCACCATGCACTCACAGCGATCACAGTGTACTGACACCACTCACCCTGCACTCACAGCGACCACACTGTACTAACACCACTCACCATGCACTCACAGCTATCACACTGTACTGACACCACTCACCATGCACTCACAGCGATCACACTGTACTGACACCACTCACCATGCACTCACAGCGATCACACTGTACTACACCACTCACCATGCACTCACAGCGATCACACTGTACTACACCATCACCATGCACTCACAGCGATCACACTGTACTACACCACTCACCATGCACTCACAGCGATCACACTGTACTTACACCACTCACCCTGCACTCACAGCGATCACACTGTACTACACCACTCACCCTGCACTCACAGCAGCGATCACACTGTACTTACACCACTCACCCTGCACTCACAGCGATCACACTGTACTTACATCACCCACCCTGCACTCACAGCGACCACACTGTACTACACCATCGCCATGCACTCACAACGACCACACTGTACTACACCATCGCCATGCACTCACAGCGATCACACTACTAACACCACTCACCATGCACTCACAGCGATCACACTGTACTTACACCACTCACCCTGCACTCACAGCGACCACACTGTACTACACCACTCACAGCAATCACACTGTACTAACACCACTCACCATGCACTCACAGCGACCACACTGTACTAACACCACTCACCATGCACTCACAGCGATCACACTGTACTACACCACTCACCATGCACTCACAGCGATCACACTGTACTAACATCTCTCACCATGCACTCACAGCGATCACACTGTACTTACACCACTCACCCTGCACTCACAGCGACCACACTGTACTAACACCACTCACCCTGCACTCACAGCGATCACACTGTACTTACACCACTCACCCTGCACTCACAGCGATCACACTGTACTTACACCACTCACCATGCACTCACAGCGATCACACTGTACTTACACCACTCACCCTGCACTCACAGCGATCCCACTGTACTACACCATCACCATGCACTCACAGCGATCACATTGTACTTACACCACTCACCCTGCACTCACAGTGATCACACTGTACTACACCATCACCATGCATTCACAGCGATCACACTGTACTACACCATCACCATGCACTCACAGTGATCACACTACTAACACCACTCACCCTGCACTCACAGCGACCACACTGTACTACACCATCACCATGCACTCATAGCGATCACACTGTACTTACACCACTCACCATGCACTCACAGCGACCACACTGTACTAACACCACTCACACTGCACTCACAGCGACCACACTGTACTTACACCACTCACCATGCACTCACAGCGACCACACTGTACTAACATCTCTCACCATGCACTCACAGCGATCACACTGTACCAACACCACTCACCCTGCACTCACAGCGACCACATTGTACTACACCACTCACCCTGCACTCACAGCGACCACACTGTACTACACCACTCACCCTGCACTCACAGCGATCACACTGTACTAACATCTCTCACCATGCACTCACAGCGATCACACTGTACTAACACCACTCACCCTGCACTCACAGTGACCACACTGTACTACACCACTCACCCTGCACTCACAGCGACCACACTGTACTACACCACTCACAGCGATCACACTGTACTTACACCACTCACCATGCACTCACAGCGATCACACTGTACTTATACCACTCATCATGCATTCACAGCGATCACACTGTACTAACACCACTCACCATGCACTCATAGCGATCACACTGTACTTACACCACTCACCATGCACTCACAGCGACCACACTCTACTTACACCACTCACCCTGCACTCACAGCGACCACACTGTACTACACCATCACCATGGACTCACAGCGACCACACTGTACTACACCACTCACCATGCACTCACAGCGATCACACTGTACTTAGACCACTCACCATGCACTCACAGCGACCACACTGTACTAACATCTCTCACAATGCACTCACAGCGATCACACGGTACTAACACCACTCACCCTGCACTCACAGCGACCACACTGTATTACACCACTCACAGCGATCACACTGTACTTACACCACTCACCATGCACTCACAGCGATCACACTGTACTTATACCACTCATCATGCATTCACAGCGATCACACTGTACTAACACCACTCACCATGCACTCATAGCGATCACACTGTACTTACACCACTCACCATGCACTCACAGCGACCACACTCTACTTACACCACTCACCCTGCACTCACAGCGACCACACTGTACTACACCATCACCATGGACTCACAGCGACCACACTGTACTACACCACTCACCATGCACTCACAGCGATCACACTGTACTTAGACCACTCACCATGCACTCACAGCGACCACACTGTACTAACATCTCTCACAATGCACTCACAGCGATCACACGGTACTAACACCACTCACCCTGCACTCACAGCGACCACACTGTATTACACCACTCACCCTGCACTCACAGCGATCACACTGTACTAACATCTCTCACCATGCACTCACAGCGATCACACTGTACTTAGACCACTCACCATGCACTCACAGCGACCACACTGTACTAACATCTTTCACCATGCACTCACAGCGATCACACTGTACTAACACCACTCACCCTGCACTCACAGCGACCACACTGTGCTACACCACTCACCCTGCACTCACAGCGATCACACTGTACTAACATCTCTCACCCTGCACTCACAGCGACCACACTGTACTACACCATTCACCCTGCACTCACAACGACCACACTGTACTACACCACTCACAGCGATCACACTGTACTTACAGCACTCACCATGCACTCACAGCGATCACACTGTACTTACACCACTCACTTACAGCGATCACACTGTACTTACAGCACTCACCATGCACTCACAGCGATCACACTGTACTTACACCACTCACCATGCACTCACAGCGATCACACTGTACTTACACCATTCACCCTGCACTCACAGCAATCACACTGTACTTACACCACTCACCCTGCACTCACAGCGATCACACTGTACTACACCACTCACCATGCACTCACAGCGACCACACTGTACTAACACCACTCACCATGCACTCACAGCGATCACACTGTACTACACCATCACCATGCACTCACAGCGACCACACTGTACTACACCATCACCATGCACTCACAGCGATCACACTACTAACACCACTCAACATGCACTCACAGCGATCACACTATACTAACACCACTCATCATGCACTCACAGCGATCACACTGTACTAACACCACTCACCATTGGTAACGCGTCCAGCCCTTATAAATTACCTATACCTGGACACGTTGGAGGTCGGTGAACCTTTTAACCGAGTCGGGCCCTCCTCATCCTAGAATAGTCGGATCACTCAAATCAATAATCAGTAACTATTGCAATCGGTAATCAATACTTAATTAATAAATCAATATAATACATCAAAATCAATAACAGTTTGTAATTCAGCGCACCATGACCTTTCAGTCATGAATAACCACACCAGTTTATTAAAGTTAGTGAATTTATTTCCCTATATTAACAAAGCTAGCACGATGTATATAAGTCTCAAAACCAAATGATATATGTATATGAACATTACTAGCTGTCGATAGCAGCGGAAGAAACACAATCTACGCAAAATCTGGATAATGATACACTCAGTTATGGCAATACAAATCACTAATATGACTAACTGTATTTGACTAATTTCATACATTGGTCAGCATAACAAGATTTCAAATTAGCATGGTGCATCGAATGAATACCTCGACTAACCTCAAATTAGCATTGGCATGTGGGACTTCATGCAAAACGAATTTAGTCAACATAAA
This sequence comes from Pleurodeles waltl, assembly GCF_031143425.1. Taxonomy (NCBI): domain Eukaryota; kingdom Metazoa; phylum Chordata; class Amphibia; order Caudata; family Salamandridae; genus Pleurodeles; species Pleurodeles waltl. The sequence continues at coordinate 1,115,570,728 of NC_090439.1, read as the reverse complement.
TTTGGAAAACTTCTAGCTTGGGCACTATCAAAATAGCAGTTGGTACCTAAAAGGAAAAACACAATGCATAATACATTTTATCCTTTCATATTTACCAAATACAATCAGCATTCAAGAAAAGTCTTCGTCCCTCAGGTACCGGTTCGATCAGCATGGGGAAGATTTCAAAGGGGGCAAAGTTAAGGGCAAGCTTCCTTGCAGCGGCAAGGAGAATGGGGCAAAGTTACTTCATGGGCAAGACGGGGCAAATCAAAGTTAAAGTCTCTAGGGTGAGAATTCTTAAAGTCTCTTTCTCTCAGATAGAGAAAAGGGCATCAGGGTGTCGTCCAAAATGGAGTCTGGCATCTGGCTTCAAATTGGCATTAAGGAAAATGGCTGACTTCTCTTTGTCCAGTGGGTTTAAGTAAGAAACATTCCAAATTCTGCAGGGTCTTCCATTGGAGGGTTCATAGGTTGACTTCAAATTGTCCAATGAAAATTGTCCTTTACTAGCTCTCATTTATGCATGCATTGGCCTTGGAGCCTTGGAACACAAGTTGTAACATGGTTTGCCAATTATTTTTGGTATCTGTACCTTCATTGTCTGCACCTGCAGAGACTGACCTTGTATCAAAGGGGATGAAACCGGCCTAGTACGAAACCTTGGAGATAAGTGTATTAGTCATCTCTGCTGGAAAAATACAACTTCAAGCAAGAATATATTTCATTAGTTCAAGGAAAAAAAAACCCACGCAGTTAAAATTTGAGACCAGGCAACTAGGCCAAAGCCTCTACTAAATTTAAGCTAAGCAAAAACAGTTTTCAAACAAGAAATCATGGCATACATTTGCAATTATGACGGATTACTACATTTTCAATTCTTCATGATTAATAAAGCTCGTTTACGATGATGGCGAACTAACCCGAGGGCACAATTTCCCCCGTACATTGTTTCCTTTACTAAAATCACACTACATTACATGCTTTTGATTACGTGATATACATGAATATATGTCGGACCCTCTTTTTCTGCGTCATCAATCCCTCCTCTGATGACTAATTATGTCATCACATCAAATCTACCCACAAATTTTATTCCATTAAAATTCTGTATAGTAATTTGGCACTTCAGTCAATTCCCTTTTTCTTTTAATCCCTTTACATTTTTCCCTATATATTTCTACCATTTTGGCTTGTTCTTTTTCTTCTCTTTTCCTTTCACGCCTTATTTTCCATATTTTGATAGCTTTCCATATTCCCCAAGAGCCTAATAAACAAAGTAATATTATTAATATTCCCTTTACTATTTTTAGTAACAATCCGTTCCAAACGTTGCTGAGCCAATTTCCCACTGAAGCAAATCCTTTTCCAACTTTCTCTCAGACTCCGGGTTCTTTCAATTCCTTCAAATCTACACTTTCTTTAGTTAAGTTTGTAAGCATTGTTCTAATTTTTCCACTGCTGTCTGGTATATATGTACAACAGTGACGTGTACCAAGCATTTTGCAAACGCCGCCATCCTTTGCCAAAAGAATGTCTAAAGCAAGCCGATTTTGAAGAGTCATAGCTCTTTCTGCAGCAAGTTCAGCATCCATCAGGATTATAGCCCCTGAAAACTTTGTCAGCATGTTATCCACAATAGTAGACAACTTTCGTATTTTGATTGAATTCAATATGACTCCTACTGAAGGAATCAAAGCTCCAAATATATCTCCTACCACACCAGAAGCTGTCTCCCTTTTCTGAACATGATGTGATTCAGACAGCTTTGGAAATTTCGTTAAGTCGTCTAGTTGGTAAATCTTTGGGAACACTATTCCCAAATAACATCTCCCATACCATCCCTTAGGAAGACGATAATAGGCGTTAAGTCCACAAATATAATATATTCCAGGAATAACTGGGTCTTGTCCATTCAGCATGAACGTCCATTTAGGTTGGAACAAAAACGTATGTTTGCATTCACTCGTTCCCACAAACACTGTGTCATAATATGATTTATGTCTATGTATACAAAATCTCCCTACGTGCAATGTATCTAAAGCTATTTTCCCTTGTGTCTTTATTGCAGCAAAAGCATAGTTATCTACAGATGTCCTTTTGTGTATTTCCCTTCCTAATTCCTCCTTCATTTCTTTCCTCCTATCGTCAGTGCGGTCCAAGAAGTTTATCTCTACTTGTGAAAGCAAGCATGTAAGGTTCTCTCTATGTGCGTGTGCTGTGTGAAAAGGTGACAACGGCTCAAAGAACTCTCTCATTAGCTTGAAATAATAATCTCTAGCTATTTTACTCAGGTACTCGATTATCAGGACATATGCAAATGTAACATCATAATTAGAGTAAAAATAATGAATATACTGTTGACCATAAAATCTGGACGTTATTATACTACACGTAATTCCGTAAGTAAGAGGCATGCTGTGATATGTCACCCCTTCCACTACTGAGGTAGGTATTTGTGTACACACATAACAATCTTTTGCATCCATAGTCTCAACATACTCACTCAGCAAGCGATAGAAAACGTTAGATGAAAGTTCCTTCTTATCATGCAAATGCCTTTCATCCTGTTCGAGTCTCTTCAGAGCTGTTAGTTCAGTAATAATAGTAGTTTTAGAAGTAGAAGCATCATTCGTTTCACTCTCATTCTTACCATGCATTCCAAGAACTATTGCTACAATGATTAGTACGCATGCGGTTATTAGACCTATACACATGTATTTACAACACTTCATTTTACGTCCCTGTGTAGTGAAGCTAGTCATGATCTGTATAGAATCAGAAAGTTGAAGACACCTTATCAAAGCGGATTTGCAAATATTTACAAAGCTGAACGAGTTCAATGTTCACACAATTTTTCTTTAGCAGCTTAGTCTTTTATCGGTTAGCAGCGATGTCTCAAGATCGGGTTTAAAGTCAATCAAGTTAGCAGTGTCTTAGCCGGTTGAAAAGTCAATCAGGTGATCAATGTCTTTAATCGGTAAAGTTCAGGGAGTTTTATTTCTCAAGTGCCAAAATGAAGTTCTGCCTCTTCGTTCTCGAGACTGAGGGATACGAATTCGCCTGATCAATCGTTGTTGGCTAAGTATGCCCACTCTGGACCGGAATACCTTTTGCTCTGTATTCTTTTCCTCTTTAATTTTGCATCTCTCTTTGACTCTCTTTCGCTGGTACTTTCTTCCTTGGCCAAGTCTCTCTCTTCACTCGGTTCTGCTATTGCAACAGACACTTCCTTTATTTTCTCTTTCACCTTTGGTCCTTCACTGTCGTTTAACGTTTCTCTGATTCTTAATTTTACTGGTGATATGCTTTGTCTTCGTTTTGCACTGGATCCACTTGATGGACCTGCAACCCCTTCCTCTCACTCACAGCGATCACACTACTAACACCACTCACCATGCACTCACAGCGATCACACTGTACTTACACCACTAACCCTGCACTCACAGCGATCACACTGTACTACACCATCACCATGCACTCACAGCGATCACACTACTAACACCACTCGCCATGCACTCACAGCGATCACACTGTACTACACCACTCACCATGCACTCACAGCGATCACACTACTAACACCACTCACCCTGCACTCACAGTGAACACACTGTACTAACACCACTCACCCTGCACTCACAGCGATCACACTGTACTTACACCACTCACATGCACTCACAGCGATCACACTGTACTAACACCACTCAGCATGCACTCACAGCGATCACACTGTACTAACATCTCTCACCATGCACTCACAGCGACCACACTGTACTGCACCATCACCATGCACTCACAGCGATCACACTGTACTACACCACTCACCATGCACTCACAGCGACCACACTGTACTACACCATCACCATGCACTCACAGTGACCACACTGTACTAACACCACTCACCATGCACTGTGATCACACTGTACTAACACCACTCACCATGCACTCGCAGCGATCACACTGTACTTACACCACTCACCATGCACTCACAGCGATCACACTGTACTTACACCACTCACCATGCACTCACAGCGATCACACCACTAACACCACTCACCCTGCACTCACAGTGATCACACTGTACTAACACCACTAACCATGCACTCACAGCGATCACTGTACTTACACCACTCACCCTGCACTCACAGCGATCACTGTACTTACACCACTCACCATGCACTCACAGCGATCACACTGTACTTACACCACTCACCCTGCACTCACAGCGATCACACTGTACTAACACCACTCACAGCGATCACACTGTACTACACCACTCACCATGCACTCACAGCGACCACACTGTACTAACACCACTCACCATGCACTCACAGCGATCACACTGTACTAACATCTCTCACCATGCACTCACAGCGATCACACTGTACTTACACCACTCACCCTGCACTCACAGAGACCACACTGTACTAACACCACTCACCATGCACTCACAGCGATCACACAGTACTGACACCACTCACCCTGCACTCACAGCGACCACACTGTACTAACACCACTCACCATGCTCTCACAGCGATCACACTGTACTGACACCACTCACCATGCACTCACAGCGATCACACTGTACTTACACCACTCACCCTGCAGTCACAGCAATCACACTGTACTTACAGCACTCACAACGATCACATGGCACTTACACCACTCACCCTGCACTCAGTGATCACACTGTACTACACCACTCACCATGCACTCGCAGCGATCACACTGTACTACACCACTCACCCTGCACTCACAGCGATCACACTGTACTACACCACTCACCCTGCACTCACAGCGATCACACTGTACTACACCACTCACCATGCACTCACAGCGACCACACTGTACTAACACCACTCACCATGCACTCACAGCGATCACACTGTACTAATCTCTCACCATGCACTCACAGCGATCACACTGTATTTACACCACTCACAGCGACCACACTGTACTAACACCACTCACCATGCACTCACAGCGATCACACTGTACTGACACCACTCACCATGCACTCACAGCGATCACACTGTACTGACACCACTCACCATGCACTCACAGCGATCACACTGTACTACACCATCACCATGCACTCACAGCGATCACACTGTACTACACCACTCACCATGCACTCACAGCGATCACACTGTACTTACACCACTCACCCTGCACTCACAGCGATCACACTGTACTACACCACTCACCCTGCACTCACAGCAGCGATCACACTGTACTACACCACTCACCCTGCACTCACAGCGATCACACTGTACTACACCACTCACCCTGCACTCACAGCGATCACACTGTACTACACCATCACCATGCACTCACAGCGATCACACTGTACTTACACCACTCACCCTGCACTCACAGCGATCACACTGTACTTACATCACTCACCCTGCACTCACAGCGACCACACTGTACTACACCATCGCCATGCACTCACAACGACCACACTGTACTACACCATCGCCATGCACTCACAGCGATCACACTACTAACACCACTCACCATCCACTCACAGCGATCACACTGTACTTACACCACTCACCCTGCACTCACAGAGACCACACTGTACTACACCACTCACAGCAATCACACTGTACTAACACCACTCACCATGCACTCACAGCGACCACACTGTACTAACACCACTCACCATGCACTCACAGCGATCACACTGTACTTACACCACTCACCCTGCACACACAGCGATCACACTGTACTACACCACTCACCATGCACTCACAGCGATCACACTGTACTAACATCTCTCACCATGCACTCACAGCGATCACACTGTACTTACACCACTCACCCTGCACACACAGCGATCACACTGTACTACGCCACTCACCCTGCACTCACAGCGATCACACTGTACTAACATCTCTCACCATGCACTCACAGCGATCACACTGTACTTACACCACTCACCCTGCACTCACAGCAACCACACTGTACTAACACCACTCACCCTGCACTCACAGCGATCACACTGTACTTACACCACTCACCCTGCACTCACAGCGATCACACTGTACTTACACCACTCACCATGCACTCACAGCGATCACACTGTACTTACACCACTCACCCTGCACTCACAGCGATCACACTGTACTACACCATCACCATGCACTCACAGCGATCACACTGTACTTACACCACTCACCCTGCACTCACAGCGATCACACTGTACTACACCATCACCATGCACTCACAGTGATCACACTACTAACACCACTCACCCTGCACTCACAGCGATCACATTACTAACACCACTCACCCTGCACTCACAGCGATCACACTACTAACACCACTCACCCTGCACTCACAGCGACCACACTGTACTACACCATCACCATGCACTCATAGCAATCACACTGTACTTACACCACTCACCATGCACTCACAGCGACCACACTGTACTAACACCACTCACCATGCACTCACAGGGATCACACTACTAACACCACTCACCCTGCACTCACAGTGAACACACTGTACTAACACCACTCACCCTGCACTCACAGCGATCACACTGTACTTACACCACTCACATGCACTCACAGCGATCACACTGTACTAACACCACTCAGCATGCACTCACAGCGATCACACTGTACTAACATCTCTCACCATGCACTCACAGCGACCACACTGTACTACACCATCACCATGCACTCACAGCGATCACACTGTACTACACCACTCACCATGCACTCACAGCGACCACACTGTACTACACCATCACCATGCACTCACAGTGACCACACTGTACTAACACCACTCACCATGCACTGTGATCACACTGTACTAACACCACTCACCATGCACTCGCAGCGATCACACTGTACTTACACCACTCACCATGCACTCACAGCGATCACACTGTACTTACACCACTCACCATGCACTCACAGCGATCACACCACTAACACCACTCACCCTGCACTCACAGTGATCACACTGTACTAACACCACTAACCATGCACTCACAGCGATCACTGTACTTACACCACTCACCCTGCACTCACAGCGACCACACTGTACTAACACCACTCACCATGCACTCACAGCGATCACACTGTACTAACATCTCTCACCATACACTCACAGCGATCACACTGTACTTACACCACTCACCCTGCACTCACAGAGACCACACTGTACTAACACCACTCACCATGCACTCACAGCGATCACACAGTACTGACACCACTCACCCTGCACTCACAGCGACCACACTGTACTAACACCACTCACCATGCACTCACAGCGATCACACTGTATTGACACCACTCACCATGCACTCACAGCGATCACACTGTACTTACACCACTCACCCTGCAGTCACAGCGATCACACTGTACTTACAGCACTCACAGCGATCACACTGCACTTACACCACTCACCCTGCACTCAGTGATCACACTGTACTACACCACTCACCATGCACTCGCAGCGATCACACTGTACTACACCACTCACCCTGCACTCACAGCGATCACACTGTACTACACCACTCACCATGCACTCGCAGCGATCACACTGTACTACACCACTCACCCTGCACTCACAGCGATCACACTGTACTACACCACTCACCCTGCACTCACAGTGATCACACTGTACTACACCACTCACCATGCACTCACAGCGATCACACTGTACTAATCTCTCACCATGCACTCACAGCGATCACACTGTATTTACACCACTCACAGCGACCACACTGTACTAACACCACTCACCATGCACTCACAGCGATCACACTGTACTACACCACTCACCATGCACTCACAGCGATCACACTGTACTACACCATCACCATGCACTCACAGCGATCACACTGTACTACACCACTCACCATGCACTCACAGCGATCACACTGTAGTTACACCACTCACCCTGCACTCACAGCGATCACACTGTACTACACCACTCACCCTGCACTCACAGCAGCGATCACACTGTACTACACCACTCACCCTGCACTCACAGCGATCACACTGTACCAAACCACTCACCCTGCACTCACAGCGATCACACTGTACTACACCATCACCATGCACTCACAGCGATCACACTGTACTTACACCACTCACCCTGCACTCACAGCGATCACACTGTACTTACATCACTCACCCTGCACTCACAGCGACCACACTGTACTACACCATCGCCATGCACTCACAACGACCACACTGTACTACACCATCGCCATGCACTCACAGCGATCACACTACTAACACCACTCACCATCCACTCACAGCGATCACACTGTACTTACACCACTCACCCTGCACTCACAGCGACCACACTGTACTACACCACTCACAGCAATCACACTGTACTAACACCACTCACCATGCACTCACAGCGAACACACTGTACTAACACCACTCACCATGCACTCACAGCAATCACACTGTACTTACACCACTCACCCTGCACACACAGCGATCACACTGTACTACACCACTCACCATGCACTCACAGCGATCACACTGTACTAACATCTCTCACCATGCACTCACAGCGATCACACTGTACTTACACCACTCACCCTGCACACACAGCGATCACACTGTACTACACCACTCACCCTGCACTCACAGCGATCACACTGTACTAACATCTCTCACCATGCACTCACAGCGATCACACTGTACTTACACCACTCACCCTGCACTCACAGCGACCACACTGTACTAACACCACTCACCCTGCAGTCACAGCGATCACACTGTACTTACACCACTCACCCTGCACTCACAGCGATCACACTGTACTTACACCACTCACCATGCACTCACAGCGATCACACTGTACTTACACCACTCACCCTGCACTCACAGTGATCACACTGTACTATACCATCACCATGCACTCACAGCGATCACACTGTACTTACACCACTCACCCTGCACTCACAGCGATCACACTGTACTACACCATCACCATGCATTCACAGCGATCACACTGTACTACACCATCACCATGCACTCACAGTGATCACACTACTAACACCACTCACCCTGCACTCACAGCGATCACATTACTAACACCACTCACCCTGCACTCACAGCAATCACACTACTAACACCACTCACCCTGCACTCACAGCGACCACACTGTACTACACTATCACCATGCACTCATAGCGATCACACTGTACTTACACCACTCACCATGCACTCACAGCGACCACACTGTACTAACACCACTCACCCTGCACTCACAGCGACCACACTGTACTTACACCACTCACCCTGCACTCACAGCGACCACACTGTACTACACCATCACCATGCACTCACATTGACCACACTGTACTACACCACTCACTATGCACTCACAGCGATTACACTGTACTTACACCACTCACCATGCACTCACAGCGACCACACTGTACTAACATCTCTCACCATGCACTCACAGCGATCACACTGTACCAACACCACTCACCCTGCACTCACAGCGACCACATTGTACTACACCACTCACCCTGCACTCACAGCGACCACACTGTACTACACCACTCACCCTGCACTCACAGCGATCACACTGTACTAACATCTCTCACAGCGATCACACTGTACTACACCATCACCATGCACTCACAGCGATCACACTGTACTACACCACTCACCCTGCACTCACAGCGACCACACTGTACTACACCACTCACAGCGATCACTCTGTACTTACACCACTCACCATGCACTCACAGCGATCACACTGTACTTATACCACTCATCATGCACTCACAGCGATCACACTGTACTTACACCACTCACCATGCACTCACAGCGATCACACTGTACTTACACCACTCACCATGAACTCACAGCGATCACACTGTACTAACACCACTCACCCTGCACTCACAGCGACCACACTGTACTACACCACCTACCCTGCACTCACAGCGATCACAGTGTACTAACATCTCTCACCATGCACTCACAGCGATCACACTGTACTTAGACCACTCACCATGCACTCACAGCGACCACACTTTACTAACATCTTTCACCATGCACTCACAGCAATCACACTGTACTAACACCACTCACCCTGCACTCACAGCTACCACACTGTACTACACCACTCACCCTGCACTCACAGCGATCACACTGTACTAACATCTCTCACCCTGCACTCACAGCGACCACCCTGTACTACACCATTCACCCTGCACTCACAACGACCACACTGTACTACACCACTCACAGCGATCACACTGTACTTACAGCACTCACCATGCACTCACAGCGATCACACTGTACTTACACCACTCACTCACAGCGATCACACTGTACTTACAGCACTCACCATGCACTCACAGCGATCACACTGTACTTACACCACTCACCATGCACTCACAGCGATCACACTGTACTTACACCACTCACCCTGCACTCACAGCGATCACTGTACTTACACCACTCACCATGCACTCACAGCGATCACACTGTACTACACCATCACCATGCACTCACAGCGACCACACTGTACTACACCATCGCCATGCACTCACAGCGATCACACTACTAACACCACTCAACATGCACTCACAGCGATCACACTGTACTTACACCACTCACCATGCACTCACAGCGATCACACTGTACTAACACCACTCACCATGCACTCACAGCGATCACACTGTACTAACACCACTCACCATTGGTAACGCGTCCAGCCCTTATAAATTACCTATACCTGGACACGTTGGAGGTCGGTGAACCTTTTAACCGAGTCGGGCTCTCCTCATCCTAGAATAGTCGGATCACTCAAATCAATAATCAGTAACTATTGCAATCGGTAATCAATACTTAATTAATAAATCAATATAGTACATCAAAATCAATAACAGTTTGTAATTCGGCGCACCATGACCTTTCAGTCATGAATAACCACACCAGTTTATTAAAGTTAGTGAATTTATTTCCCTATATTAACAAAGCTAGCACGATGTATATAAGTCTCAAAACCAAATGATATATGTATATGAACATTACTAGCTGTCGATAGCAGCGGAAGAAACACAATCTACGCAAAATCTGGATAATGATACACTCAGTTATGGCAATACAAATCACTAATATGACTAACTGTATTTGACTAATTTCATACATTGGTCAGCATAACAAGATTTCATATTAGCATGGTGCATCGAATGAATACCTCGACTAACCTCAAATTAGCATTGGCATGTGGGACTTCATGCAAGACGAATTTAGTCAACACAAATTTGGAAAACTTCTAGCTTGGGCACTATCAAAATAGCAGTTGGTACCTAAAAGGAAAAACACAATGCATAATAGATTTTATCCTTTCATATTTACCAAATACAATCAGCATTCAAGAAAAGTCTTCGTCCCTCAGGTACCAGTTCGATCAGCATGGGGAAGATTTCAAAGGGGGCAAAGTTAAGGGCAAGCTTCCTTGCAGCGGCAAGGAGAATGGGGCAAAGTTACTTCATGGGCAAGACGGGGCAAATCAAAGTTAAAGTCTCTAGGGTGAGAATTCTTAAAGTCTCTTTCTCTCAGATAGAGAAAAGGGCATCAGGGTGTCGTCCAAAATGGAGTCTGGCATCTGGCTTCAAATTGGCATCAAGGAAAATGGCTGACTTCTCTTTGTCCAGTGGGTTTAAGTAAGAAACATTCCAAATTCTGCAGGGTCTTCCATTGGAGGGTTCATAGGTTGACTTCAAATTGTCCAATGAAAATTGTCCTTTACTAGCTCTCATTTATGCATGCATTGGCCTTGGAGCCTTGGAACACAAGTTGTAACATGGTTTGCCAATTATTTTTGGTATCTGTACCTTCATTGTCCGCACCTGCAGAGACTGACCTTGTATCAAAGGGGATGAAACCGGCCTAGTACGAAATCTTGGAGATAAGTGTATTAGTCATCTCTGCTGGAAAAATACAACTTCAAGCAAGACTATATTTCATTAGTTCAAGGAAAAAAAAACCCACGCAGTTAAAATTTGAGACCAGGCAACTAGGCCAAAGCCTCTACTAAATTTAAGCTAAGCAAAAACAGTTTTCAAACAAGAAATCATGGCATACATTTGCAATTATGACGGATTACTACATTTTCAATTCTTCATGATTAATAAAGCTCGTTTACGATGATGGCGAACTACCCCGAGGGCACAATTTCCCCCGTACATTGTTTCCTTTACTAAAATCACACTACATTACATGCTTTTGATTACGTGATATACATGAATATATGTCGGACCCTCTTTTTCTGCGTCATCAATCCCTCCTCTGATGACTAATTATGTCATCACATCAAATCTACCCACAAATTTTATTCCATTAAAATTCTGTATAGTAATTTGGCACTTCAGTCAATTCCCTTTTTCTTTTAATCCCTTTAGATTTTTCCCTATATATTTCTACCATTTTGGCTTGTTCTTTTTCTTCTCTTTTCCTTTCACGCCTTATTTTCCATATTTTGATAGCTTTCCATATTCCCCAAGAGCCTAATAAACAAATTAATATTATTAATATTCCCTTTACTATTTTTAGTAACAATCCATTCCAAACGTTGCTGAGCCAATTTCCCACTGAAGCAAATCCTTTTCCAACTTTCTCTCAGACTCCGGGTTCTTTCAATTCCTTCAAATCTACACTTTCTTTAGTTAAGTTTGTAAGCATTGTTCTAATTTTTCCACTGCTGTCTGGTATATATGTACAACAGTGACGTGTACCAAGCATTTTGCAAACGCCGCCATCCTTTGCCAAAAGAATGTCTAAAGCAAGCCGATTTTGAAGAGTCATAGCTCTTTCTGCAGCAAGTTCAGCATCCATCAGGATTATAGCCCCTGAAAACTTTGTCAGCATGTTATCCACAATAGTAGACAACTTTCGTATTTTGATTGAATTCAATATGACTCCTACTGAAGGAATCAAAGCTCCAAATATATCTCCTACCACACCAGAAGCTGTCTCCCTTTTCTGAACATGATGTGATTCAGACAGCTTTGGAAATTTCGTTAAGTCGTCTAGTTGGTAAATCTTTGGGAACACTATTCCCAAATAACATCTCCCATACCATCCCTTAGGAAGACGATAATAGGCGTTAAGTCCACAAATATAATATATTCCAGGAATAACTGGGTCTTGTCCATTCAGCATGAACGTCCATTTAGGTTGGAACAAAAACGTATGTTTGCATTCACTTGTTCCCACAAACACTGTGTCATAATATGATTTATGTCTATGTATACAAAATCTCCCTACGTGCAATGTATCTAAAGCTATTTTCCCTTGTGTCTTTATTGCAGCAAAAGCATAGTTATCTACAGATGTCCTTTTGTGTATTTCCCTTTCTAATTCCTCCTTCATTTCTTTCCTCCTATCGTCAGTGCGGTCCAAGAAGTTTATCACTACTTGTGAAAGCAAGCATGTAAGGTTCTCTCTATGTGCGTGTACTGTGTGAAAAGGTGACAACGGCTCAAAGAACTCTCTCATTAGCTTGAAATAATAATCTCTAGCTATTTTACTCAGGTACTCGATTATCAGGACATATGCAAATGTAACATCATAATTAGAGTAAAAATAATGAATATACTGTTGACCATGAAATCTGGACGTTATTATACTACACGTAATTCCGTAAGTAAGAGGCATGCTGTGATATGTCACCCCTTCCACTACTGAGGTAGGTATTTGTGTACACACATAACAATCTTTTGTATCCATGGTCTCAACATACTCACTCAGCAAGCGATAGAAAACGTTAGATGAAAGTTCCTTCTTATCATGCAAATGCCTTTCGTCCTGTTCGAGTCTCTTCAGAGCTGTTAGTTCAGTAATAATAGTAGGTTTAGAAGTAGAAGCATCATTCGTTTCACTCTCATTCTTACCATGCATTCCAAGAACTATTGCTACAATGATTAGTACGCATGCGGTTATTAGACCTATACACATGTATTTACAACACTTCATTTTACGTCCCTGTGTAGTGAAGCTAGTCATGATCTGTATAGAATCAGAAAGTTGAAGACACCTTATCAAAGCGGATTGGCAAATATTTACAAAGCTGAACGAGTTCAATGTTCACACAATTTTTCTTCAGCAGCTTAGTCTTTTATCGGTTAGCAGCGATGTCTCAAGATCGGGTTTAAAGTCAATCAAGTTAGCAGTGTCTTAGCCGGTTGAAAAGTCAATCAGGTGATCAATGTCTTTAATCGGTAAAGTTCAGGGAGTTTTATTTCTCAAGTGCCAAAATGAAGTTCTGCCTCTTCGTTCTCGAGACTGAGGGATACGAATTTGTCTGATCAATCGTTGTTGGCTAAGTGTGCCCACTCTGGACCGGAATACCTTTTGCTCTGTATTCTTTTCCTCTTTAATTTTGCATCTCTCTTCGACTCTCTTTCGCTGGTACTTTCTTCCTTGGCCAAGTCTCTCTCTTCACTCGGTTCTGCTATTGCAACAGACACTTCCTTTCTTTTCTCTTTCACCTTTGGTCCTTCACTGTCTTTTAACTTTTCTCTGATTCTTAATTTTACTGGTGATATGCTTTTTCTTCGTTTTGCACTGGATCCACTTGATGGACCTGCAACCCCTTCCGAGGGAGTTTGAACAGTTTCGCTCTGCCCTGCTTTGTCTTCTCCCTCTGGGGAGTCAATCAGGTTCTCCTTTTCTTTTCCTGTATCGTCTGCTTCTGGGAAAGTCCTCCTCTGATCAGGCTCTCCTGCTTCTTCACCTGTTTCAAGCTCTTTGTCACCGTTACTTTCTTCAGGCTCCTTGTCACTTTCAGCTGCTTCAGGCTCTTTGTCACCTTCAGCTGCTTCGGGCTCTTTGTCACCCTCAGGACCTTCGTCGCTTTCTGAGGCTCCTCCTTGGTCTTCCCCAAATGAATCAGTTGCTTCGTCCTCAGAGAATATTTCTCCTTCCTCTATTTCTGCCGGTTCACTTCTGGTTCCTCTTCGCTCTGCCTCTGCGTTTGGCACTTTGTTATCAGACACTGGTAATTTTAGCGCTTCGACTTCCTCATCTGTGGGACACGACACCCTCTTCGTGTGACTGGCGTGAATCCAGTTGGGAACTCCCGCACACTTCACAGTGGTGGTAGTTGTCAGAATTACTTGAAAAGGTCCTTTCCAACGGGGTTCCAAACACGACTTTCTCGCATGCTTCTTTATCACAACCCAGTCACCTGCTTTCAGGGCGTGTCCTGGACCTTGGATCGGTGGCAAGGTGGTTGCCTCCACCTGGTGAGAGAAAGAGCGCACCACATCAGCTGGACCTTTGCAGTAGTCTAACACCATATCATCTGTAATATTCAAAAGAGCATTTGCAGGAACTGCTGGGAGTCTCATGGCTCTGCCCATGAGGATCTTGTGCGGGGACAATCCAGTCTTTCTGTCAGGGGTGTTTCTCATTGACATTAGCACCAAGGGCAATGCGTCAGGCCATTTTAAGTTTGTTGATGCACATATTTTCGCCATCCTTGATTTCAATGTGCCATTCATTTGCTCCACTAGACCTGAGGCTTCAGGGCGGTAGCTACAATGCAACTTTTGCTCAATGTTCAGTGCTGCACAAAGCAATTTTATCACTTCGTTATTGAAGTGACTTCCCCTATCTGATTCTAAGGAGATCGGGAATCCGAAACGTGGTATTAGCTCTCTCAAGAGTAGTTTTGCAACTGTGAGACTGTCATTTCTGCGTGTAGGGTATGCCTCAATCCAGTGACTAAAAATGCACACAACCACCAACACATACTTCAAGCCTCCATGCACAGGCATCTCAATGAAATCCATTTGCATCCTGCTGAAGGGACCCCCTGCTCTTCCAATATGGCTCAAATTTACTACGGTCCCCTTTCCTGCGTTCATCTGTTGGCAAATGACGCAACGAGGGCAAACTGCTTCAGCAACTTGACGGAATTTTGGGTTAAACCAATCAGTTTTGAATAGTCTAATCATAGCATCCCTCCCAAGATGTGCTTGTCCATGATAGAACCTGGCTAACTGTGTCAAAAGACTATTTGGCAACACAAATTTCCCTTCACTTGAAACCCATAATTCATCTAATCTCTTTACGCATTGCAATTTGGTCCATGAAAGCTTCTCATCCTCACTGACATCATTCTGTAAGGACTTCAATTCATCTATTGTATCCACAACCTTTAGAGCAAAAACTTCGCTTGGTTCAAGTTCTGGCTCATTTATCAAGTTCCACTCATCTCTGAGCAATATACAGTTCAATGCGAAAAACCTTGCAACTTGATCCGCATATCCATTTCCTAGAGAAACATAGGGCCTGATTACGACCATGGCGGTAAAAACCGCCAGGGCCGTGGTCCGCGGGAGCACCGCCAACAGGCTGGCGGTGCTCCTTTGGGCATTCTGACCGCGGCGGTACAGCCGCGGTCAGAAACGGAAAGTCGGCGGTGTACCGCCGGCTTTCCGCTGCCCAGGGGAATCCTCCATGGCGGCGCAGCTTGCTGCGCCGCCATGGGGATTCCGACCCCCATACCGCCATCCTGTTCCTGGCGGTTTCGGCCACCAGGAACAGGATGGCGGTATGGGGTGTCGTGGGGCCCCTGGGGGCCCCTGCAATGCCCATGCCAATGGCATGGGCACTGCAGGGGCCCCCGTAAGAGGGCCCCACTTAGAATTTCAGTGTCTGCTTAGCAGACACTGAAATTCGCGACGGGTGCTACTGCACCCGTCGCACCCCTTCCACTCCGCCGGCTCTATTCGGAGCCGGCTTCCTCGTGGAAGGGTGTTTCCCGCTGGGCTGGCGGGCGGCCTTTTGGTGGTCGCCCGCCAGCCCAGCGGGAAACCCAGAATGACCGCCGCGGTCTTTTGACCGCGGTACGGTCTTCTGGCGGTTCCCGCTTGGCGGGCGGCTCCCGCCGCCCGCCAAGCTTAGAATCACCCCCATAGTCTTTTCCCTTCGAGTGTGCGCTGCATTTTACCACTGCTACTTCTCCTGGCAATTGAATGGCATGCAACAATTCTCTTATTCTTTCACCATTTTTCACTGGTGATCCTGAAGAGGTCATGAAGCCTCTCTGTGACCACAATTGTCCAAAGTCATGCACTATTCCAAATCCGTACTGACTGTCAGTGTAAATGGTGACTTTCATCAATGCAGAGAGTTGGCAAGCCCTAGTAAGGGCCACCAATTCCGCTACTTGTGCAGAGTAAACTCCTTGAAGCCAAGATGCTTCCAGAACACCTGTTACAGTACATACAGCATATCCTGCTTTCAATATTCCCAGCGCATCTCTTAAACATGAACCATCAACAAAAATAATTTGATCATTTTCTTCCAACCGGGTGTCTTTGATATCAGGTCTTGGTTTGGTGCAAAATTCAGTCACCTGAAGGCAATCGTGCTCGATGTCTTCAGCGTTCTCAATTTCAGCATTTTCACTGGGAAACAAGGTTGCTGGATTCAACGTAGTGCACCTTTTCAGCTGAACATTAGGTGATCCCAGGATTATTGTTTCATACCTTGTGAGTCTAGCACCAGTCATGTGCTGTGTTCGGGAACGTGTCAAAAGTATCTCGACTGAGTGAGGGACCATGACTGTCAAAGGATGTCCCATCACTATTCCTTCACTCTGAGTGAGGCTGATACCAACTGCAGCTACGGCGCGCAAGCAGCCTGGCAGGGCTGCTACGACCGGATACAAAGTAGCTGAAAAATATGCTACTGGTCTGTTTACTCCACCATGGGCTTGGGTCAAGACAGACAAGGAACATGCATCATGTTCATGACAAAACAATGTGAAAGGCTTCGTGTAATCAGGCATACCTAAAGCTGGAGCCCTGCACATGCATTCTTTCAATTCAACAAAAGCATCCATCTCATCTCCTTTCAGCTCGATCTCATCCAGTGCATCTTTCTGGGTCAGTTTCAGTAAAGGTTTTGCTAGAGTTGAAAAGTTGGGAATCCATTGGCGACAGTAGCTCACCATTCCCAAAAACTTTCTCACCTCCCTCCTCGTTTTTGGGGGACTCATTTGAAGTACACTTGTAATTCTTTCCTTCATGATTCTCCGTGACCCTTTCTCTATTTGGTGACCCAAATATTTCACTTTCTTCTGGCAGAACTGTAATTTTGAAGGGGACACCTTGTGTCCATTCCTTCCCAAATGGTTCAATAGGGCAATGGTGTCGGCTGTGCAGCGCTTTCGGTCTTGGATGCAATCAACAAATCGTCAATGTACTGTACTAGGGTCGACTTGAATGGTAATTCCAACGCCTCCAAATCCTTCTTTAGAATCTGATTGAAAATCGATGGTGATTCCGAAAACCCTTGAGGGATTCGACACCAACTGTAGACTCTGTCTAAGAATTTGAAACAAAAGATAAATTGGCTGTCCTCATGAAGAGGCACAGAGAAGAATGCTTGTGACAAGTCAATGACTGAGAACCACTCAGCATCACAAGGAACTTGAAACATGATCACGGCTGGATTTGGTACTACGGGGCAACATTTGATTATTATATCATTTATTTTTCTCAAATCCTGAACAATTCGGACCTTTCTGCTTGGTTTTATTAGTCCCATGATTGGCGAATTACAGGGACTGCTTAACACTTCTTTCAGTACTCCCTGTTTTACGAACTCATCAATGAGTTGGGCAACTTTTATGAGGGTGTCTTGTGGTACTGTGGGATCTGGGGAAAGGTTACATTGGGTTTTACAGTCACTTTCACTGGTTCCACTCCTTTCACCAATCCCACCTCTTTCCCTGTCATATCCCACATTCCTTTCCGACTGTTTCTTGTGACTCAGCAGGAATGTCTGCCTCAGTGATCATTGGATAAAGGGTAATCAGGGGGTACTCTTCGTCGACGGTTTCCATTTCATCCCCTCCTACGCTGTCCTCTTCTTCCCCATCACTGCTTATCTGAATTCTAATTCCATCGTTTGAACACATAATTGAACACCCCAATTTGCACAATAAGTCTCTCCCTAACAGTGATATCGGGCTTGAGTTGCATACCACAAATTTGTGTGACCCTTGATAGTTTCCAATTCTAACTTGCACTGGGTCTGTGATTGGGTTCGTCAGGTACCTCTTTGCCACTCCCACTACTTGAACTGTCTTCCCTGAAAGTGGCAAATTTGGTACTTCAATGCTCCTAACAGTGGAACGTGTAGCTCCTGTGTCAACTAAGAATGAAACGCGATGACCCATAACTCTTCCCTCCACATACGGACCCTTTTGGTCAACTTCCAAGGACGCTGCAAGCACACAATTTCCCTCCTCATCTGAACTTTCACTCTCGCATACATCGTTTATTCCATTCTCGCTGTGTAATGGGAATTGGTGTACTGTGTCATTTTGATTCATTCCTTGACCTGTGACCTGTTGAGGAAGCATTGCTTTCTGCTGATTCATTGGTGCTAGGGGTATTTGCATTTGCTGATTAGGTACCACGGGAAACTGCTGTTGCATTGGCTGCAACTGTGCCATTTGCGCACAGGGCATTTGCACTTGTTGCGATTGCATGGGTTGTAAACCCTGCATCTGGTTTATGCTGTTTTGAAAATTTGGATTCGGACCTCTCAATCTTGGTCCTCTCATAGTCTGAAATGCATTGACATTGTTGTTTTGCTGACCTACACCCTCCTGCACCATCATTGGGCACTCCCGTTTCCAATGCCCGACGATTCCGCACGTGTGACATGGCATCACCTTCTTCATTGCCTGTATACCATTTGGAATCATCACGGTATTTAAATCAGGACCATTATTCACAAACCCTCCTCGGCCTCTGCCTCTCATCTGCGGCTGAGCACGTGGCATTTCCCTGCTGCTGCTGCTGCGGCATTTGCTGTTGAAAACCTTGCAAACCTTGCAAACCTGTCTGAGCTGCTCTAAGCTGCATCACCATCACCTTTTCTTTCAACCTTTTCTGTTTTGTCTCAATCTCGTCACTGCAATATTTTGCATAATTCAACACTTCACCGATCGGTTTTGACTGCCAGCAAATCAAATGCGTTTTAATCATCTGGCTTATTTCGGGTCTCAACCCTTCCACAAATCTGAACACAAAGTGGAGCATATCCTTTGCCTCAATCGTTTCTGTGCCACTGTAATTCTTAAACGCTTTTAACAATCTCTCATAGTACGCATGTATAGATTCTTTAACCTCTTGGGCTGTCCTGTCAATCCTCTGCCAATCCACATTTTTCGACGCAACCTTGGTTTTCAAGTGCTCGATCACCTTGTGGTATAAACTCATTACCGTAGGTGATGGCGCACCTGTGTCTCTATCTCTTTCCGGTTCACTCGTCGGCCAACCTACAGCCCTTTTACAATCTTCCCACAAATCTGCCGGAACCACAATTTTAAATAAAGTATTCAGGTCTTCCCAGAGACATTTCGCGAGTTTCACAAATCTATCTGTCTGTTGATACCACTCAATCGGTTTCTCTCTCAGTTTGGGAAAGTCATCCGTAAAATATTGAATATCACATCTGTGCCATTGTACATGTACACGTTTTCCCCCTGCTGTCTCTCTCATTGGTAGCATGGTTATCAGGTCGTTGTTCTGTGGTGCTTTCTCATTCCGCTCTGGGGTATTTTCTTTCTTTTTGTCCTTTTTCTTAACCCACCTACTTTCCCACTTGTACAAACATCTTCAAACCTGTGCGCTCTGTAGTATCTCTTTAAAGTGTGTTTTCATCCCCGCGGATCTCATGTGTTCAAAGTCTTTTGTCTCAAAATCTAACCTGTAACTTCTGCTCAGGTGTTTAGTCTTACTTATATCGATCTCATTCCTGTCTGCAATTTCTTGTAACTTCTTATGTATGCTGCTTACTTCCCTTGTAATCCTAGGGCACATGTATCTCAGTTCTTCCTCTGTGTAGGATTCTAATCTGTTCAGTCCCATTGTTCCCTCTACCAATTTGTCTGCCTCCCTACCCAATCTTATTTTATTCAGGTATTCTTCTCCCTTCCCGCTGGATGTACTTTGTGGGGAATTCAGGCTGTTTAAACATTGTGTTAACTGTTGCGCATTCAGTCCCATCAGTGTAGCAGTTACATCAACTGCTACTGATGGTTTCTGTGATGTTTCACTCTCTGAGGTTAACGGTACTAATAGTGGTGGATGTGACCTTACCACGGTTGACGGAGCACAAATTGGAATTGGACTGAATTCCGACAAGGACCCGGATCCATTTGGCAGGGTCGCTATCGGAGTTATTTCTGGAGTGGTTTCTATGCACCTTCTCCCTGTCCCACTCTGTATCATTAACCCTTGGTCACTTGTGCTTGAATTTGCCTGTATGTACAGTGGTACTGGTGGACCTACAGTAATAGGCAGAGATATTGCATCTGGATTCTGCCCGTTCCCCAAATTCTGTGGCATGTTAATCCCCACATTATGATTCATCATTGCCGGCATACCTAACTGGCTCCCTGTTACTTGAGTACACTTCGGCACTTCTTGTGTCTGCTTTTGAGGCATCAAGAACTGTGTTGATTCAGCTTGAATCAATGTTGGTCTTTGATAACTCTGTCCTCCCTGCGCCGTTAAATCAGAAGTCGTTCCCATGTTATGCTCATCACAGCAGTGCCTTTGAACCTGTGGCTGATAGTTATCAGCCGGTTTCAATGTAGGCACGTCTGGGTAAATTCTCCGAACCTGTGGTATTTGCGATGAGAAAGGCATATCGGAACTGTTCGGCCTCTGAGATATTCTCAAATTCGGTGTTACATTACCCTGTATTGGTTCTGGAGGGGCAGTACTAATGCTTGAGCCCTGTTCGCTTTCCACATATGGTGGCGGGCGATCATTCAACAATTGTATAATGAACTCCTCATCGTCTGACTCGTCTCACCTTTTCGAGTTTCTATTGTTCTCTCTATCTCTGGACTGACTCCTGTTTGTCTTATAGGTAGCTTTCCTTCCTTCCATCTCCGCTTCATCAGTAATTGCTGGAAACAATTTAATCCCCTGCAATACGTCTGACCTCCAAACCTTTTGTGTGGTATCCCATCTAGAATCCGCTAGTGTCTTTTCTACTTTTCTTATTCTGGTCTCGAACTTCTTTTGTTGTTGGTTTCTAGCTATTAGCTCCCAAATTGCTAGTGCCTCAAACTGTGCTGGTCTTCGAGGTACTTTCATGTCATATAGCGCAAATCTCTGATTTTCTAAAACCCTTAGATTAAACGATCCGTGGATAGGGAACGCTACACTTCCATGCTTCTCTGTTAATTTGCACCATTGTTTTAACCAAAGACATGGTGCTACACCCTTTTCTTCAATGACAATGTAAGCTGGTGTACCCTCAGGCGGTGTTTCTTCTCCTACATTTGCTTTAATATAAGCATCTCCCCTCATGGCACTCTTAAATGCTTTGAAAAATGTCATCTTTACGTCTTTTAGTCTCTTAAAATGTGTAATCAATAAGTGACTTTAATTCCCGGAATACTCTTCGCTTGCCTTTCCCCTACCAGTTGCGCTTTGCGGACTGTGTCCAATCCGTGCGCGACCCTTCTCTCCAACCAACCTATCCCAGCGCGGCTCCTAGTGACGTCACACTCACACACTGCAGTTGACAAAGTCCCGCGGCTTGTCCTCTTTTCATTCGTCTTCACTCACAAACTAATTTCTGCAATATAACGCGAGCATTAACCAAAAGAAAAAAAAAACAAATCTGTCGGTTTATTACAGGAAAGGTAATACAATCGCTTCAGAAACCTTAGGGATTTTTCACTAGCCTCGGCAGTTATTCCATCTTTCTCGGTTTCCCACTTTCGCAAGCAAAATTTGACCCGCAAACTTTACTCTCAACTGATCAATGAACTATTCTAGTGCACTTTAGAATTCGTCAAATCTCAAAGTCGAAGTTTTCTTTCACTCCGCAACATTCATACCGACTTGCTGACCACACCCGATCAACCTATTAAACCGACCATATCACAACATCAAACAAGTGTCTCATACACTTTTCAACATACTTCGGAGTCTCTTGACCTCGCAGGGCCCGTCTCAACATCAACAACCACGTGGACAATTTTTTGTGCACAAAGCGCTACACACATGTGAAGTTCGACGACTTCCCTACTCTCACACTTTTGGAGTAACACTCCTCTAATATCTTTTAACCCCCTAAAATCCTCACAAACTTCTCAATTAATCTGCGCCAATAAGCTGTGCAAGCGCGAAACCCTAACTTCACTCATACCGTCACTAGAACCGCCTAAACCATTCTCACACATCCATGTCCTCCATTCGCAAGCTCCGAGATTCCGGGAAAGTCATTGGGGACTTAGGGCATCATCATCCTTCCAACTTGTTTCATCAAGGGAAATTCTAACTTAACTCCGTCTATTGCTTGGATGGGGTCCCAAAGGGCTAAACCATCAATGTCTGCTACCATCTACTGGTAACGCGTCCAGCCCTTATAAATTACCTATACCTGGACACGTTGGAGGTCGGTGAACCTTTTAACCGAGTCGGGCTCTCCTCATCCTAGAATAGTCGGATCACTCAAATCAATAATCAGTAACTATTGCAATCGGTAATCAATACTTAATTAATAAATCAATATAGTACATCAAAATCAATAACAGTTTGTAATTCGGCGCACCATGACCTTTCAGTCATGAATAACCACACCAGTTTATTAAAGTTAGTGAATTTATTTCCCTATATTAACAAAGCTAGTACGATGTATATAAGTCTCAAAACCAAATGATATATGTATATGAACATTACTAGCTGTCCATATCGGCGGAAGAAACGCAATCTACGCAAAATCTGGATAATGATACACTCAGTTATGGCAATACAAATCACTAATATGACTAACTGTATTTGACTAATTTCATACATTGGTCAGCATAACAAGATTTCAAATTAGCATGGTGTATCGAATGAATACCTCGACTAACCTCAAATTAGCATTGGCATGTGGGACTTCATGCAAAACGAATTTAGTCAACACAAATTTGGAAAACTTCTAGCTTGGGCACTATCAAAATAGCAGTTGGTACCTAAAAGGAAAAACACAATGCATAATAGATTTTATCCTTTCATATTTACCAAATACAATCAGCATTCAAGAAAAGTCTTCGTCCCTCAGGTACCGGTTCGATCAGCATGGGGCAGATTTCAAAGGGGGCAAAGTTAAGGGCAAGCTTCCTTGCAGCGGCAAGGAGAATGGGGCAAAGTTACTTCATGGGCAAGACGGGGCAAATCAAAGTTAAAGTCTCTAGGGTGAGAATTCTTAAAGTCTCTTTCTCTCAGATAGAGAAAAGGGCATCAGGGTGTCGTCCAAAATGGAGTCTGGCATCTGGCTTCAAATTGGCATCAAGGAAAATGGCTGACTTCTCTTTGTCCAGTGGGTTTAAGTAAGAAACATTCCAAATTCTGCAGGGTCTTCCATTGGAGGGTTCATAGGTTGACTTCAAATTGTCCAATGAAAATTGTCCTTTACTAGCTCTCATTTATGCATGCATTGGCCTTGGAGCCTTGGAAAACAAGTTGTAACATGGTTTGCCAATTATTTTTGGTATCTGTACCTTCATTGTCCGCACCTGCAGAGACTGACCTTGTATCAAAGGGGATGAAACCGGCCTAGTACGAAACCTTGGAGATAAGTGTATTAGTCATCGCTGCTGGAAAAATACAACTTCAAGCAAGAATATATTTCATTAGTTCAAGGAAAAAAAACCCACACAGTTAAAATTTGAGACCAGGCAACTAGGCCAAAGCCTCTACTAAATTTAAGCTAAGCAAAAACAGTTTACAAACAAGAAATCATGGCATACATTTGCAATTATGACGGATTACTACATTTTCAATTCTTCATGATTAATAAAGCTCGTTTACGATGATGGCGAACTACCCCGAGGGCACAATTTCCCCCGTACATTGTTTCCTTTACTAAAATCACACTACATTACATGCTTTTGATTACGTGATATACATGAATATATGTCGGACCCTCTTTTTCTGCGTCATCACCATGCACTCAGTGATCACACTGTACTTACACCACTCACCATGCACTTGCACGGTTCACCCTCCTCTCACCCTGCATTCACGACACTCCACTGTCACTCACTGCTCACCCTGCACACACAGCGATCACCCTACTTCAGAGATCACACTGTATTTACGCCACTCACCATGCACTCACGCTGTTCACTCTTCTCTTGCACTTGCACAAGCACACCGCTTATCCCTGCGCACACACTGTACCCTCTACTCACCTGTCACTCTGACCGCTCACCCTGCACTCCCAGCGATCACACTACTGACACCGCATGCCATGCACTCATGGCGGTCACCTCTCTCTTACTCTGCAATCACACGAATACACCACTCATCCTGCATTCACTACACTCACTCACTGTCACTCTACTCACCCTGCAACCTCACCACTCACCCTGCACTCTCCCAACAAGCACATTACTTGTCATGCACTCAATCTAACCCCTCTGCAGTTTCACCCGCGCTCAAATGGGCACATCACTCGCCCTGCACTCGCATCACTCGCCCTGCACTCGCATCACTCGCCCTACGTCACACGGGCACATCGATCACTCCCAGTTCAACCTTCACCCCCTTGGGCACACCACTCACTCTGAACTTCCTCCTCCCACCCCGCACTCAGAGGCGCTACATTCAACCATCACTCACAGCTCACCCTGCTTGCACACATGCTCAGTAGTCTGTCAGAACTCACTGGGACACATCACTCATCGTCTGCTAACTCCTCTCATCATGGCTCACGAGCCGCTCACTCTGCACTCACATAGGCACACCAATCACCCTGCAACTACACCGTTCATGCAACTCACCTTACACTCATTCCTCTCTGTACTCTCTTCTCTCACCCAGTACTCACACGAGCCCTCTGTTCACCTTGGACTCCTGCAGCTCACCCTGCGCTCACATTGTCACACTATTCACCCTACACCCGTACTGCTCACTGCATTCACTCACAATATCCACAATTACCCAGCACTTACATGTGCACACCTCTTATCCTGAGCACGTGGCAAGCACTGGCAAAGCACCTTGTCATATACAACACATCGTACAAGTGAGAGTGCGCTCAAGCACAGCATGCGCTGTTGCAGGCGAGACCTAAAAATGACCCAACTCTTGTGAATATACTCATTTCTACAAAGGCACCCACAGAATGCCTGCTCTTTCTCTAGCACTGGATCCCTGGTCAGTTCCATCTGCAGGTACGTGGCGGGTGCAAGAGGGGAGAGTGTACTGGGGATGTGGGATCACCAAAGGAGGGAGATTGGGGCTGAGGCTTCGGAGGATGGTGCAGGGTTGAGGATGGGTCTAAGGCTGTGGGGATGAGCTGGGAGTGACTGGTTGTGTGGTACAGAAGGAGAAAGCAGCCAAAGGCTGCAGGAGGCGGAGGGAGACCCCACAGACTGAGGATGAAGCAATACAACAGATGCGGGTCAGTGAGGGAATCGATGGGGACTTCAGGCATAGGGTGCGTTGTGGTCGGGGAAGCAGCACTGGCTCCAGAGGAACTTTTTAATCCTTCAGCTGGGCCCCCCTTGGCCTAAAATAAGGGCCTGGTGGTTTAGTTGCTGCAATGGCATAGATCAGTGTTTGGACCCCTGTTGGCCTGCATGATGGCAGTGCTCTGTGGATGCAGGTACCACAGTGGAGAGCTGTCTGAGGCTGTGGGCACCAGCTTATTTATTACACTGGGGCTCAAGCCCCAACAATATCTTGGCTAAGAGGCTGGGACTCATGAAAGCACACCAGAGCCTGGGCTCTGCATGGGAACACGGGCTCCAGCATTGAGGTTTACTGTTCATCTTCTCAGTTCAGATGTTCAGTTGCTGCTGGTACTCAGCATGACCAAAGGAGGGGTGGGGGCTGCAGGTGATGCTGTAACTTTGGCTGTTCAGTCCCCTGGGCTGTCATTGTGGTAGGCAGTCATGTTTATAGCAAGCTCCAGTGTTTTAGAAGAGTTTTAATGTGTGACAGTTATCGGTTAATTCTAACATCTGCAGATGCAATGCAATGTTCGTCTTTTCAACTCTTCACTGATTAAACTTTGATTGTTTCCAAAAAGTTAGGCTGAAAATCAGAGACTGAAACTTTTTACATAGTTGCCTATTGTGTTGTGTGACGCCTTCAGCCAGTCCTGGCTTTTCATTCACCACAATGCTTCATTCTGGAACATTTATTTCTTTTGACGTTATAAATTGGGTCTGAAAATCCCAACATGCAAAGTGTTACTGGATAGGAAACATGTTTGCCAAAGGAGTCAATCATGTCATAAGATCAATTGGATGCTGTGACATTCATTTTTTAAAAGTGGATATGTTAATTTCCTAAAGTATTGCTGCTTGATTCACATGTGAAACCAAATAGAGTCCTGTACAGCTATTTTAAGGAAGTGCACTTTTTCATTCACATTATACTTGTCATAAGAGACCTTGTACTCGTTTTATAGGGGGTGCTGATGACAAAATTCTGTCCATTGTATACCGCAGGTAATTTTTGAAGGTACCCGTGACTATTGGGTGGAGTATTTTATGGATCCATGGCAAAATTCTGCCACTGGCACAGTGTACTTAATCCCTGACGGAAGGGGCTCACCCATGACAAAATGCTGACCTTTGCATAGTGTTAGTAATTTCTGACTTATGGCATTTGGAACCAGCATTAGCAGAGCTAATAGGTCTCACCAATGCAAGAGCTATTGGCTTTGCCAATGTGTTTTAGCCATGTTGTATATCAGCGTAAACTAAACGTGTGCCCTCAGAAGACAGCGCCTGACATTTGATATTTCAAAATATTCTCAGGTTTGGAGCCCACTTTTCCCAAATCATCACGAAGACAGTTTACTCGTTTTGCTTCCTGGAATTCAGGGGAAGTAACACGCCCCACCACTTACAAAGATCTTTAGCCGGCACCAGTGGGCAGAATTGGCAGGGTGCAGATGGGGCAGTTTAAGAATAGATTACATACAGTGTCTGAAGAAAGGACAGGAGCAGAGATTTTGCAATGAAATAACAGCATTGTCTAATCGTAAAATGGATATAACCACATACATTTCGAAAGTGGCTAGGCATGTCGCTCTCTTCACCTACCAGTATTTCTTCCCGTTTTATAGTCAAAATTGGTCCATGTGGTCCAGGCTATTCCCAGAACTCTGAATCTGGCTCCCATGGCTGAGGGGAGCTGGCCATGTGCAGGCTGCTGCAGATAGGGGTGGGGGAGGGGGAACTGAGAGTGTGTTGGTGCAGGAGGAAGGGTCAGCAAGGAGCTGTTGAGGCTACAGCAAGTGGCATGCCTGTCAGTGCTGGGATGGGAGCACAGACCCAACTGCTTATTCTGCACGGCACAAACATAAACATGATGGAAAAAACATGCACAGATGCCTTTGCAGCATTGTTGTAGTTGCTGCTGCCATTTTGTAAGAAGGAACATCCTTTTTAAGAAGCTCTATTTGTCAACAGGATTAGCCTCAATAAAAATATGGTCCATGCTGTAGCTAGAACACAGTGAGCATGTCATGGTGCGTTAGCAATATTATTGGCCAATACTATAGCATGGTAGATGAGTCTTCCCATTGCAAATTGTCTCATCATTACGTGTTTTATTTTTTTAGCTGACCATATTCCCCTCTGTTGCCAGCAGGAGCACAAAAAGCAATATTTCTCGATGGCAACACACATTATCTGCCCAATCAACTACTGAGACAAGCCACTCTCAGGTGTGCTTCCTAAAGCGCCTTTTCATTTGATAACCTAAGGTCAGGTGATTGCTGCAATGTGAATCCAGACCCAGAAAGTAAATCTCTGAATATCAGAAGTTGTGAAACACATCCATTAACAATGGCGCTTTAAATAAAGTGCATCACAGCACTATACAAGTATCTTAACTGTTCCAGACTACCACAAGGTTTTACAATGCATGTTGCCGTGATACAATTCATTACTAAGAAGCAGTGCTGTAGTTTTATAACATTCCCAGTTTTATGTAAAATCACTTTTTCATTTCATGCATTTGTTGCCAATAATTTTGCACAGTTTCTATCTGCACCAATTGTGCCTTTGACTCCCATTTGAAATCTTAGTGAATGACAGTGAATACATGAAACTAGGTAGTGCACAGTTGTCCTCTCGGGCTATATATCCTTTCTAGTAGGGGACATATTTATGCAACATTATATTTTTCCTAAATTAATAAGGGCTCTCCTATGGTTTGTTCACACCATACATGTTTACTGAACTCCACTAAAAGCATCATTGTATGGATACTAAACTGATGTATGTTTTTGTCTCAATGTATACTCATTAACGTATAATCATCAAACTCCATATATATTTATTCCAGTAATTGCCAATGTTTATAAGGTGCACACCTACACAAATAGCCACATCTCATCCTGTAACCTTTGTATGGTGAGCAGCATGGATGTTTACTTTTCTTCTGAAGAATAACACAGGAGTAGGCAGCAGGGAAAGCTGACTGGTGCCAAGATATCTGAAGCCTGCCTTGCTTCACAGGAACCTGCCCTATGTCTTGGAGAGATGACATATGGCTGAAGAGCAGACCGTACTCAAGAGATCGGAGATCTGAACCGGAAGAGCTGACAATTGCCCTCAAGAGCACAAGAACAGACATCCTAGAAGAGTTCACATGGAAAAAAGGGTCTTCTATACAAAAACCTATTGGCCTGGAATTGTCTTTGAGTGTGTGTTCCTCATTTATTGCTTGTGTATGTACAACAAATGCTTAACACTACTCCTTTGATAAGCCTACTGCTCGACCACACTACCACAAAATAGAGCATTAGTATTATCTCTTTTTGCCACTATCTTACCTCTAAGGGGAACCCTTGGACTCTGTGCATACTATTCCTTACTTTGAAATAGTGCATAAAGAGCCAACTTCCTACATTGGTGGATCAGAGGTGGGGTACAAGACTTTGCATTTGCTGGACTACTCAGCCAATACCTGATCACACAACTAAATTCCAAAAATTGTCATTAGAAACAGATTTTTGCAATTTGAGCTATTTTTCTAAATCCTGCTAGGGCCTTGTGTTAGTCCCTGTTAGCATTTCTTTTAGAGTTTAAAAGTTTCGTGAAAGTTTGAATTAAGTTCTAGAGATAGTTTTAGATTCTTAAAAAGTATTCCAACTTTTAGAAACATAGGGGGTCATTCCGACCCTGGCGGTCCATGACCGCCAGGGCGGAGGGCAGCGGAAGCACCGCCAACAGGCTGGCGGTGCTTCCTGGGCGATTCTGACCGCGGCGGTAAAGCCGCGGTCAGAAAAGGGGAACCGGCGGTTTCCCGCCGGTTTACCCCTGGCCCAGGGAATCCTCCATGGCGGCGCTGCTTGCAGCACCGCAATGGGGATTCCGACCCCCTTCCCGCCACCCTGTTTCTGGCGGTTTTTACCGCCAGGAACAGGATGGCGGGAACGGGTGTCGTGGGGCCCCTGCACTGCCATGCCACTGGCATGGGCAGTGCAGGGCCCCCCTAACAGGGCCCCACAAAGATTTTCACTGTCTGCTATGCAGACAGTGAAAATCGCGACGGGTGCCACTGCACCCGTCGCACCCCTACAACTCCGCCGGCTCCATTGTTGCAGGGGTTTTCCCGCTGGGCCGGCGGGCGGCCTTTTGGCGCTCGCTCGCCGGCCCAGCGGGAAAGCCGGAATGGCCGCTGCGGTCTTTTGACCGCGGAGCGGTCATTCGGCGGGAACCGCTTGGTGGGCGGCGACCGCCGCCCGCCGCGGTCAGAATGACCGCCATAATGTCTA
Organism: Pleurodeles waltl; assembly: GCF_031143425.1. NCBI lineage: Eukaryota > Metazoa > Chordata > Amphibia > Caudata > Salamandridae > Pleurodeles > Pleurodeles waltl. The sequence continues at coordinate 1,115,539,952 of NC_090439.1, read as the reverse complement.
ATGCAGAAGAGAGTGTGATGGAACTCGACCTCACACCTTACCTCCATCTTAGAATGAGGGAGCTAAGGTCTCTCTGCAAAATAATAAAAATAAAAGTTGGCATAAGCCCTTCCAAAGCACAGCTCCAGGAGCTGCTGGCAGAGTTTGACTAAGCCAACCCCTCTGAGGATGACCTCCCAGAGGATGAAGCTAGTGACTTGGAGGAGAATTCCCCCCCTCCAGTCCTAATTAGGGAGATCAGGGCCCCTCAAGCCCTGACTCCAACTGTGATAGTCAGAGATGCTGCTTCCCTCACAGAAGGGTCCAGTACCTCTGTAATCACTGAGGATAGCCTCAGTGAAGATGACCTCCTGCTAGCCAGGATGGCCAAAAGATTGGCTTTAGAGAGACAGCTCCTAGCCATAGAAAGGGAAAGACAAGAGATGGGTTTTGGTCCCATCCATGGTGGCAGCAACATAAATAGGGTCAGAGATTCTCCTGACATGTTGAAAATCCCTAAAGGGATTGTAACTAAATATGAAGATGGTGATGACATCACCAAATGGTTCACAGCTTTTGAGAGGGCTTGTGCAACCAGAAAAGTAAACAGATCTCACTGGGGTGCTCTCCTTTGGGAAATGTTCACTGGAAAGTGTAGGGATAGACTCCTCACACTCTCTGGAAAAGAGGCCGACTCCTATGACCTCATGAAGGCTACCCTGATTGAGGGCTTTGGATTCTCCACTGAGGAGTATAGAATTAGGTTCAGGGGGGCTCAAAAATCCTTCAGCCAGACCTGGGTTGATTTTGTGGACTATTCAGTGAAAACACTGGATGGTTGGATTCAAGGCAGTGGTGTAAGTAATTATGATGGGCTGTCCAATTTATTTGTGAAAGAACACCTGTTAAGTAATTGTTCAAATGATAAACTGCATCAGCATCTGGTAGACCTAGGACCGATTTCTCCCCAAGAATTGGGAAAGAAGGCAGACCATTGGGTCAAGACTAGGGTGACCAAGACTTCCACAGGGGGTGACCAAAAGAAAGGGGTCACAAAGCCTCCCCAGGGGAAGAGTGTTGAGACATCCAAAGGTAAAAATAGTGAAGAGTCTTCTACAGGCCCCCAAAAACCTGCACAGGAGGGTGGGCCCAGAGCCTCTTCAGAAACCAATTTTGGGTACAAGGGTAAAAACTTTGATCCCAAAAAGGCCTGGAGTCGTAGCTGTAATCAGCCTGGACACCAAACTGGAGACAAGGCGTGTCCCAAGAAAAGTACCACTTCTAACTCCACTCCAGCTAACACTGGAATGGCCAGTCTCCAAGTGGGATCAACAGTGTGCCCAGAGCAAATCAGGTGTCACACTGAAGCTATATTAGTCTCTGAGGGTGGGGTGGATTTAGCCACACTGGCTGCCTGGCCTCCTAACATGCAAAAATACAGGCAGCAGCTCTTAATTAATGGGACAAGTGTAGAAGGCCTGAGGGATACAGGTGCCAGTGTCACCATGGTGACAGAGAAACTGGTTTCCCCTGGTCTATACCTGGCTGGACAAACTTATCCAGTCACCAACGCTGACAATCAGACTAAAGTACATCCCATGGCTATGGTAACTTTAGAGTGGGGAGGGGTCAATGGCCTGAAACAGGTGGTGGTCTCCTCAAATATCCCTGTAGACTGTTTGCTTGGAAATGACCTGGAGTCCTCAGCATGGGCTGAGGTAGAATTGAAAACCCATGCAGCCATGCTGGGTATCCCTGAACTGGTGTGTGTCAAGACAAGGGCACAATGCAAGGCTCAGGGTGAAAAAGTGGTGTTGGAGCCTGGTAAAAGGGCCCAACCTACCAAGAGAAAAGGAAAAACAACTGGGGAACCAGCTGCAACACAACAACAGAAAGAGAACCTCTCTTCTCAGGAAGAAGTTCTGCCCTCTGAGGGAACTGAGCCTCTGGAGTTAGAACCTTATCAGGTTGAGCCCATAGGCCCAGGGGGACCCTCAAGGGAGCAGTTGTGTAAGGGACAAGAAACCTGTCCCTCTCTTGAAGGCCTTAGGCAGCAAGCTGCTGAAGAGTCCAATTGAAAGAAAACAGGAACACATAAGGTCTATTGGGAAGATGGACTCCTTTACACTGAGGCAGGAGATCCCAAGCCTGGTGCCACTAGGAGAGTGGTAGTGCCTCAGGAGTTTAGAGAGTTCATACTGACCTTAGCCCATGATATTCCTCTTGCTGGGCATTTGGGACAGACCAAGACGTGGGAGAGATTAGTCAACCACTTCTATTGGCCCAACATGTCCCAGAAGGTCAAGGAGTTTTGTGTCTCCTGTGCCACCTGTCAAGCCAGTGGTAAGACAGGTGGACACCCAAAGGCCCCCCTCATTCCACTTCCAGTGGTGGGGGTCCCCTTTGAAAGAGTGGGTGTGGACATAGTGGGTCCACTTGAACCTCCCACAGCCTCAGGGAACCTATACATACTAGTAATAGTGGATCATGCTACTAGATACCCTGAAGCAATTCCCCTTAGGTCGACTACTGCCCCTGCAGTAGCCAAGGCACTCATTGGTATTTTTACCAGAGTGGGTTTTCCTAAGGAGGTGGTGTCTGACAGAGGTACCAACTTCATGTCAGCATACCTGAAACACATGTGGAATGAGTGTGGAGTGGCTTACAAATTCACTACACCATACCATCCACAAACTAATGGCCTTGTTGAGAGATTCAACAAGACAATAAAAGGCATGATCATGGGGCTCCCTGAAAAACTCAAAAGGAGATGGGATGTCCTCTTGCCATGCCTGCTTTTCGCTTACAGAGAGGTGCCTCAGAAGGGAGTAGGGTTTTCACCCTTTGAACTTCTGTTTGGCCACCCTGTAAGGGGACCACTAGCTCTTGTGAATGAAGGCTGGGAGAGACGTCTTCATGAGCCTAAGCAAGATATAGTGGACTATGTACTTGGTCTACGTTCAAGGATGGCAGAGTACATGGAAAAGGCAAGCAAAAACCTTGAGGCCAGCCAACAGCTCCAGAAGTTTTGGTATGACCAAAAGGTTGCAATGGTTGAATTTCAACCAGGGCAGAGAGTCTGGGTTTTGGAGCCTGTGGCTCCCAGGGCACTTCAGGACAGATGGAGTGGCCCTTACCCAGTTCTAGAAAAGAAGAGTCAGGTCACCTATCTGGTGGACCTAGGCACTAGCAGGAGCCCCAAGAGGGTGATCCATGTGAACCGCCTTAACCTCTTCCATGACAGGGCTGATGTGAATCTGTTGATGGTAACAGATGAGGACCAGGAAGGTGAGAGTGAACCTCTCCCTGATCTCCTCTCCACAAACCCTAAAGATGGCTCAGTTGATGGAGTGATCTACTCAGACACCCTCTCTGGCCAACAGCAATCTGATTGTAGGAAAGTCCTGCAACAGTTTGCTGAGCTCTTTTCCCTAACCCCTGGTCAGACACACCTGTGTACCCATGATGTGGACACAGGAGACAGCATGCCTGTCAAAAAGAAAATATTCAGACAGTCTGACCAAGTTAAGGAAAGCATCAAAGTGGAAGTCCACAAGATGCTGGAATTGGGAGTCATTGAGCATTCTGACAGCCCCTGGGCTAGCCCAGTGGTCTTAGTCCCCAAACCTCATACCAAAGATGGAAAGAGAGAGAGATGAGGTTTTGTGTGGACTACAGAGGACTTAATTCTGTCACCAAGACAGATGCCCATCCCATTCCAAGGGCTGATGAACTGATTGATAAATTAGGTGATGCCAAATTCTTAAGTACCTTTGACTTAACAGCAGGGTACTGGCAAATCAAAATGGCACCAGGAGCAAAAGAAAAGACAGCATTCTCCATACCTGATGGGCATTATCAGTTTACTGTTATGCCCTTTGGTTTAAAGAATGCCCCTGCCACCTTCCAAAGGTTGGTGAATCAAGTCCTTGCTGGCTTGGAGTCCTTTAGTGCAGCTTATCTTGACGATATTGCTGTCTTTAGCTCCCGCTGGCAGGATCACCTGGTCCACCTGAAGAAGGTTTTGAAGGCTCTGCAATCAGCAGGCCTTTCTATCAAGGCATCCAAATGCCAGATAGGGCAGGGAACTGTGGTTTACTTGGGACACCTTATAGGTGGAGGCCAAGTTCAGCCACTCCAGCCTAAGATCCAGACTATTCTGACTGGGCAGCTCCAAAAACCGAGATTCAAGTCAGGGCATTCCTTGGCTTGACTGGGTATTACTGGAGGTTTGTGAAGGGATATGGATCCATAGTGACAGCCCTCAGAGAACTTACCTCCAAGAAAATGCCCAAGAAGGTAAACTGGACTGTAGAATGCCAACAGGCCTTTGACACCCTGAAACAAGCAATGTGCACAGCACCAGTTCTAAAAGCTCCAGATTACTCCAAGCAGTTCATTGTGCAGACAGATGCCTCTGAACATGGGATAGGGGCAGTTTTGTCCCAAACAAATGATGATGGCCTTGACCAGCCTGTTGCTTTCATTAGCAGGAGGTTACTCCCCAGGGAGCAGCGTTGGAGTGCCATTGAGAGGGAGGCCTTTGCTGTGGTTTGGTCCCTGAAGAAGCTGAGACCATACCTCTTTGGTACTCACTTTGTAGTTCAAACTGACCACAGACCTCTCAGATGGCTGATGCAAATGAAAGGTGAAAATCCAAAACTGTTGAGGTGGTCCATCTCCCTAAAGGGAATGGACTTTATAGTGGAACACAGACCTGGGACTGCCCATGCCAATGCAGATGGCCTTTCCAGGTTCTTCCACTTAGAAAAAGAAGACTCTCTTGGGAAAGGTTAGTCTCATCCTCTTTCGTTTGGCGGGGGTTGTGTAAGGAAATGCCTCCTTGGCATGGTTACCCCATGACTTTTTGCCTTTGCTGATGCTAAGTTTTGATTTGAAAGTGTGCTGATGCCTGCTAACCAGGCCCCAGCACCAGTGTTCTTTCCCTAACCTGTACTTTTGTTTCCACAATTGGCCCACCCTGGTATCCAGATAAGTCCCTTGTAACTGGTACCCCTGGTACCAAGGGCCCTGATGCCAGTGAAGGTCTCTAAGGGCTGCAGCATATCTTATGCCACCCTGGGAACCCCTCACTCAGCACTGACACACTGCTTGCCAGCTTGTGTGTGCTGGTGAGGACAAAACGAGTAAGTCGACAGGGTGCACTATACCATAGGTGAGGGCACCAGTGCATGAGCACTGTGCCCCTACAGTGCCTAAGCAAAACCTTAGACATTGTAAGTGCAGGGTAGCCATAAGAGTATATGGTCTGGGAGTCTGTCATGCACGAACCCAACAGCACCATAATGGCTACACTGAAAACTGGGAAGTTTGGTATCAAACTTCGCAGCACAATAAATGCACACTGATGCCAGTGTACATTTTATTGTAACATACACCCCAGAGGGCACGTTAGAGGTGCCCCCTGAAACCTTAACCGACTATCCGTGTAGGCTGACTAGTTCTAGCAGCCTGCCACACACCAGGCATGTTGCTGGCCACATGGGGAGAGTGCCTTTGTCACTCTGTGGCTAGTAACAAAGCCTGTACTGGGTGGAGATGCTTATCACCTCCCCCTGCAGGAACTGTAACACCTGGCAGTGAGCCTCAAAGGCTCTCCCCCTTTGTTACAGCACCCCAGGGTACTCCAGCTAGTGGAGTTGCCCGCCCCCTCCGGCCACGGCCCCACTTTTGGCGGCAAGGCCAGAGGAGATAATGAGAAAAACAAGAAGGAGTCACTGGCCAGTCAGGACAGCCCCTAAGGTGTCCTGAGCTGAGGTGACTCTGACTTTTAGAAATCCTCCATCTTGCAGATGGAGGATTCCCCCAATAGAGATAGGAATGTGCCCCCCTCCCCTCGGGAGGAGGCACAAAGAGGGTGTACCCACCCTCAGGGCTGGTAGCCATTGGCTACTAACCCCCAGACCTAAACACGCCCTTAAATTTAGTATTTAAGGGCTCCCCAGAACCTAGGAACTCAGATTCCTGCAACCTAAGAAGAAGAGGACTGCTAAGCTGAAAAACCCTGCAGAGAAGACGGAGACACCAACTGCTTTGTCCCCAGCTCTACCGTCCTGTCTCCCCACTTCTAAAGACACTGCTCCAGCGACGTTCTCCCCAGGGACCAGCGACCTCTGAAGCCTCAGAGGACTGCCCTGCATCTAGAAGGGCCAAGAACTCCCGAGGACAGCAGCTCTGTTCACCAAAGACTGCAACTTTGTAACAAAGGAGCAACTTTAAACCAACACGCGTTTCCCGCCGGAAGCGTGAGACTTGGCACTCTGCACCCAACGCCCCCGGCTCAACTTGTGGAGAACACTCACTTCAGGGAGGAGTCCCCGGCGACTGCGAGACCGTGAGTAGCCAGAGTTGCCCCCCTGAACCCCCACAGCGACGCCTGCAGAGGGAATCCCGATGCTCCCCCTGACCGCGACTGCCTGCTTCTAAGAACCCGACGCCTGGTAGGGACACTGCACCCGCAGCCCCCAGGACCTGAAGGATCCGAACTCCAGTGCAGGAGTGACCCCCAGGAGGCCCTCTCCCTTGCCCAGGTGGTGGCTACCCCGAGGAGCCCCCCACTTGCCTGCCTGCATCGCTGAAGAGACCCCTTGGTCTCCCATTGAAACCTATTGAGAACCCGACGCGTGTTTGCACACTGCACCCGGCCGCCCCCGCGCTGCTGAGGGTGTACTTTCTGTGCTAACTTGGGTGTTCCCCGGTGCCCTACAAAACCCCCCTGGTCTGCCCTCCGAAGACGCGGGTTCTTACCTGCTGGCAGACTGGAACCGGGGCACCCCCTTCTCCATTGAAGCCTATGCGTTTTGGGCACCACTTTGACCTCTGCACCTGACCGGCCCTGAGCTGCTGGTGTGGTAACTTTGGGGTTGCTCTGAACCCCCAACGGTGGGCTAGCTTGGACCCAAACTTGAACCCCGTAGGTGGTTTACTTACCTGCAAAAACTAACAAACTCTTACTTCCCCTAGGAACTGTTGAAAATTGCACTGTCTAGTTTTAAAATAGCTATATGTGATTTATGTGAAAACTGTATATGCTATTTTGCTAATTCAAAGTTCCTAAAGTACCTACCTGCAGTACCTTTCATTTTAAGTATTACATGTAAATCTTGAACCTGTGGTTCTTAAAATAAACTAAGAAAAGATATGTTTCTATACAAAAACCTATTGGCCTGAAATTGTCTTTGAGTGTGTGTTCCTCATTTATTGCTTGTGTATGTACAACAAATGCTTAACACTACTCCTTTGCAAGCCTACTGCTCGACCACACTACCACAAAATAGAGCATTAGTATTATCTCTTTTTGCCACTATCTTACCTCTAAGGGGAACCCTTGGACTCTGTGCATACTATTCTTTACTTTGAAATAGTGCATACAGAGCCAACTTCCTACAGATGTGGCTCAATATACTACATATATGGTCACTGCTCAATGTGGTGTGCTAACAATGGATTTTTATCTAGTGTAACACAGATGTGTGGCAGTGCATTTACAGACAACAGTATTACCAACTCATTGGCACACAAGTAACTCAGGAAGAAGGAATTATATTTTTGTTAATTAAATTTGTGATTTACAGTACCCCAACTAAACGTGCGGTAACACAGTAAGCAGTCCTTAATTTGTAAAATAATAAATTCCAGGCCCAAAGTCTTGCTCAGGAGGCCGTGCCCGGCAATTTCAGGTATCTGGAGACTTGAATGCCAGGACTGCCTAGATGTAATTCTACCATGGGCCACTTTCATCCACCACCAGGCACTCCCTGCCTTTTTATCTCACTCTCGTAGGTACTTTTTTCATCTTTGCTTTTCCCCTTTGTTACAATTTTTCCATCTTTCTCTTCCTTTCCTCCTTTTGTGTTTTTTCTCCCTCTTGTTCTGCACCAAGGGCTAGTGAGAAACCATAAAAATGAGTGCAAGTATGCTCCACCTGAAACCACCCACTCAAATCACACACTACCAATAAGCCTAACATTTTGAGAACTGTATATAAGGGCACCCTCACCCTTGACTATTTTGCAGCATCCATTAGGATAAACTTAATTGTACCTCCAGTCATTAATGGGACAGGAGTATTTTACTGGACTTGCCATGATAAATACTTCACAAGCACATTATCCTATCACAGAAGAGATCAGTGAATTGGCAAAAAGGGTGTTGTCTTGAAATAACTTTGCGGAAACGTGTCTTTAGTAGATGCTGTTTTTTTAGTTGTCAATGCACTGTGTCTGCTTTTTAAGGATCACTTAGACTAGCCTAGGAACAGTGTCAAATCTACAAAAACATGTTTGTAATAATATCAGTTATGGCAAATATATCTAAATTTCACAATTTATCATTTCCTTTTCACATATTGGCTATGCAGACAGTTCTGACCACACTTCTGCAAATGCTTGTCCTGAATCATATGTTAGAGATGTGTCCAACCTTTACAAAGTCTGTGTCTAGTTGTGTCCCTGGTCGGGAGCCACTGCAGACCTGCTGTTCCTGAGGAAAAGGGCTGCTGCAGTGCCTGAACCTGAGGGATCCGGAGTGTGGCCTGGGGTTCTATTGCTAGGACCCTGCAGAGGCGGTCCTGAACGCGCTTGGCTGCTCTGGATCCACAGTGCTGATCTGGCTGCGGTTCCCCCACCGCTGCATCGAGCATCACTGCTGTTTAGAAGGTCCTGGGGGCACCGTGCACATCCATGCGGTGGGGCCTTATGCTACAGTCTGGAGAGCGGAAAGGGTGGAGGAAACACCTGAGTGCTTTGGCCAGGAGGTGGCGCCGCCCGCACCTGTGGCTGGCGCGATGTGTGGTCTTGCATGGATTGACCTCAGGGGATCGATGGGGGCTGCCTCTTATCCTCCTACCTGAAGGGCCTCACCAAGTCCACTCCAAAGACTCACCACGGGCACAACTAGGGTTGGCCAAGGGCAGCACCTACTGGGACTATGGGGCTCCCAAGACACTACCACTTCGGTGAAATTCTCGAAGGGGAGACCTGCACCTTGATTGCCTGTCTAGCCTGGCTGGTGGCCATCTGCCACAGTGCCCTGCCCTACAAAGAACCAGGTAGGGTTTTGGCACCAACCCTTTGGGGGGAGGGGACCTTGGATATTAGTTGGTCAACAAGGGCAAAGACAAGAACCCCTCCCCCCCATCACAGGCAGATAGATGGCCCCACAACTTCATTGCAGACACAGGTCTCCATGGAAATGCTCATACAAGCAATCCAGACCTCCCAAAAGTTATTAAACGGGAAGATTGGGGTCAAACTGTCCCTGCTCCATCAGGAAGTGAGAAATTTGGCTCAATGCACAGCAGAATCAGACTCCCGTATCCCCACAGCCAAGAATGAAATGAACTTCATGTCTCTGGCCCTCAAGAAACTTACAGAGACATCAACACTGCTTGAAAAACACATTGAAGATGTGAAGAACCCGTCTTAGCAATCAACACCTGGTGACACTTTGAGGGGGGACAGAAAAGTTCAATCCAGTGCCTGTCCTACAGACATAGTTTAAATCCTGGGTTCCAGAGGAACAGCTATCATCCTGTTTTCTCCTAGAATAACTACACAGATCACTTTCCCACAGGCCACCTCCTGACCAATAATAATGAAAATACTGAACTATGCTGACCTGGACTTAATCCTTCCCACAGCCCAAGTAAAGGGGGAACTATGATGCGAATACTACAAAGTATGACTGTTTCCCAAGTACACTATGAAAGTTAATTAATCTAGAAAATCCTTCCAAGGAATTGCACAAAAACTCAAAGCTATGCGATTAAGAAGCTTCTTGTTATGCCCTTCTAGGCTGGAAGTATTGCATCAAGAAAAATCCTTTTTTTTTTGTCCCCAGAACAGGCCTGGGAATGGGTAGAGGAAGAAGTAGACCATGCGACACCTCACAGAAACACATCTAGCAGTCGACTAAAAGATAAATGCCCCTAGAACAACCAGCCCTCGGAGTAAGGGAGACATTCGGCAGACCTCACTCAGGTGGAGGGAGTGATCGGGAGACACCAGGGCCTCCAAATCCAGTGAAGAAGAGTCCTTGTCCCATTCCTTGTCACTGGCATACCCCTGGCCCATTGTCATACTATCCCACTGACTAAAGCACTTATTAGTGGGGGCACCATATCTGCAATCCATGCTGTGGGAGGGACACCTGACCAACAAATCCATACTCAAAAGGTACATGCACCACCATGGTTGAAGCAACTACTCAGGGTCAGAATGCTACGGCCCAACTGGAAGCCATAATGTTTAATGTCCAGGGTGACAGATGCTTCATGTTGAGAAGTATAGTATGGGGGGTAGTTGGAGGGGTGGGTTTATCTTAGTGTTTGTTCTACCTGCAGGAGTGTATCAGCCAATGTACCAACATCCACTAAACTACATGTCACGAATGACCAATACATGGCCTAATGCTGATATCAAAATGATGAAGAAGGTTAAAAGAGGTGTGATCATCCATTATTCCAAGAAATGCACCCTCATATCCTCCTACTGCAGGAAATCGATTGATTGGGCACACCGTACTGATATTGAAACACCAGGGTTTACCGCTCAGGCCTCTGAAGGGCCTCCAGTGGAGTGGCTGCTGTCCTGCACAGATCCTTCCCTATGTCAGTTACTGAGGTATGACATGACTCCTTGGGTAGATACGTGCAGTGCTGGGTGTGTTGGAGGGAGGGTTTTGGTCCCTTGTAAGTGTGTACATTCCCTCAACTGTGGTGGCAGATACCCTTGGGCTCTCTCACACTTACTCCTTGATCTAGCCATGGGAAGACTGGTGGTCAATGGAGACTTTAACTCTTTGATGCATCCAGAACTTGACACCCTGGGAAGGTCAGCCACCCATCGCACTGATCTCTCTACATGGATGACCACACTTTGGCTCAGTGACGCCTATAGATTCCTCCATCACAAAGAACGCATATTCACATACCACTCTGGGGCTCATCGCTCACACTCAAGGCTGGACAATCTCCTACTTCCAGCCATCAACTTGCAAGTGGTGTCTGCGGCCAGAATTCTGCCCCGGTGCTTACCAGACCACCCCTCCATTAAACTCACACTTAAAGCTACTTGAGACGGGTCACAAGGGCACCGGAGATTAAACCCCTGGTGGCTCATGGACAGCCAGTTCTCAGACAGGATCACCAAGGACATAGATGTCTACTTCCAATTGAACAAACACTCGTCTCTCCTCGTCTCACAACCTGTGGGAGGTTTTGAAAGCTACGGTCAGGGACACCATGATGTCCTATATGGCAGGTGCAGGAATAGAGAGAAGGGCATCTTAGACTTAGAGGCCTCACTAGATGACGTAAACAAGTGCTTAGTCACAGACAATGATAAAATACATGGGAAAATTGACAGACTACGCACACCCCTCAAGGAGAAAGTAGTGGATGCGGCTAGATGAAAACTGATTGAGACACAGCATACAATATAAGAACAAGGAAATAAAAAGGGAAACTGGTGTGCTGGCCGGCAAACCAGGACATTGAACTTAGACTAGAGGTTGAGTTAATTGATCTGAACAAAGGCCCATGTACCACATCAAAAGATATCACAGACTTCTTCACTACATACCATGAATCTTTATACAAGGCAGTTGCAGCTCTCAGGGAAGAGGTAGAAAAAAAACATGACCTGCCCTTAACCACATTTGAGGACTCCGTGAGAGCAGCCTTGGATGCCCCAATTGACGAAACTGAGCTATTGATGGCGATTTTGACCTCAGGGAAGACCCCATGCCCTCGGAACTTCCCCGTTGAATTATTTAACAGAAACTCAAGTAAACTAGCAGGCCCACTCAACGACACGTTTAAGAAGTCACTCCAACACAATGAATTCCCACAGGATCTCGGCAATACCCGGATAGGTGGGGACCAGAACAGGTTCCTTCCAAACAGAGGGCCCCTACACTGCATTCGGCAACTTAATGCGGTTCTTGCTAACATTGCCAAATTGACAGAACCATCAACACTGATCTTATTGGACTTAGAAAAGGCCTTTGACTCCATATCCTGGTCCTTCTTTCTACAAGTGATCAAACGTATGAATTTTCAGACCCCAAATTCAGGCATACCTATATCTCTTATACTCGAAGCCCGGCCAGGGTCTGGTTTAAGTCTTGTCCTGTCCTTTCCCTATGGCAAGGCTACTTGGCAGACATGCCCCCTTTAACCCTTGCTCTTTGGCCTTGTGGTGGAGTCTCTGAAACAATGGATCTGAGTGGATGACCAGGTATGGGGTATCAAATGGGGTAAGAGGATGAAGGATAGAATGGCCCTATAGGCAGACTTCCTGCTGTTCATGCAGAGACCACAGGACCTTATCGCAAGATTAATGCATATCCTCTGTATCTATGGAGCAGCATCGGTACTAAGGGTAAACTGGGACAATTTGAGAATCAATCCTCTAACTGACACAGATTGCTTTCCTCCCGTGGCCGGGGGCCTTTCAATTCCTGGGAGTTCATATCTCCCAACACCATGATGAAAGCTGGAATTTGAATATCACACCCCAATTGGCCAAGCTAAAAGCCCAAACCAGGGCCTGGGGCAAAATACTACTTTCAAGAGTGGGCAGAGGCGCCCTTTGAAAATGGTCTCCCTTTCCCTAGATACAGTTTATAATATAACACTATCCTTACCAACTACCCCACAATTTCTTTCAATTACTAAAGTCCACTCTCACTTCCTACTTGTGGAATGGAGGCTGCCCTAGGGTAGCCTATGCCAAGGGCGTACATTCACCATATGAAGGAGAGCTGGGCATTTTCGACCTACATATTTACTGTTGGGCAGTTCAGATGTTTCCAATTAATGAATGGTTATTTGGGGAACAAAACGATCTGACCTTTCAGCTCAAGTTGAGCAAACTGGATGGTCAGGTAGTCCTAGCCCAACTGTACATCAGGGGCAAAGCTGAATTCCTCTCCATTTCTACCAAACATAAACTAACCAGTTGGTACAGAGCTCTGCGGTCAATGGCAGGATATCAAAAATTGACTAGAAAGAACTCCCTATGGGCTGGCACCTGGATCCCAAGGTCAATGGGTTCAGGGGCTTCCAACACTATTGGAAAGTCTAAAATCAGTGATGTATGTGCTGCAATCCATGTGAAATCCTACACAGACCCAACCATCGAATATGACCTACAAAAATCCCAGTTTTTCCAATTTTTGCAGGTGTGGTATGCTTAAGATGCCTAAAAGCACAGACTGACTCTCCTGCTAGACTTCAACCTACTTGAAGCCATATTGACCATGACAAAGATGAAAACAAAGGTAGTTCCAGTTTATACTGGACGCTATTCGACAATGCTCCAGATCCCCTGACAGCTCTGATCAAAATGTAATTCTGACATAGGTGACCTGGACGAAGATGACTGAGGAGATGTGAAAATGGCAGCACAGGAATTAGCAATTTTGTCCCAACTGAGACTCATACAATTCAAATACTTCCATAGAGTATATCACTCTCCCACCAGATTATTCCACATTGGGAGATCCCCATTTTCTCACTGCCCTTGATGTGAATGCCCCCTCATCCAGACATACTGGACACAAATCAACAAGGTCATCAGCAAAATTGTGGATATTACAGTAGACAATGTTGTAGAACACTGTAGGGTGTTCTATTGAGAATTCAAGCCAAGTGGGATGGTAATAAGAGAGACAAGATGCTGATTTCCTTGGTCCACCTAGTTAGAAAATGAGACGTGACCATCACTGAAGATGCCACGGGCTCCCTCCCCCCAAATCAGATGGATTCAAGGAATGGACCTTCTCTGTGTGGTGGCAGAGAAGGTAGTTTGCAAAAATAGAGGTGACACAAGTGAGCACTTTAAGATCTGGGGGGAATGGTGGGATTACTTCCAAATGAGCTGAACTGCCCCACGACCAGGGAGACATCCATGAGCCAGACACTAGGCCACATTTGCTTGTTCCAAAGAAGGACATAATATATACCCATGTGTATTGTGTTGTTAATCCAGTGATGAAGTTGGACTTTCTTGCAAATCATGCAGGATATTGTTTATCTGTGTTTCATAGGGAAAAAATGAAATAAAACATAATTTAAAAAAATCTGGCATTTGCAAGTAACTCCCAAGGTTGCAGCTGCAGTGGGAAGAGCGACCTCTTTTACAAAATGTTATTAATGTACCAGGAAGATGTTACACAAGTAATGAATGCCCATCTGTTTGCTATGCCTGAAACCTTCGCTGGATGAGGGAATAAATACGTGTTCTTAGAGAGTTTTTTGTCCGACATCTTGCTGAAGCTCCATGTCATGCAGCCAAATAAAACCTCACTTTCAAAGAACGATCCTACTCATGAATTCTGGCATTGAGCACTGAGATCACTGTAGTAAAACGTGACAGATTTTTCTGTTTTATAATACACTTCTTCAAAATAACATTTATTTGGTGACACATATTTTCAGTGGTGTGTCTGTCTATCTAGCTATCTGCCTATGATATATATATATATATATATATATATATATATATATATATATATGTTCAATGGCATGTGTAGCTGCAGATACACATGCTGTGCATTATCCTGCCATCTAGTGTTGGGCTCGGAGTGTTACAAGTTGTTTTTCTTCAAAGAAGTCTTTTCGAGTCACGAGATCGAGGGACTCCTCCCCTTTCGGGTCCATTGCGCATGGGCGTCGACTCCATCTTAGATTGTTTTCTTTCCGCCATCGGGTTCGGACGTGTTCCTCTTCACTCCGTGTTTCGGTTCGTAAAGTTAGTTAAATATCAGAAAATTCGACGGTATTGTTTGCTCTCGGTATCGGGTTAGTAATAGCACATCGGCACCGAAGAAAAGAAGAGCTCCCGTAGCCCTTCGGGGCTTCCATTCCCCGGAGGGGCCTGGTGGCCCGACCGCATGCGTCTTCAAGGCTCATGGAACGGACCCCATTCTGCTTCTGCCCCGAATGCCACGCTAAGTATCCTTATACAGACCAGCATTTGGTCTGTAATTTGTGTTTGTCCCCCGAACACAAAGAGAATACCTGCGAGGCCTGTCGGGCATTTTGGTCGAAGAAGACGCTACGGGACAGGAGAGCTCGAAGGCTTCAAATGGCGTCGATGGCGGCAGAACACCCCGCCTTCGAAGAAGAGGAGACTTTCTCCATTCCGGATTCAGACGAGGCCGAGAGTGAGCAGCCGGCGAGGCAACAAACAGTGAGTAAAACTGCCCCGGCCAAAACTCACACAACAATAATGAAAGCCCAGGGGACGCCACCGCCGACAGGCCATGGCTTAACCCGTAAACACGGTGACCAAGCATCGGCACCGAAAAAGGGCTCACACCAGCCGAAGACATCCGACTCCGGTCGAGATACCGGCACAGAGTACACCGAGATACTGGCTCCGACCAAACTCTGCCCGAGATATCGGCACCCTGAAACCGAAAAAGGTGGCTTTGGAGCCGAAAAAGACTGCTGAAAAGGTTTCGGTGCCGAAACATCCAGCCTCGGAGCCGAAACAGAGCTCCTATACTGAAGAACAAGGCCTTTCACCACAACTACAAGGCCATAAATTTGGACAAGAACTAGAGATGGGAGAGCCAGAATATACACAAAGAAGGCTCCATATACAGAAGGTCACAGGGAAAATAAGAACTCTTCCCCCAATTAAAATGAAAAGTAAACTCGCTTTCCAAGAAACTGAAAAACAGCCAAAAGCAAAGGTGGCTAAAGAGAAAACTCCACCACGTTTTTTGCCACAGCCATCACCACAGCACTCACTGCAACTGTCACCAATTTCAACACCCCCAATGATGCAATCACCAACGCACACAGGGATGAGCCAAGATGACCCAGATGCATGGGATCTATATGATGCACCAGTATCTGACAATAGTCCGGATTGCTACCCGGCAAGACTATCACCACCAGAAGACAGTACTGCTTACATGCAGGTGGTGTCCAGAGCAGCTACTTTTCACAATGTAGCACTGCATGCAGAACCTATAGAGGACGACTTTTTATTCAATACCCTGTCATCAACACATAGCCAATACCAGAGTCTGCCTATGTTACCAGGCATGTTAAAACACATGAAACAGGTGTTTCAAGACCCAGTCAAAGGCAGAGCCATCACACCTAGGGTGGAGAAGAAGTACAAACCTCCCCCTACGGACCCTGTGTACATCACGCAACAACTAACACCTGACGCAGTGGTAGTAGGGGCAGCCCGGAAAAGGGCAAACTCACAGACTTCTGGGGATGCACCACCACCGACAAAGAAAATTGAAAGTTTGATGCAGCAGGAAAAAGGGTTGCAGCACAGGCAGCCAATCAATGGCGCATTGCCAATTCACAAGCTTTATTGGCAAGATATGACAGGGCTCATTGGGACGAAATGCAGCATTTCATTGAACATCTTCCCAAAGAGTTTCAAAAGCGTGCACAACAAGTGGTGGAGGAGGGCCAAAGTATCTCCAACAACCAGATACGATCGGCTATGGACGCAGCGGACACAGCCGCCAGAACAGTAAACATGGCGGTCACTATTCGGAGACACGCATGGCTACGCACCTCCGGATTTAAGCCAGATATCCAGCAGGCTGTGCTTAATATGCCTTTTAATGGACAACAGTTGTTTGGGCCGGAGGTGGATACAGCTATAGAAAAGCTAATGAAAGACACGAACACTGGCAAAGCCATGGGTGCGCTCTACTCCCCACAGAGCAGAGGCACCTTTAGGAAGCCACACGTTAGAGGGGGGTTTCGAGCCCAAAGCACAGAACCTTCAACCTCACAGGCCAGACCCACATACCAGGGCCAATACCAAAGAGGAGGCTTTCGGTGACAATATAGGGGTGGACAGTTCCCTAAAACAAGAGGGAAATTCCAAAGCCCAAAAACCCCACAAACTAAACAGTGACTCCAATGTCACAAATCCCCAACACATAACACCAGTGGGGGGGAGACTCACAGATTATTACAAAAATTGGAAAGACATAACCACGGACTCGTGGGTCCTAGCCATTATCCAACATGGTTATTGCATAGAATTCCTACAATTACCACCAAATGTGCCGCCAAAAGCACACAACATGTCCAAACAATACTTGGATCTATTGCAACTAGAAGTCCAAGCGTTGTTACAAAAAGAGGCAATAGAACTGGTACCCAATCATCAGAAAGGAACAGGTGTTTATTCCCTGTATTTTCTAATACCAAAAAAGGACAAAACACTGAGACCCATCTTAGATCTCAGAACACTAAATCTTTACATCAAATCAGATCACTTTCACATGGTGACACTTCAAGACGTGATTCCCTTGCTCAAACAACAAGACTACATGTCAACATTAGACCTCAAGGATGCTTACTTCCATATACCCATACATCCTTCCCACAGGAAATACTTAAGGTTTGTAATCCAAGGAGTACATTACCAGTTCAAAGTGTTACCATGCGGGATAACAACAGCACCAAGGGTATTTATAAAATGCCTTGCAGTAGTAGCTGCACATATCAGAAGACAGCACATACACGTATTCCCGTACCTAGATGACTGGTTAATAAAAACCAGCACTCAGAAACAGTGTCTTCAACGCACAAAATACGTCATAGAAACCCTTCACAAAACTAGGGTTCTCAATAAACTACCTAAAATCACACTTACAACCGTGTCAAATACAACAAGACTTAGGAGCAACAATCAACACAGAAAAAGGGATTGCCACTCCAAGTCCACAAAGGATACAAGCATTCCAAAACGTAATACTAAACATGCACCCAAACCAACAGTATCAAGTAAGGTTTGTGATGAAACTTCTAGGCATGATGTCTTCATGCATAGCCATTGTCCCAAACGCAAGATTACACATGCGGCCCTTACAGCAGTGCCTAGCAACACAGTGGACACAAGCACAGGGTCAACTTCAAGATCTAGTGTTGATAGACCGCCAAACACACTCCTCGCTTCAATGATGGAATCCTATAAATTTAAACCAAGGGCGGCCTTTCCAAGACCCAGTGCCTCAATATGTGATCCCAACAGATGCGTCCATGGTAGGGTGGGGAGCACACCTCAACCAGCACAGCATCCAGGGACAATGGGACACTCAACAAAGACACCTTCATATAAATCAACTAGAACTACTAGCAGTGTTTCTAGCATTGAAAGCATTTCAACCGTTAATTGCCCACAAACACATTCTTGTCAAAACAGACAACATGACAACAATGTATTACCTAAACAAACAGGGAGGGACACACTCATCACAGCTGTGTCTCTTAGCACAGAAGATTTGACATTGGGCGATTCACAATCACATTCGCCTAATAGCACTGTACATCCCAGGAATTCAAAACCAGTTGGTCGACAATCTCATTTGAGATCACCAACAGATACACAAATGGGAAATTCATCCTCAGATACTGCAAACCTACTTTCAAAACTGGGGAACACCCCAAATAGACCTATTCGCAACAAAAGAAAACACAAAATGCCAAAACTTCGCATCCAGGTACTCACACCCTCACTCCAAGGACAATGCGTAATGGATGAGTTGGTCAGGGATATTTGCTTACGCTTTTCTCCCACTCCTTCCGTATCTAGTAAACAAATTGAGTCAAAACAAACTCAAACTAATACTAGTAGCACCAACTTGGGCTTGCCAACCATGGTACACAACACTACTAGACCTGTCAGTAGTACCTCATATCAAGCTACCAAACAGACCAGATCTGTTAACTCAACACAAACAACAGATCAGACACCCGAATCCAGCATCGCTCAATCTAGCAATCTGGCTCCTGAAGTCTTACAATTTGGACATCTAGAATTACACAAGAATGTATGGAGGTCATTAAACAGGCTAGGAAACCTACTACAAGACATTGCTTCGCAAATAAATGGAAAAGATTTGTTTATTACTGTCATAATAATCAAATTCAACCACTACATGCGTCCACAAAAAACTGTGTAAGCTACTTATTACACTTACAAAAATCTAAGCTAGCTTTTTCATCCATTAAAATACATCTCACAGCAATTTCTGCCTATCTGCAAATTACACATTCAACATCACTCTTTAGAATCCCAGTCATAAAAGCATTTATGGAGGGTCTAAAAAGAATCATTCCCCCAAGAACTCCACCAGTTCCTTCATGGAACCTCAATATTGTATTAACATGACTCATGGGTCCACCATTTGAACCCATGCACTCTTGTGAGATGCAATACTTAACATAGAAAGTAGCTTTCCTAATAGCTATCCCATCTCTTACAAGAGTAAGTGAAATACAAGCATTTACTATACAGGAACCCTTTATACAAATACCCAAACATAAAGTGGTTCTACGCACAAAGCCCAAATTTTTGCCAAACGTTATATCACCGTTCCACCTAAATCAAACTGTGGAACTCCCAGTATTTTTTCCACAACCAGACTCTGTAGCTGAAAGGGCATTACATACATTAGACATTAAAAGGGCACTAATGTATTACATTGATAGAACCAAACAATTTCGCAAAACAAAACAATTGTTTGTAGCTTTTCAAAAACCTCAAGGAAATCCAATATCCAAACAAGGCATTGCCACATGGATAGTTAAGTGTATTCAAACCTGCTATGTAAAAGCAAAGAGAGATCTACCTATTACACCAAAGGCACACTCCACTAGAAAGAAAGGTGCCACAATGGCCTTTTTAGGAAATATACCTATGACAGAAATCTGTAAGGCAGCCACATGGTCTACGCCTCATACATTCACAAAACATTACTGTGTGGATGTGTTAACAACAGAACAAGCCACAGTAGAACAAGCAGTATTACGGACATTATTTCAAACAACTTCAACTCCTACAGGCTAAACCACCGCTTTTGGGGAGATAACTGCTTACTAGTCTATGCACAGCATGTGTATCTGCAGCTACACATGCCATTGAACGGAAAATGTCACTTACCCAGTGTACATCTGTTCGTGGCATGAGACGCTGCAGATTCACATGCGCCCTCCCACCTCCCCGGGAGCCTGTAGCCGTTATAAGTTGATAAAAATAAACTTGTACATTTGTAAATTTGTAAATACATATCACTTTTAGACACTTTATGTACATACATACTTACTCCATTGCATGGGCACTATTACTATATACACAACTCCTACCTCACCCTCTGCGGGGAAAACAATCTAAGATGGAGTCAACACCCATGCGCAATGGAGCTGAAAGGGGAGGAGTCCCTCGATCTCGTGACTCGAAAAGACTTCTTCGAAGAAAAACAACTTGTAACACTCCGAGCCCAACACTAGATGGCAGGATAATGCACAGCATGTGAATCTGCAGCGTCTCATGCCACGAACAGATGTACACTGGGTAAGTGACATTTTTCATATATATATATATTTTTGAAACTGTGATCAAGACCAAGAGGTTGAAACGCGTTGGTGGTGTCTTTTTATACTTCTTTGGATAGAAGCAATAAAACTCTCCTGGAGTGCAACAAATCAATTGTTTGACAATTGTTGGTTTTGGAGATTGCAGAGGAATGGTCCTTTCCTCACATTTGCACCCGTAAAATTTGCGCGTCACAAGGTGGACCTTTAGATGGTGTAATATATATTTATGTGTGTAATATATCACCTAGTGGCGGTCAACACTAGGTAGTTATAGTTAGGGCTGCCCAGTTTGGCGAATCTTCACAAAACTTTCCCAAAAAAAGTTCATCCACCTCAGCTCCTTCCTGGAAAGTTTCGGGGAGAGCCATCAAGCAGGGGCAGCGAAAAAAGGGGTTCCCAAAACGCAAAATCCAGTTCATTTTCCATAGACTTCTTCAGGCAAGGCTACGGCAAAAACTGCTGAACGGAATTACACCAAATTCAGCAGAAAGCTGCATCTTGGTCCACAGATTGTGATTTGGTGTAAATCTGTTTAGTAGTTTTTGAGAAATTAAGGGGCATATTACAAGGGACTGGTGCATCGGCTCTGATGCACCAGTTTCCTGGCACTGCCTGCCCCTCCCTAACGGCACCATGGTAGCACTGTATTTACAATACAGTGCACCATGGTTCATGGTAGCACAATAACATCAACATTTTTGACACTATTGTGGCGCTTTTCTGGACTAGCGGCAACATTTTTTGCGCTACTCCAGCAAAGTTCAGAGAGGCCCATAGGAAATAGCCGAGCATCACTTTAACGCATGGGCAGCCGCAAAAAAATTATGCTAGAATGGCACGGTGAAATCTTGTACATTTCACTGCACCATTTTTTTGGGCCTGCCTGTGGGGGAATGCCCCCTTGCATACATTATTCCTAGCACAGGTATAATGTGGGCAAAGGGTTTACAAAGTGGTGCAATGCTAGCATTGCGCCACTTTGTAAATATGGTACAGAGTTTAGGACAGGTTAGTGCCTCTGTAGCGTAAAAAATGACGCTACAGAGGCGCTAAAGGGTGCAAGGGGCTTGTAAATATTCCCACAAGAGCACGGAATAAAAAATGGAGTCCTGTGATTTTCTTGTGAGCCTTCAAGCTCTTGCGAGTCTCGCAAGCACTCTGATTGGCTGGCTGTTGGAATGTTAGAAATGAAATGACCATCATTGTTTTCTGTGACAAATTGGAGGTGGTGTGGAAATTAAGTAAAAAAATCTATGTAAGGTGCAGGATAAGAGCATGCTGTCCCCCCCCCCTAGATTTAGAGAGACGGTGTCTAAGTGATAACTACTCTGAAGATTATATATTATTTTAACTAACTATTACAATCTCGCGGGACTCTTGCGGGATCCTGAATAGTAAAAAGGTGTATGTAAGTTCTAAATGCAATACTAGTAGAAATGCATATTGTGGTGCTTGTTATTGAGAAGAAATGTGTAAGAGATAGGTACTGTGATGAGTAGACAGTTAATATTTATTTTAAAAAAAGGTTAGAATCTTGCGAGACTCTCGCGAGATCGTGAAACGTAGAAAGAGTAGGTGATCTTTAAATACATTGTAGTATGCACATTTGCTATTGTAGGGAGAGATGGTGTTTGTCTCAGTCTACTATTCATGCTGATTGGCTTGGGAAGAGTTGTGAGCGGAGTTAATGCTCTTCCAACAACTTACTATGCACACCCATTATCTGAGAGAGAGATCTGAAAGGTGAGGCCAGTCAATTCTCCACACCATACTACACACACCTATCATCTGAGAGACCTAACAGGAGAGACTGGCCCCTCCACACACCCTTCTATACACACCTGTCATTTGAGGAGAGGTCTAAAAGCAGAGGCCAGTCCATCCTCATACTATATGAAGCTTAGCAGTCATCTGAAAGAGATGCCTGACAGGAGTGGCCTGTCACTCCACTCAAACTACTGCATACACCCATCATTTGAGAGAGAGAGATCTGACAGGAGAAACTAGTCCCTCCACACTTATTACTATGCACATCTATCGTCTAAGGAGAGGTCTCGAAGCAAAGGCCAGTCCCTGCCCACATCCTACTACACACAGACATCATCTGGAGAGAGGTGTCAAAGGAAATTCCAGTTCATCCACATATCCTACTATGGACACTCATTATCCGAGAGAGAGGTGTGACCACTCCACACATTACCACGCACATCCATCATCTAGGAGAGAGGCCTGTAAGTAAAGGCCAGTCCATCCACACACACTACCAGGCACACTCGATCTGAAAGAGACTTTTGGCAGGAGAGGGCAATCTCTCCCCACAAACTACAATGCACACCCGTCATTTGAGAGAGAGGTCTGCTGGGAGAGGGTAGTCCAGCCACACACCCTAGTACACACACCCATCATCTGAGAGAGAGGTCTGGCAGGAGAGGAGAGTCCATATACACACACCTGTCATCTGAGAGAGAGGTCTGAGAGGAAATGGCAATGCTTTTCCACTCAATAGTACAGACACTTATCATCTGAGAGCGATGTTTTAGCAGAGAGACCACTCTTTCTTCACACACCTGTCATCTGAGAGAGAGGTCTGAAAAGAGAGGCCAGCCCATTAACACACTCTACTACGCACACCCATCTAATTTATTTTAATACAAAACTCTACAAATTCACTGGAGAAAACCAAGGGTAAATTAATACTATAGTTAGGTGTAATAATATTTGTTAGGTGAATTTCTCACTGACAACGTTAACGTTTTGAACTGAAAACAACACAGAAATTCAGCAGTTATAGTTAGCAGCACTAACTATAACATGCACCCAGCCATGCAGTGGTTATGACCTCACATATGACATCATTCATGACATATTCTATGATATCATTTATGACATCACTGATGACATATCAAATTACATAATTGATGACATCATCCAATGAGTGTGCTAGTTTGTTTTATAGTTTACACAATGGCGGGTAAATACCATAATACTTTTCTACCTTATTTTGTACAGCCTTGGTTTAGCTAATCGGTGTTAGTGTTTACAAAACTCATGTGTTGCTCATGCACAATAGCTGTGTAGCAGTATTGATCATGTTATAAATGTTTGCATTCAAGAGTAACTCTTCTGGAAGAAACAGTTCACTTGTATTAATTTTGCTCCACACTACTTTTTGGATCTGCAGAAAAGGTTATCAACAGCTGAACGTTTCTATGTAGTAGATACTAACTTTTGAAAGGAGCCTTCAGTTATTGTATAGAATCATCTCAGTATTTCAATTTCTACTTAACATAGAAAAGTGTGTACACCAGGTGTTAAGTTATATATATGTGCTAGTTGTGCTAAAAAAGATGAGCTGTCTGTAAGGTTTTCACCACAGTAGGAAGGGTGTAGGCTGTATGTTTTTTAGCACATCCAGATTGTGGTTATTTTTAGAAAATAGTCTTTTTTGACAAGTGTTGCATAGAACTGTTCTTAGTAGATATTTCTTAATACTCTGTTATAAATTTATCCTAAGTGTCACTGTCTCCAAACAGTGTGGTCTAGAGTAAAGTCTCTCCATATAGTGAATATTGTTTACAGTACTCACTACTCTACTCGTATTAACTTTACTTCTCAGTATAGGTTCAGTGAGTGTCATGGGTTTGATAAAGAGTAAAGGTCTATGTTGTAGGTTATTTTTATGTAAACTGGCATTCACTATTTTGGCTTTCTCTCAACAGTTGTATATATATTGAATACTGCAGTCAATGAGTGTTTTCCAAACATCTGTGGTTGATTGTTAATTTGGTCTGTGCTACCTGTAAAGTTAATGCTATAGGCTCAATGTTGCATGTAATATGTGTTTGCAACATCTAAGTGAGTTGTATCTCTGATGGCAGTAGTAACAGATTATTTTCTCCTGAGCTATTTTGTAGTTACTGTCTGTCCTATAATAAATACTAATTTATAGAGCAGTGTGTGTGAAAATGAGGTTTGGATGATGTTATTGGTGATGTGAACAATGATGTAATCAGTGATGTCAACAATGATGTAATCAGTGATGTCAACAATGATGTCATAGAACATGTCATAAATGATGTCATATGTAAGGTAATAAACACTACATGGGAGGGGCACAAGCTACAGTTGGTGCTGCTAACTATAACTGCTGAATTTCTGTGTTTTTTAGTACCATGGGGGCTTTACTTGCTGTTCGGCTCTCACGAAGCACTAGTGTAATCGTACAAATAGAATTGTTTATTACAGTGTTTCAATTTAATTTTGAAGAAAGTAGAATATTAGACATGGATTAAGCTAGAAAAAGCGATCATGTATTGTTAAATACTTTCACATTCTATCATTTATATGTAGATTTACATCAGCTGTTTCTGTTTTCTATAGGAGTCTGCCTTACTCACACAAGTCTCCTAATTCTCCCGGCCTTGCTCTGCCATCCCATTGCTTCACTGCTACCACTCATACATCAGCCCATCTATCTCCATCTTTGTTGTCTCAGAATATACCAGTCTATCAGCTGATGGCAACAACTGTTCCAGCAAACCAAGATACACACCACAACTTCAGATCCCGTGGCTTGAGAGCTCCTCTGTGGAGTGTGAGACAAAACCTCAATAACCTTGATCAGTGCTGTCCCACCCTGTCAATACACTCTCGCTTATGCTGAAATCCAAAGTCACCTGTAAGGAGGATCACAGATAGAATTTCTTACTGAACACTGTGAACTCTAACAAAGTATCTACTGAGATTGAGTGCCTTGTGACTAATCTGTTAAGCTTTACTACTGAGTGACAGGCCTTCCAAACTGAGGTCTAACCACGTACCAAGGCTGCACAGAACTGTCCCTCCTCCCCACCTTGCAGAAATTAACACATTGCTTGCAGACCAACAATCCAAGTGGATTACTGAAAAACATGCTGCTTTTGGAGACTTCTGTATCCTGCAAAGCATGCAACTCCTTATGAAGCTACTCCTGACAACCATCACCAACAATTATTATATTCTGATCTTGGAGAGGCTTACTCACAAGTACTGCACTAATAAATGGACCAATAAATAAACATTTCATTGAAATCCAGTAAGCATGCGCTCCCTATAGCGCTATACCCAGTCCCCACCCACTCCTGAGTTGAGGAATACTAAATGTCTAACAAAAGGGAGAGAGAAGACAGGTGGGCTTTACTATAGCGCCTACTGCCGATAAAGGCCAGCCTTGGTGGTCCATTCTAAAAGTAAATAACAAACCTGACATAGCGTTCTCCTGCTGCCCAGTCCCCCGGATTCACAATGTCATATTATATCACTGCACTGAGACACAGTTATTAAAAGTGAGAGTTTTAACACATGACCTCAGACACATTCAGGCCTCGCGCTCTGAGGACGATGCAGGAGGCAAGACAGTTGTCACATGTACCCAGTATGTGGCCTACATTCTTATTAAATATCGGTCAACATAGAGGTGGGTGAGTAGACAAGTTTATATGGAGAGCAGAGCCGAGCCAAGGGGGGGCTGGCTCTAAGAGCCGAGCATGAGCCGAGCCGGAAAATATTTAACAGGTAACTCATGCAGCAGACATTATGTTCGAATATGACGAGGTGTCTTCAAACTTCAGGAAAGTGTATTTCTTTAACACACGGAAGATTTCAATACACTTTTGTAGAGCACACATCCAGGACTCATCTTATATGTAACAATGAAGAAACAGGAGGCTCAATAAATAACATATTTGGGTAGAATCACACAATTTGGTGAAATAGGAGAGCTGGAATTGTGTCCAGGTCTTCTGATCCACAAGAGTGATGCTTTGTTTTTAATTCTTGGTGCATGAGGTTAGCGCTTATTGGCAGACATCGTGGCTTGAGCTTTCCATAGCTCATCCACCTACACACCAGAACACAATGCACTAGCTTACCGCAGTCCTCTGAGGGGAGTCAGGCTGGGTAAACAAGCGGTTTAGCTCAGGGGCAGAGAAGTCAGAAGCGCACAGGGAAGGGGGTTTCTTAAGAGAGGGGAAGGAAGCCCAGGGAGATGCCTCATGGTGCCCATGCTCACAGCTGCTGTGTGCTTTGTTATATCGACTATCATGGGGCCTCCTGGTCACCTAATGCCTTCCCTACAGCCAGGAGTTATAGTTGGGATCAGTCAGAGACCAGATACACTGTGAGATGTGGCTTCAAATGCAAATGACTCATTCTAGCACTACTGACCTTTAAAACATGTCTGTGGTGCACACACCCTTTGGTGTGGTGCACAGAGATTTTTCATTGCTGCACCCATAAGCATACAATTAGAGGAAACATATATTACAACACACAGCCAGTGGGTGTAAGACACAGGATTACTGGTTGAGGGGGTGAAACCCTTCGCAAGCAGCAATCACACGTCTTCTCAGGGTGAAGTCACAAGCAAACCCTAAATCAGGGCTCAGAACTGTTTCTGTGGCGAAATGTACTGCTGCTTGAGGACAGTCCTCCTGAGCTGCTAGTGTGGTTCCTCACTGTACTGTAATTACAACATGTGTTAATATTATGCTATGTCTACCCTACATAGGATTATCAGTATTTACCACCCAAGCATGCCTGGCAAGGTTACCAGTAGAAATACCATGAAAGGTTTATTAATATTAAATGCCTCGACCTTACTAATGAAGTAACATTGAAATCATCAGATGCCCTGTGCCTCAAAAGACATACCCACAGCAGCAAGTATCCCAACTCATCTTGAATTATCATTCTGCTATCAACTTTAAATGTGTTTTGGAATTAAATAGTGTTTTTTCATCAGCATATCAGTTTCTGAAAATACACATATTTTCTATTGTATACCACTTACCATTTAGGGCAAACAAACTCAATTATTTAGAAGAAAAATGATTTCTGAAAAAACATATGTTTCACCTTTACAGCGTCAGCTATCATTTTTTGGAAATACAGTGTTCAAACATCAGCTTGTCATTTTCATCTAGAACTTACATGTAAAAATGCCTCACATGGACATATTCTGCTTTAAATACTCACTTTGAATACATAGGCATTTAAACGTAGGCCATGGATAGTCATATCACCAAGGATGCCTGTGTTATGTCAATAATGTCCACCATTATGCCAGGGCCACTATTGTGCCAAGGCGGGATGACATAATGGCCAGGATGCCCATTGTATATCAGTCATGGCCATTATTATAGGAGGAGCAGTCACCATTCTGTCAGATGTGGCTAAATGTGGGCCACTGATATGTCAATGACGGCTGCCTGTATGCCATAACTAGACTAAAAATGGCCAAGGATGACCATTATTGTGCAATTGTCATGACTATGTCATAAACCGGCACAATTGTGCCAGTGATAGAACCCTATCATGGGGGCTTACATACACATTTGGTGGTGCTTGATGTTAGGCATAGCTTCCAGGAAAAGACAATGTTTATTAGGGAGGGACACAGTGTCAGACAGATGCATAAATTAATGTAGATGAGGTGCTTAATTGTCTCTGCTCCATCCATTCCCTGCTCTTCTCAGTCTTGGGTTGATTATGCTCACAACTAACACATTTTCACTCTGGGTCGTGCAGTCCCACACTTTGGTGGGTCAGCACAGGTTAATGCTGACACTCCTCTTTCATGGTGCATTGTTCACACATGTGGTGCAACTGCTATAGAATGGCGTATAACATGGCCACTCTCTTTGTGGCTTAGATTGATAGTAGATACAGGTAGACTCCGTAAGGCAACGTAGTGTGTATTTTACTGTGATCATGGGGCCCGGCCATTGGTTTGGCTGGCTGTCAGTCTAAGGGTTTTGAGATAATCAGTGCTGCCCCCTTTAATATGCAGAGACCTTCTGAGATACTGGACTTGGCTTCACCTCTGAGAGCTACTTTGAGGGTGCTGGCAAGCTACCAGTAGCTCCTGTGCCACTCGTTGGAGGCTCCTGCCCAGAATCAACCTTGGCTCAGCCCTCAGGTAGCTTGGCACAGACTAGTCAGGCTTAACTCAGGGACAATGTGTAAAGTATTTGTGCAACAATTCAAATAGTAACACAGTGAAAACACACCACAAAAGGAACCCACAACAGACTTTTAAAATAAAGTATTTTTAAATAAAGAAAACTAGACCGAAGTGACAAAAATCTAATCTGAAGAACCAGAGGAATACAGGTTTAAAGATTTCAGTGAAAATAGCGCCAAGAAGCACCAACTGTGGATATCTGGCTGCACCGGACTAGGTAAAGTCTAAAGTTCAGGCTGACCGCGATGGAGCATGCATCAGCCACAGGGGCCCAATTAGGCCTGCTGAACAAAGTACCTTAAATCCTGGTTTGTGGACATTCTGAGGGTCCGTTTCAAAGATGTGTAGTGCAGCCAAACTAAGGCGTCTCTTCCAAGATGCGGTGAGGCTGCAGTGCGAGGTCCTACGTCTTGACTGAGGATACTGTCGATGAGGGCTTGCGATGCAAAGTCCAACACTGAGGATGCAGTGTGCATCAGTTCCAAAGAGCAGCGAGACTCAATGCGGAGCCTGGCATCATCATCAAGGATGCCGTCGACAAGGGATGTGAGGGCCTGCAATGAGGATGTGTTGCACAGCAGCGGTTCCCATGAGGCAGCGGGCTGTGATGTGATGCGGGCCTTTGCAACAGGACGATCCACACAGTAGCTGCAATGTATCTGCTTTGCTCGGATTGGGCTGTGCAGCAGAGGAGATGTGTCGGTTCCACTGGATCTACAGAGGCTGGCAGACTACCCTAGGCCCACTTCATGGGTCCAGGAATGGGAAGGCAGCACTTTGTCGGGAAGACTCACAGATAGCAGGCTCCAGGTGCTGGGTGATGGGTTCAAGGTTGTTGGAGCCTTCTGTCCCTGGGGCTCTAATCAGAAGGACAGCCACCTATGCGTGAAGTCACTTTGGGGTCCTGATGCTTGTCCAGTCCTTTTCACCCAGGCAAGAGGGCGGCAGACAGCAGGTCAGCACAGCAGGGCAGCAGGTCTTCAGAACAACAGTCCAGCTGAGTGTCCTTTCAGCACCACAGCAGTTCAGCAGCGAATCCACATGTCCAGAAGTGTACAGAACAGGTGGTGCCTGAGATCAAATATTCACACCTGGTACCCTTCCAATGAAACGTGGGAGAAGCTTCTAGAGAATTCCCTTTCAAGTCCCTAGGCATCCTGCCTCACCTATCCTGGCACCAGACTAACTACAGGGGGTTTGTGTGGTGGCAGGACACACCCTATTCAAGTGTAAGTAGGGCTCAGCCCAGCTCTGCCGTCCCTTCCTGTCAATGATGGCCCAACCAGCACAACTAAGCTCTCTATTGTGTGTGGCTGTCCATGAGGAATACACAACGCTCAACTGTCAGCTACACGTAGTCATGTGACATAGGGGCAGGCTACAGACACTAAATGGTTAAAGCAGGAAAATGCCACCTTTCTAAAAGTGGGGTTTTCAAAATTGTAATTTAAAATCTGACTTTACCAAGAGTTAGGGTTTTTCATTACAGTTCCAAAGACACCAAACATGAACTGATTACCTGCTCCCATTTGAAAATTACACCTTATTAAACGTAATTAGGTATCTCCAATGCTATCTTACTGGAGAGGTTGGTCTTTCAGTAGTAAAAAATGAACGTAAGAGTTTTTCACTACCCAGATATATAAAACTTAAAATTACATGTCTAACTTTTTAAATACACTGCACCCTGCCCTTTGGGCTGTCCAAGGGTGCCTTCTATGTATTAAAAAGAAAGGTTTAGGCCTGGCAAAAGGTTTATTTTGCCAGGTTGACATGGCAGTTAAAAGAATGCACACACAGGCTGCAATCGTAGGCTTGAGACATGTTTGAAAGTGCTACTTAAGTGGCGCCCACTAGTACCATTTAATTTACAGACCCTGGGTTCATGTAGTACCCCTTTACTAGGGACTTATAAGTAAATTAAATATGCCAATTGGGGATAAACCAATGTTACCATGCTTTATGTACTTTGGCACTGGTCAGCAGGGATAAAGTGCACAGAGTCCTAAAAGCAGCAAAAAATAGAGGAGCAAAACATGGAGGAGGGAGGAAAAAGGTGTGGGTGAAGACCACCTTAAGGCTGACAGATCTAATAGTGGGGTAAGCGTCCCTCATACAACGGGTGCAGCTGGACCTCAGCAGTGCAAGCTTCCCTTCCTCACGGAACAGGTACAAGCTTTCCGCTCTGACACAAATGTTCTACAACTACATCGGCAAACAAGCTTCCTAAATATAACTGCCTCAACAGTGCACACAGACTTACACTAACCTATTTGATGTGTGTGCTTCAGTATGGTTGTGTGGATCGGTAAGTGTTTGGACTGCTGAGTGCATGAAAGGTTAAACATGGATGGGTAAAGTGGGAGGTGAATGCCTGCATCAGTGTGTGAGTGGATGCAGGAGTGGGTGGTAGAATGCTGGGGTGAGATGAGTGAGTTGGGTGAGTGGGGAGGCTTGATGGCCCATGAATTTACGTTTGGATGATTGCTGAATTTGTGTGGGTGGATAGATGGAAGAGTAGATGACAATGTCTGCGAATTGATGGGCATTTGTGTGAAGGTGAGCAATAGTTTGTGTGTTTTTGGGTGGATTAACTTTCTGTGAAGCATGTGTACATCTGTGGTATGTTGGTGGATGTATGTGTGCACAGATCATGTGTGTGTGTGGGTGCAGATGGATAGATAGATTCATGTATCTTGATGCTGCTGCACTTGGAGTTGCTCTCCTTGTCACATGGTGAGCTGTAAAAAGACACTTATGACCTTGTAGGGCACTGATAACTGCACAGTGGGCAACAAAGCACTTGGAATCACTGTGATGAGACAGCACCACCACCTGATACCCCTGAGAGTCATGACACTGCGAATATTGATGGCTTTTGTGCATTTACGTGTCCTGCTCCATTGACTCTGAAAGCATGATGTAATCTTGTCGTTCCAATGTCTTTTATTGAAAACTGTGTCTCTGACAGCCAAAATGAGGTATAACGTGCAGTAGTACTGAAAATAAAAGGACAACTTGCACATTCAAAGACGTGAGGCAGCTCAGTATGAGGAATAACATCTGGTATTAGTGACATGCAGATTCCAATTCTAAGATCACATACACAACTGAGACTCCAACAAGTGTGTTAATCAGTCGGCCGGTCATCAGAACACCCTATGTTTACAGCACCTAGGGCTGATATAGCACGAAGAATTATGAGAAAAAATCAGCCATATGCTAAGGAACTGGGAGTACTTATTTGCACTATTATTTTCTCCATAGTGCAGCATAGTGCAGATAATCGAAGCCCAACTTTCACTGATGGAGCATTGTACCTTGAGCACCATAGCCAAAGCCTGATAGTGACATGAATCTTTGGCACAGTCCGTGATCGGATCATCATGCCAGGCAGCACTCACAAGTGGAGTGCGTGACTAGAAGGGACCCTTAACACCTGTGTGTGCCACTTATAAATCAGATTCACACCCTCAGCCCTGCACATCTCTCACACTGTTCTAGGCACACTCAGCCGTCCAGGTCTTTGCTGACTTCATCTAACATATTTCATCACTGGTAGTGGGACCTGACTGGCACTGCCAGTCAATGACCTGACTAAGAAAACATTTGGGGGTTTCTACCCCATACGCCCCTTCTTAGAGCTACTCCCCTGTGTTCAAGTGCTAAAGAAATGTATTTGGGGGCATATTCATAACTGGAGTTGCTTCGCTCTTGCACCACGCAATGTGGTGCATGGACGACACAAGCCCAAAATGCGATTTATGAAGCCACACAAGGCCACCTTGCATGGCCCTGAGAGGCTTCATACATCTGGAGTAATGCACAGCAGTGCAAACCATTGTATTGTGTTACTCTGTCCCAGGGAGCCATTCCATGGGTGTTGAGCAGGTGTTCCCATACAACATCCATGGATTTTGACAGATTCCCAGATTTACCAAGTGGTAGATCTGGGAATGTGTCAAAATACTACGCCTTCCCAGGTGAGGACTAACGAGGAGAAATAACTTTATTTCTCCTTGTAACTTCCTCTTTCTATGTGTGCTGCATTCTGCATCACACATAGAAAGAGGAAAATTGCTAAGGGGATTGTTTCTGTGCAGGAAGGTGCCCCTTCATGCACAAAAACAATCCTGCTTACAACAGAGGGACTCTTGCTCCATGGTGCAAGTCTGCCTGCATTGGTGCTAGACATCCAAAACAACACCAGCGGAAGGATAAAGGCAG
Source organism: Pleurodeles waltl (assembly GCF_031143425.1). Classification (NCBI taxonomy): domain Eukaryota; kingdom Metazoa; phylum Chordata; class Amphibia; order Caudata; family Salamandridae; genus Pleurodeles; species Pleurodeles waltl. The sequence continues at coordinate 1,115,507,349 of NC_090439.1, read as the reverse complement.
GATTGTGCTGTATTCTTTTAAATATGGTGCATTCTTCTCCTTACTTGGCACGCAGCGCACCGTAGCAAGGTGACTTACTGCGCTGCGCCACTTTGTTATAAATATTCCCCTTGTGTCAAGGTTTGGGCCAACAATAGTGTACGCTCCATAAAACCAGAGGTAAAAGGCTCTGATGTTTACAGGTTAAACTAAGTGACCCCTCATTGCCTTGGGACTCCTAAAAGGTTCCCACACCTTAATTTGCAATACATCAGACATGGGGGCAGCCGTCTCGTGGTGGAAGAGAAGAGTATAAACTGATTCTGCTCTCTATGGCCAGTTTAGGAATGAGACAAATAACCCATGGGTTTGTAGAAAAGTTGCCATTTTGTGTAGGGAAGGTGAAGCTAACACCTTGTGCCCTTTGTCATCATGGCCATATACAGTGTTATCAATGCCCAGTTTCATCACACTGTGTAAATGACACTGCACAACCTACAAACAAACCAGCATTTCCTGTTTGGGTCTCACACCTGCTCCTCTATCTCATGTCCAAAACCTTTCCTAATCTCTGTCATTTTTTTTATTTTTGTTTTTATATTTACATGACAGGACCATTCAACAGTGGACATTTCTTTTCCATTTTACACACAACTACAGTACATTCTCTTTTGATATTATAGCACTGTGGTTTACAACACAGAAATATGCATCCCAGAAGTTACTGTTCAAGAGTCAGTGAAAAAGGGTTTTATTTTTCAATATATCTACTAAGTTGAGAAGGCACAGAGTTGGAGGGTGAGTTGGTCTAATGTTTAGTGCGTTGAACCTAATTTAGTGTTGAGGTAATGACAGTGGGGGTGGCAGAAATGGTACTGGTGAGCAGTAACATGAGAGGAGGCGTTAGGTGTATAAACGTGTGATACAAATACTATCTTGGGTACTGTTCTTAGGAGTATGTCAGGTGCAGATAATTACAGTGTTTTATGCAGAGATCACAGATTTGACCAAATACTGTTGCTTGGGCTTGTAATTTGCATATAATGCATTTATGTGACGTGACTAGCACAAATTCTGAAGAGATGCTCTTTTCTGTTGAGCATCTGTGTCGAAGAATACATGCTTTGGGGGTTGACTGGTGTGTATTCATGGGCAGGACCAAGTCATGTGCAGTAAATCCCATTAAGAAGCCGTGCACCTTCAACAGAGTTCACTAATTGAGAGTTTTAATTTAAACAGACTGCAAGGACATACCGGTGTTGCATTTTCTTGAAATTAGTGTATTTAGGATTTACTTTACACCATCTCCCCACTCCTTCTCTGACATTTTCTCCCAGCCTGGTCGACACCATTTTGTAGCCTTGGTACCATTTTTTCATACGTGTTTATATATGTGACAATGGATGATTCTGAGAGTACAAATGGGCTGGGACCACCCTTACTCGGCAGGCAGCAGCATAATTACCGGTATTTCTATTACCTGGGTGCGATACATTTTATTCTCGTCATAGTTCTTGAAAAGTTTTTAAGTCATCTCACCGCATGGCATCACCTAGAGTATTTATGCCACTTAATGCCCACATTTGCCATTCAAGCGTGTAAACATCTATCTGCACACCTGTATTATGCCATTTCAGGACTTTAGTAGGTAAATGTACATGCATTTTGAGGCTTTGAGACTTTGAGTCATCATGTCTTCTAGGATTCTAGCTCTTTTCTGGATGGGAGGTTTGTGAGATCTCTCAAAGTTGTGATGTATAAATTACATGGACCAGTTATTTTACCAAAGCATGCTCTTTCTATTGCAAAACATGTTAGACAGTTTATGAGAGCTGATGTGCTAAATAATGAGTGTTCATATCAGGAAGTCTGAACCCTATGATGAGAATACATAGCAGGCAGTCTTAACCCTATGGTGACATTAAGGGCCTGATTACAAGTGTGGCGGTCTTCAGACCTCCAATCTTGTGGTGGCTGTTGGACCGCTGTGGTTGTGGCTTTCCGACCACCACATTATAAGGTTGGCGGGCAGCCCTGCCAACCTACTGGCATCTCTGCTGGGATCTTTAATCCCGACGGGCTGACGGTAGCAGAGGTGGGAATCAGCCAGGGTGGCACTGAAGTCAACGCTGCCCTGCTGATTATGACCTGGTTCTCCACCAGCCTTTTCATGGCAGTTTCACAGCCATGAAAAGGATGCCGGAGAACAGGTGCAGGGTGCCACAGGGCCCTGGACTGCCCATGCACCTGGCATGGGCAGTGCTTGGGTCCCCCTGCCCAGCACCCTCACAATGCTGACTGTCTGCTGTGCAGTGAGCACTGCGAGGATGCTGGTGCACCCTGTGGGTGGCAGCATTGCAACTTGCTTGAAACCTTGGTTTCCGCCCGTCAGCCCAGCGGGAAAGTTGTAATGGGCCCGGTGGGGAGATGGCCAGTATGGCTGCAGCGTCCCCATCAGAAGTTCAGCAGATGGCTCATCCCATCCGCCGAACTCGAAATCAGGCCCTCAATGTTTGATTCTGATGGATATCATGTTCAATATGTGGCTGAAATTCAGAGTGGTAACTTCCACAGCCAGTCATTTTTTCATGGTGCTTCAATCATTTATTTTACTTGCACCCTGCTCCATAATGCAAGTTCTATTGAAGCCCATTTTCTGATGTCCTTATCTGTTTCGGCTGTAAATTGTCTGGGATCCTATTGCCTATGCTTCCATTGACCAGCACTCTAAGGCTTTTTTCCACTGACTAAAAAACCATGGGCCATATGTACGAACACTTTTTCCCATAGACACAGAATGGGTAAAAACCTTTGCTACATCTGGCCCCATGTTATTTTGCAGTGTGTCTCAGGATGTTCTTGGATATGGGTTTGAGTTCACATTTATCCCAGTTGATCCTACAACCAGAGTATAGCAAGAACTGTATTAGCAGGTAAGACTGGTATCTATATCCTGAAATTACTCCAAAATAAATCACTCACAATTTACCCTTGCATCGGGTTGTCTTACAGCTGTTTCACCTTGACATAAAAACCTGGTCCTATGCCTACACTTTTGAGTGTCCTAAATAGGAAATCCCATTAAACAAGGTCAATTGCTTTTCGGCGTCTTGTAATAATACTACTGTGTCATCTGGGTCGTCTTCAACCTTCCACAAGATGTCTGATAAAAGTCTTAAGTGGTTCCTGGGCGACATATGCTAATATTTTTATATCGGTGTTAATCAGTTATATCAGTGAAAGTATCAATGAATCTCCACCTGGATTTGTTAAAAGTGTCCTTGTACTACTGCCTTCTCATCTCAAGTAGCGCATCTCTTCTGCTTCTTTAGAAACATCATAAAGTACAGTTAATATTTGAGATTGGTTAATTCTATAAAACTCCAATGAAAGACAACCGTCAAGCATATAAGGTTACAAGATGTCTTATACATGGTCATTTGACTTTCTCTCAGCCTATGTTGTGCTGCAAGATGTTGACCTGCTTTTTAACCTTATTTAAAGTGCCCCCATTATGAGCAGGTTATGTATATTCTGCTTTAATAGTAAATGGTGTGTTTAAGTCAATTTGTGTGTGTTTTAAAACCCTTCCTAAATCTGGAGGTGGGTGTGTACTGTAGTCAGTAGTTCATTTTCTGATTTTGCATTCTAGGGTGATCTGCTCTTGTCTAAATGGGTGAGTTTGTGTTGTAGCGTTCTTTATCATGTTATCCATCATGGAGCTTTTACTGCAGCGCACAATGATTGTGGGAATATTAAAGAAGTATTTTTTATCTCAAGATAAGTGCTTAAATAATCCCATATTTTTGCTTATTCTTCTAGGAGCTTGCGTTTTTCTGTATTCATCAACCAATGATTAGTTGCTGTGAAAACAGGGCCCAGTTCAAGTGTTATTGGAATAGGGCAATTGTCAGAGATCCCACTTTCCAGTATTGATCAGTCTGTCAGTGACTGCAGAGTGGACCTAGATATGAAGAAATAATCAATTTTAGAGCCCGTGCTGTGCATGCAGGGCATAAAGAGGGATGGTTCTGTGTCTTCCTGCATCATTCTAGATACATCTTCTAATGCATCTACAAAGACAAATGGAGATATTGTGTGAGAAGCATTTTCATTAGTTTGTTTTAAGCAGTATCAAGCTTCTAGCGTGTATCTGATCTTGTCTCTTTCTCTAACATGATGCTTGTGTCCAGACTGGGTTCTGATCTCAACATCCTGATCTGAAAATCCCCCAGTTTTCACTTTATCTGTTCAATGAGCTCTGTGCCATCCTATCACATCTAACAAGTAACCCTTTGTTTTCCCACTTCAACCCAGAACGATTATTGTATTGCCCAGCACCCCACAAATCTAGACTGCCCCTGTCATTAACCTGCACTTTCCCACTCAACTGTTGCATAACCTTTGTTCTCCTGCTGTCCAGCCATCCCTGGGGCCACTTGATGCCAGTACTGGCATTTCTGGAGCAAACCCATGTGGACAACATAGGGCTTCAGCATTGCTGTCTTGTCATCCTTGTAGGAAAGTGCCACTGTTGGCATGGTTACCCCACATAACGTTTTGCCTAGTGTTGATGCCAACTTTGATTGAAAGTGTGCTGGGATCCTGTTAACCACATCCAAGCACCAGTGTATTTTCCCAAAAATAGCAAAGACAGGAGTCATGGCCCCCTGCCCAATGGCCATGCCCAGGGGACTTATGTCCCCTGGGCATGGCCATTGGGCACAGTGGCATGTAGGGGGGCCCAAGTTTGAAAAAATACTTACCTTCACTTACCTGTTCTCACCGGAGTTGGGTCCCCCCATCCATGGGTGTCCTCCAGGGGTGGGCGAGGGTGGCAGGGGGTGTCCCTGGGTGCAGGGAAGGGCACCTGTGGACTGCTTCCATGGTCTCCCACCATGGAAATGAACCCACAGGTCCCCTAACGCCTGCCCTGACCGAGGCGTTAAAAAACAGCGCAAATCCGGCTTGACGCCATGTTTTAAGGCTCGCCTCCTTCTGTGCGTCATTTTGACGCCGGAGGATAAATAAGGCGCACATGCCCTAGAGCAGTGGTTCCCAACCTCTGCTCCGGGGCCCCCTGGGGGTCAGCGAAGCCATCTCAGGGGGTCCGCGAGAGCCTAGAAAATTAAAAAGTATTAACAAATATTGACAAATTAGGTCCCCAGCTTCCATTAATGACTCAGGCGGGGGTCCCCGGATTCCCATGATGATTCAGTGGAGGTCCCTGGGTTCCATTAATGTTAAAGTGGGGGGTCCACAGAAATCAAAAGGTTGGAAACCACTGCCCTAGAGTCATTTTTTGCACGGGAATGCCTACCTTGCACGTCATTAGCGCAAGGTAGGTTTTCACGTACAAAAAATGGCGCACACTCCATAACATTGGTGCTAGCGCCAAAGTATAAATATGGAGTTAAGTTTGCGCTGAATTTGCGTCAAAATGAATGATTCAAATCTGGCGCAAACAGAGTATAAATATGCCCCTTTATCTCATTTTTTATATAGTATATACAGAGCCAGCTTCCTACAATCCTAAAATGTGCCTGGCTCTAAACAACACATTCTTCCTCAGACACAACAGAACCGATTTCCACTGCAGCCTCTGCATTCAGTGATCCCTGGCTGTCAGTGTGTTTATTATGCTGACCTTTAGCTCATTGTTAACAGCAAATGAGGTCTCTTTTTTGACTAAATCATCCCCAACAATTCTGATCTCCAGTACCACCAGAAATATTTGCAAGAATACTATACTGTGGTTTGGTGCCTTACCTGAAAGGGGTGCATTCCTCAGCTCATCACTTACCATTCGGGTAGAGTTTTAAGCCTCCTGCCACATTAGCACTAACTTTAAAAATATCTGTCATCTACCAATATCTGTCCACAACCTCTCTGTCACTCTGATTCTGTGCTAGAACTTTGCTGCCACCTTGATGGAAACCAACGTCTGTCTGCAAAATGTCCACCCAGTGCCACCACCTGACATGGAAAGATTAAGTGCCCCAAGACTGGCTCATCTTACCTCTTTCTCAATGTGCATCTTGTTTTACCCATCACTACATTCACCGCTTCTCGGTTAGTGCAGTACATGCTCAGTCGTTGCCCACCTCTTTGTAGCCCATTCTAAGACCATGTATAATGTCTCAAATGGTGTTTGGACAAAATATTGGCTACAAATATTGAGTTTCATAAATATTGCATTTTTACATCGTGACAAGATATATTGTGATGCAAAAATATTGTTGACATTAATATCGATTTTTAGGTAAGTAACATCGTCTACAATAATATCTGTCTCCTTAATATCAATTACAATAATATGGTGGTAAAAAATATAGGCCCTCATTACAACATTATCGGTAAATGCCTCTTACCGCCGTGCAGAAGACCGCCAACACACCGCCGCAGCCGCGGAATTCCGCCACAGCTATTACGACCCACAGCTCGGAATCCGCCAAAATCCAGACACCCACACAAGTCCGCCACACCAAAGGTCAGTGATAAACTGGCGATAACAAAACCTCCACCTTCATGCCAACAGGAATACGCCCACACTATCACGACCCACGAATCCACGCGGCAGTCTTTCAACCGCAGTATTCCATTGGCGGTGCACACCGCCGTGCTCAAAATACACACACATTTACAAAACACTACCGCATTGGAGTATTCCAAATACTCACACCTGATACACATACACATACACACACCACTCCCACACATCCAATACAATATAAAACACGCACCCACATCACCCACAAACCCTTACGACCAGAAATTTAGACGAAGGCCAGAGAGACAGCACAGCAAAGACAACACAACTATACAGAGGCACACAACACCATCACACATCCACATCCACGCACAAAACAACACACACCCCTAAACATCACCCCACACATCACAACACACACCACCTCACACATCACCCACACCACCCCATGGCACCGCAAAGACACCCCAGGTTTTCTGAGGAGGAGCTCAGGGTCATGGTGGAGGAAATCATCCGGGTAGAGCCATAGCTATTCGGATCACAGGTGCAGCACACAACCATAGCTAGGAAGATGGAGCTATGGCGCAGAATCGTGGACAGGGTCAACGCAGTGGGACAGCACCCAAGAACACGGGATGACATCAGGAAGAGGTGGAACGACCTACGGGGGAAGGTGCATTCCGTGGTCTCCAGACACCACATCGCGGTTCAGAGGACTGGCGGCGGACCCCTACCTCCTCCCCCAGAACTAACAACATGGGAGGAGCAGGTCTTGGCTATACTGCATCCTGAGGGCCTTGCAGGAGTAGCTGGAGGAATGGACTCTGGTAAGTCAAAGCTTTAACTACTTCATCCCCCACCCTACCTGCATTCTATCACATACCCCCACCCTCGCCCTCACCCCCATCACTCCAACTCCTCACATATGTCCCACTATCACAAACCACACATCCCAACACCAAACCCTGCATGCAACAACAAAGCATGGACACCCATCACCAATGCATGGCCACTGCACATACCCACACACACCCCTAAACAATTAGCACACAAGGTCCTACACAAGAATGCAAGCACTGGGGTACAGGGTCACCCACCCATTGCACACCATGGCACACACAGATGTAATAATCATGCCTTTACACCCCTGCAGAACCCCTACCCAATGTCACCGGACAGGAGGTTCCAGACATGTCCAATCCACCCACAGGAGAGGCCCACAGTGATGACAGCAGCTCTGTCCAACTGGATCTAGATGACCAGCCCGGCCCATCTGGGACCTTGGGACAGTTGGTCCCCTCACACTGGGACAAGCCACAACAGAGCCTCCCCCCCTCTGGAAACACCAGCACAGCACCCACCCAGCAGGCCCATACCTCAGTCCCCAGGACACGTCAAGCAGCAGTGTGTCCACCACTACAGGGAACCCAGGCTAACCCACCACCCCAACAACAGCAGGGACCTGGGGGCAGTGGCAGTGGGCACACCATTCAGGGGACAGAGGCACAGGAACACAGGGGAACTGGGAGGGCTGCTGTGCGACAGGGGGAGGACAGGCCCAGGGAACCCACTCTCCACGAGGCCCTCTCCAACATCATCGGAGCCTACCACCATTCCCAGGAGACGATGGCAATGGTACTGGCCAAGTTTCAGGAGACCCAGCGGCTGCAGGAGGAACAGCATTTGGGCTGCAGGGAGGAACTCAAATCCATCAATACCACCCTTGGCACCATTGTAGGGGTGCTGAAGGAACTCGTCTACACCAGGAGGGACACTGTGGCACAACAAGGGGCCCCTGACACTGGCCTGGACGATGAACTGCCCACCACCTCCGCCGGCGCTAGAGGGCAGGAGGCACCGCCACAGAACCACGACACCAGCACCCAACCCCCTGCAGATGGAGAACCACCCCGTAAACGATCCCTGAGATCCAGGACAAAGACAGAGAACAATGCCAAGACCCCCGCCAAGAAATGAGACCACCCTGATTGTCATCCTTTTGTCCCACTTTGTCACCCTGTCCATCCATCAACTTCCCCAGATCCACTTCCTATGCCCCTTTGGACAATGCACCTGTGTAACTAATAGACTGGTCTCTGCCGTGGACATTCCTCCACCATCACCCCTGACCATTTTACAACCCCGTCCACTATTTAGAAATAAACACCCTTAAATCACATAACTATCTGGAGTCAGTCTGTGCTTTCGAAAATGTGTATTTGCAATAACTGAGGAAAAAATCAATATCCATTGTATTGTCAACATACCTATGTCACACAGCTTTAGTCCATGAGGAAACAAAGCATATGTCACGCAGTGGAACCCACATCTGTGAAATGGAAAGGGAAAGTGACAACTCAGGGTCCATACACTGGGTGAAAGTAACAGACAGACGAGAGGTAGAACAAGTGTATCAGATATAGCAGGAAGTGATTGCTTCTTACCTGTGTCTCACTGGTAGTATTGAAGTATCACCGTGTTTCTGTTGTCGATATCCTCTTCTTCTGCTTCCTCATCTTTACTGTCCACAGGCTCCACAGCTGCCACAACATCTCCATCTGGACCATCCTCCTGCAGAAAAGGCACCTGTCGTCGCAAAGCCAAGTTGTGAAGCATACAGCAGGCCACGATGTTCTGGCACACCTTCTTTGGTGAGTAGAATAGGGAACCACCTGTCATATGGAGGCACCTGAACCTGGCCTTCAGGAGGCCGAAGGTCCTCTCTATAACCCTCCTAGTTCGCCTATGTGCCCCATTGTAGCGTTCCTCTGCCCTTGTCCTGGGATTTCTCACTGGGGTCAGTAGCCATGACAGGTTGGGGTACCCAGAGTCACCTGCAAATGTCGAGGGACAACTGTTAGACACACACTAACTCTTAGGGACAACCCCAGACACCTAGTCACACTGTATAGGGTCCATGTCCTCACCAAATAGCCACACACAGTGCCTCTGGAGTTGCCCCATCACATAAGGGATGCTGCTATTCCTCAGGATGTAAGCATCATGCACTGAGCCAGGGAACTTGGAATTCACATGGGAGATGTACTGGTCGGCCAAACACACCATCTGCACATTCATTGAATGGTAACTCTTCCGGTTTCTGTACACCTGTTCACTCCTGCGGGGGGGGGACCAAGGCCACATGTGTCCCATCAATTGCACCAATGATGTTGGGGATATGTCCCAGGGCATAGAAGTCACCTTTCACTGTAGGTAAATCCTCCACCTGAGGGAAAACGATGTAGCTGCGCATGTGTTTCAGCAGGGCAGACAACACTCTGGACAAAACGTTGGAAAACATAGGCTGGGACATCCCTGATGCTATGGCCACTGTCGTCTGAAAAGACCCACTTGCCAGGAAATGGAGTACAGACAGCACCTGCACTAGAGGGGGGATACCTGTTGGATGGCGGATAGCTGACATCAGGTCCGGCTCCAACTGGGCACACAGTTCATGGATTGTGGCATGGTCCAGTCTGTAGGTGACAATTACATGTCTCTCTTCCATTGTCGACAGGTCCACCGATGGTCTGTACAACGGAGGATGCCGCCATCTTCTCACCTGCCCCAGCGGACGTGCTCTATGGAGAGAACAGCGAGCAGAGGGTCAGCCAACACTGAGGTACGACAACACAACTTTATTGCACACATTTTTCATTCAGTCATGTCCCTGTCTTAATGTGTATGCAAGGCCTAGATATGTGTGACGCATTTAAAATAAATGCCATGTGGCCCCCTGAAATGGCGGCTGCCTGACCTGTAATGTGGGACAAGGGGATATGAGGTAACTGCGCTGACGTTGTACACCATTGCGGTAGGCGGTCAAAGACCGCGGCGCAATCCTGCATTGGTTAACATTGGACCCCATGGGTCCCAGGAGCCAATGACGATGTACACCGGCGGTGATGGTACGCACCGCTGCGGGCGCAACCGCCATTTTCTCTCTGTTCACGCACTTGATACCTGATCTTCGACAGGAGAGGACCTACACTGCAAGTGCTGCTGTGACCTCAGTCTGGAAGAGACAATGGCTCATGTTTCTGGGGAAAGGGCCCCTGCCTTCACCACGGAGGAGTTGGTGAAACTAGTGGCTGGGGTCCTCTCCCAGTACACGCTACTATACGGTCCTCCAGACAAACAGGTAAGTACACTGTGAGCATGATGGATGGGCAATGCCTGTGTGGAGTGGTGTGGATGGAAGATGGGGAGGGGAGAATGAGGTGTGCATGAAACGACGGTGAATGGACATGCGTCATGGCAAGGGTGGGAACGTGGGCCAATGACTGTGACGGTCCGGACGGTTAATGATGTACCTTTTCCCCTGTACTATTCCTGTAGGTCAGCGCCCACCAGAAAAAGGATATTTGGCGTGCCATCGCCAAGGAAGTCCAGACCATGGGGGTCCACCACAGACGGAGCACCCACTGCCTTAAAAGATGGGAGGACATTCGCCGCTGGAGCAAGAAGATGGCGGAGGCCCAGCTGGGGATGGCCTCCCAACATGGGAGGGGTGCCCGTCGCACCATGACCCCCCTGATGTTCCGAATCCTGGCGGTGGCGTATCTGGAATTGGATGGGCGCTTGAGAGCATCACATCAGCCACAAGGGGGTGAGTAGACCCTCATTCAGCTGAATCAGCGCGCATTACGGGGTGCCTGGGTGGGGGAGGTGGGCTGTGGGTTCCCCTAGGCCAGGGCGAGTTTAGTAGGCAAGGTCCCTTCGTAAGGCAGGCCATGTGGCACCCCACCCCACCAGTGTTCAGAGCCAACTACACCTAGTCAGGCTCCTGTGACTTCCATGTGTGCAGCAATCGGGCATAGGCCTTGTACCCCATGTCCCTGGGATTAATTAGTGAACTCTAAGTGCACGGCGTAGTGCATAGGGCTTCTGTGTCTGTAGTGTCCGCCAACGGTAGCGGTATTGTATGCACTCAACATGTCTTTCTTCTGTCTTTCTTCTGTCTTTTTTTGGTCTCCCTGTTTTTGTGTGCAATAGCATCATCAGGCAGAGGAGCAGTGGCACCAGAGCAGGAGGAAGGTGCATCCCACATGGCCCTGGAGGGCGAGACAACGGAGTCTGAAGGCACCAGTGAGACGGAGGGCGAGGGGAGCTCCGTGGCGGGGACAGGAGCTGAGACCAAGGACACGGACTCCTCCTCTGATGGGAGCTCCCTTGCGGTGGCGGGCCCCTCTGTGCCCCCGCATCTACAGGTACAGCCGCCACCCCCCTACCAGCACCACCCTCCCAGCAGCCCCTCAGCGTGTGCCCCGTGGCCGCTCACCCAGGAGGGTGGGCATCTCCTTCGCCCCAGGCACCTCAGCCCCTGCCCCTGTCAGCCCTGCTGCCCTCAGTGAGGAGACCATTGACCTCCTCAGATCCCTCACTGTTGGGCAGTCTACAATTCTGAATGCCATCCAAGGTGTAGAGAGGCAGTTGCAACAGACGAATGCATACCTGGAGGGCATTCATTCTGGTCAGGCAGCCCAACAGCGAGCTTTTCAGACTCTGGCCTCCGCACTGATGGAAGCCATTGTCCCTGTGTCCAGCCTCCCCCTCCAACTTCCTCCACCCAGACCCAAACCCCTGTACCTCAGCCTATCCCAAGCACACCATCAGACCAGCATGCACAGACCTCAACACACAAGGGAAGCTCTGGCAAACATAAGCACCACACATCCCACAGGCACTCACACAAGCATCATACCCATGCAGACAACAATATCCACTGCCTCCACTGTGTCCCAGTCCTCTCCCTCCTCCCTCCCTGTCACGTCTCCACTCACACCTGCATGCACCACATCTTCATCCACTACGTTCATCACCAGCACACGCATCATCACACACCGCTCACGTGCACTCACCACCCCCACTACCATTCACACATCCCCTGTGTCTTCTCCCAGTGTGTCTGTGAGCCCACCTCCCAAGGTACACAAACGAAGTCACACACCCACCCAACGGCCATCCACCTCCCTCCAGCCTCCAGCCCATGCACCTTCACCCAAAGTCAGCAAACGTACACCTCCTACAACCACTACCTCTTCCTCCACTCCCAAATCCCCTCCATCTACCCGTCCCAGTGTGTCTAAGAAACTTTTCCTGTCCAACCTTGACCTCTTCCCCTCACCTCCCCCACCCCTTCAGTCCCCTAGGGCATGCCTTTCCAGGTCCCAACCCAGCACCTCAGCCACCACATCAGCGGGAACAGTGGTGCCAGCAGTAACCGGCTTCTGGAGTGCGCCAAGCAGCAGGGCAGCCAGTGTGCCAAGGAGCCAGACCACGGACAGTCCCCCACCTCAGAAGCATGAGAAGTTGGCCACTGGCCAGAGGGAGAAGGGCAAAACACCTGCCACCAAGGGCTCTGCCAGGACTAAAGTTGGGAGTGGGAAGACAGCAGCGCCACCATCGAAGGTGGGAAGAGGCACAGAAAGAAAGGGAAGTCGCCGCCAACCTGCACGGCGGCCAAGACCGCCAGCAGCCCCGCTGCCAAGGACACCGCCGCCAGCAGCCCCGCTGCCAAGGACACTGCCACCACCAGCACTGCTGCCAAGGACACAGCCGCCAGCAGCCCCGCTGTCAAGGACACCGCCGCCAGCAGCACCACCGCCAAGGACACCAACGGCAGCAGCACCGCTGCCCAGGACACCGCCACCACCAGCACGCTCACTGAGCCACCCACCAGCACCACAGGGCAATGAGCGCCGCAAGCACTGCCACTACTGAGGCCGCCACGAGCAATGGAGAGATACATCCACTACCTCAGTCCTTGGCAGGATGAAGCACTATGGGCTCAAAGCCCCCTCCAGAACCAGTGGAGACTGTTATCCACTTCAGAGACTGTGGCTTTGCTCTCCCGAGGATGCAGCAGTGGGCAAATCACCCACTGAAAAGACTTGTGAGACTGTGGCTTTGCACTTCCCAGGATAAAGCAGTGGGCAAACCACCCACTGAAAAGACTTGTGAGACTGTGGCTTTTCTCTCCCCAGGATGCAGCAGTGGGCAAACCACCCACTGAAAAGACTTGTGAGACTGTGGCTTTGCACTCCCCAGGATGCATCAGTGGGCAAACCACCCACTGAAAAGACTTGTGAGACTGTGGCTTTGCACTCCCCAAGATAAAGCATTGGGCAACCCACCCACTGAAATGACTTGTGAGACTGTGGCTTTGCACTCCCCAGGATAAAGCAGCGGGCAAGCCACCCACTGAAAAGACTTGAGAGACTGTGGCTTTGCACTCCCCAGGATACAGCAGTGGGCATGGAGCCCCCTCGTGGATCTGGCGTTGTGCACTCATCCGGCTGAGGTGCCCCCCCTTCCCTTCCCCCTGAGGTGCCTGTTGTATTTCTATCTGATGCCCCAGCAGTGTTCTCTCCGCTTTGATTGGGTATCTTGTGTGGGCTTCGCCCATGCATTTTGGGCCCAGTGGTCCACGGATTATAAATGCTGCAGTACCTGGACTTGTATTCTTGGTGTATATATTTGTTAATAGTGTATATATATATATTTTTCAGTACTGGATTTTAAATGATTACAATCGTTACAATCATTTCCTTTTGTCTTTGCATTCTTCCAGGGGGTTTGGGGGGTGTAAATGTAATGTATCGACATGTATTTGTGTGTGTGTTGTAGTGGGTGGGGGCGGGGGTGTTGCGTGTTGCGTGTGTGTGTCACTCTCTTTTCCATCCCCCCTCTCCTGTGTCGTAGGTGCAGTACTCACCGTGGTCTTCGCCGCCGGCAAAGGCAGGTAGTATATGGAGTTCTGGGTCCATGGCGTCCTGGTTCCTCGTGGGGTGTGTAGAGGGGATTGTTTTCCCTTCCAAGTCCTGTTTCCGCTGTGTATTTGTTTGCAGTGAATCCGCCCCGGAAAAGGTGGCGGATTGGCCTGTTGTAATTTTTGGGCAGTACCTTGTATTCCACCTGTCTGTTGGCGGTTACCGCCGCGGTGTTTGTTTGTACCGCCGTGGCGGTTGGAGTGTTAAAGTGGCTCTCTATGTTGGCGGTTTCCGCCATGGTCGTGATTCCATTTTTTTTTACCGCTGGCCTGTTCGCGGTCTTAGCGCCGCTTTAACACCGACCGCCAGGGTTGTATTGAGGGCCATAGTTTTTTAATTATCTTTATGTGTTTTAGTCATATTTTAATTGTATATGTTGTATATTGTTTGTATTATTGTTGTTAAACTTTTTAAATATAGTTTGACATTTTAAGTTAATTTATTTTATATAACTGTTAGTAGCAATATATATTATCATAGCGGGTTGTGAGGTGTTCAGGGGGATAGGGTAGGAGGTTAATTAAGTACTAATTACTTATTAATTCATTAATACTTTTTATAAAAGTATTTAATTGAATTATAATAATGCAAATTATTTAATAATTATATTGTTTATATCATGTATTAGTAGCGGGCTGTGAGGTTTGCAGGTGTATGAGGTGGGTTATTAATTAATTATTATTTAATTTGTATTAAAATATTTAATTGAATTATAATTATCCAAATTCTTTAATATGCTATATATTGGTTGCAGGCTGTTGGGTTTGTAGGGATGGGAAGCTAATTAAGTATTCATTGTTAATTAGGGATCAATTAATTATTAATGAATTATTAATGTTTATTAGAATATTTAATTGAATTATAAATATGCAAGTTGTTACTTACATAATTGTATTTTTATGTCAGATATTACTTATGGGTTGTTGGGTGATTATTAATTAAATATTAATTTAACAATATGTTTTAATAGATTTTTAAATGTTAATTTAGTATTTTTTTATTTTTTATTTTATATTTTAGGTGGGTGTTGTTTCGTTTGTAGGTGTATAGGGTGGGCAGTTAAGTAATAATTACTAATTAATTGTTATTAAAATATTTAATTGATTTATAATTATGTATTTTTTCAATATTAATATTTTAAATGTTGTATATTAGTAGTTGTTGTGCAGGTAGGATCATAGGAAGGTATTTAAGTAATAATTATCACTTAATTATTCGTTTGGTAATAAATAGTTTTTATTTATGAATATGTTAATCTTGTTAGACTTTTTATGTGGGAATTTAATTAAATATTCAACTAATGCATTTTTTTGTTGATTTAAAAAAAATACTAAACTGTAAAATTTGAAAATCTTGTTTACAATTATATATATATATATATATATATATATAGTTTGTATATTAAGTTATTAAATTATGTCATGTGTTTTAATTGAACGAAATTCTTATTTCCAATGCTTTCCCTTCTGTTGCATAGACTAGAGTGAGAATTGTAAATTTTACCGAACCGGAGTCCAACGCTTTCCCTTCTGTTGCACAGATTGGATTTGGAAAAGTAAAATGTATATCTATGAATTATAATGTTATTATTTCCAGAGTTTAATATATATTTCACTAATATTTTTTAATTTTCTGTCATATTTTTATTTGATTCCTTTTTACATTTCATGATATATAAATACATATATAACTGTTATTTTTAGTATTTTTTATTTTAATTAATTTGGTAAGTTATTTAACATTTCATGTTTTGTTTTCTTACATTTTTTATACTTTATATATTTATATTTACATACATACATATAACTGTTTTTATATTGATACATTGGAAAAAAATACAAAATAACATAATGAAATATATATTTTTAATAATAGTGGTATATATTATATATATGTAGACATAAACATACATAAATATTTGTACATATGTGTGCATGTTTATAGTAGTAAATATTTCATTTTAATAATAAAGGTTAGCTACATTATTGAATATACATAATATTCATGTTATGTATTGAAATATTTAACATTTCCTATTTTACGCTGTCTAATGAAAAACAATGTGTTTTTCCTGTTTTTTATGATATTAGTGTGAATCGATATTTTTTTCTGATATTTTTGTAATTTACATTCGGGGGGTCAGTATGAGTTTGGCGGACGGGTTGAGTCGGGGCCCAGAGAGCGCAGTCTGAAGAGCTTTGATGTTTGTGGAAATTGCAAGGCCTCTCAATAATCCTATAATGTGAAGTCGATCAGGGTACCCCAAACCAACAAATGCAGGCAGATTACCCAATTCATTGTGTGACACCGCCTATGTGGTTTATGTGTTAGAATGACCATGTGGATTGTGGTATGTGGGTAGAGTCATAAACCTCATACGCAAGAGAATACTGGAACACACCAGAGTCATTATTAAGAAAGACAGGCATTATCTCGAAGCCAGGCACTTTGAGTCACATCACTACAGCAATAGAAAGTACCTTGGGTTTTTTGTTTGGAACATGTGGTACCTGATGTGAGAAGGGGAACAGTTTGGACAAGCTGAGGAGAACTGAATCTAGATGGATAATAGAATTCAATACCAAGTCCCCCAATGGTTTGAGCTCCGATGAAGAGCTATTTGTACCCTTAGATGGTTAGACTCAATGGGTCTTATATGTTTGTGTTTGTGAGTTCTCTGTTATTGTGTGACAACCTTTTCTGTTTTTATTTGAGGGACAGTAGGAAGGGACTCTTGTCTGGTTTCGCTGGTTCTGAGAGGATGCCCCGGATGGGGCACCATGTCCTATCTTCCGTTTCATCAACGCTGGTGTTTCAGGATTATAGGGTTGCACTTTAATTTTTTTTATTTTCTCTCTTACATTTTGACAGACTTTGCTGCCCACTTGGGCTTGATTTCACTTTGCCCACTTGGTCTGGACTTTGTTTGTGTTAGACTAGTTCTGTGCAGGGCACATTTATATATTAGTTACCTGGACTTCTTTTTGATCCAGCATTCGCATCATTATCTTTATTTATGTTTATTTGAAAATGGAGTATGATTTACTGACTGGTTTTTATTATAATTTTGGTAATGTAACTGCAACATGATGCTTCTATTTGTTATAGTTACCATAGGGGGCGAGTTATAGTTACTTGAAATAACTCTAACTATAACTGCTGAATTTCTATGGTTTTGTATGAGTAAATTCAGAACCTAACTATAATGATCCCTTCTATTGTTCTCAGTCCCTATTTTCATCCCCTGGGACCGTGCACCAGTTCTTAAGATGGCAGCTCTAACTTTCTGCACAGGTTGCGACCAGCCAATCACATTACCGCTTGTGTCGTGTGGAGCTGCGGCGCTCTGCACAGGAGTCGCAACACATCCACGTCCCAACATATACAAATTTGTTTTCCACTTAATAACTAGAAAATTACTGAACAAATTCACACCAGATTACAAAAAGGTTGCTTTCTGGACCAGGACCTAGCTGTCAGACGAATTTGGTTTAAATCCGTCCTGTGGTTCAGCCGCTATTTCTGTTCAAAATCCCTATGGAAAAATGAATGGCGAAAAAGTGAAAAAGCATTTTGGGACCCCCCCTTTTCTTGGGCCCCGCTTGACGGATCACCCGGAAACTTTCCAGACAGCAGCTGAAGTAAGCATCATATTTTCTTGGGACATTTCATGAAGGTTCATCAAGTTATGCTGAAGTTATTAGCAAAACAAAAAAAAAGTTTTTTCTATAGAAACTAAGGCCCATACTTATAGTTTTTGACGCAAAACTGTGCGGGTGCAGTTTTGCGTCAAAAATATTACAGCGGGCTAACGCCATTTCTGTGCGCCGTGCGGGCGTGAGATTTATACTTTGACGCACGGCGGCACAAACCACAGGTGTAAGTCATTTTTTTTTACGCACACCGCTGCGGCAAGTCGTAAACCAAAACGATGCAAATGCGGCATAACTTGCTTTACGACCCCGCACACCGGATATGCAGCTTTTTTTTACGCAATTGCATAAAAAATCGCTGCAAACACAGCCATTTCAGTAGAGGAGAGCCAAAATGGATCCCAGATGCCTGAACAGCCCCCAGGAAGATGACAACAGACCGGGAACCAGCCAGGAGGACCCACACAAGACCGAGGCCAGTCTGAAGAAGAAAAGAAAGTGTTGCTTCAGTGCAGAGGAACAGGAAATTCTGGTTAAAGAGGTGACGGAACACCAGCACCAACTGTTTATCACCTGAAAGTTGCCAATCAGTAGGAGAGAGGCAATATGGCAACAAATTGTTGACAAGATTAACAGTGTGGCAGAAGTACACAGAACAGTCATCGAGTGCAAGAAACGCTGGCATGACTGCAAGCTCAGGACCAAGGAAAAGATGGCCAGGAACAGGAAGGCAGCACTGCAGACTGGAGGTGGGAGTCCAGCACACCAGGAGGCCCTGGACCACATGGAGGAGATGGTCGCAGCCGTCATCCCTGAGGAGATCGTCACAGGGATACAAGGACAGGACAGCGCAGAATACCAGGAGACAACACACATGCAGGGTAAGTCGCATGTGGAATTAAAAAGCACTAATGTTAACTGCAACCGGGGGTGTGGACATACCTACTACACAATGCATGTAAGTCATGATATTCAGGGAGTGGCATGGGTAAAGGGGCATTGCATGGGGGCATGGCCTGTACAGAGAGAATCTGGGGCACACCATAACCCCACACCAACAACAGTCCCATGGGGGCATGCTGCCATGCCAACGATGTAGCAAAGGTAAAGCCACGCCAGGAGGGAAGAGCACAATGTCAAACTGACATCCCGGCACACGTCAGCCACTATACCCCCTACTTTAACTAGGGCCCAATTAACAACCCCTAGCCTTACCGACAACTGGAATGTTACAGTGACAACAGTTGCCACTACCACCTCCGCTCTGTGTGCAGCTCAAGTAGCTATTGGCACTAACGTCCCCATGGATCATACACACCTAAATTAGTGGGTGGAGGATGACAACTTTTAACAATCCCCTGAAACAAATGAAATTCTCCAATCCTTGCAATCGTGGATGCCCATAGTTGCCGCAAACAACAGCCAATGTCATCAACAGTAGGAGCTACACAGCACTAAGGACACACCCATGCTGCATATGCCAGGGTCCATCCTGTGCCTGGGTCACAATGCAACATCTCAAATGACATACTGCTCAGACAACAGCATTGAGGAGGAGGACACATGTAACTGGTCACTGAAATACACCTGCACAGTCAGAGGAGGAAATAGGACACTGCTACGACTATCAGAGCAATCCAATCTCCACACATTACCCAACATCAGCTGTATACATTACCAGTGCTAACACCCATATCGTGCCATAGCAATGCCATGCATAGGATACGCTACATGTCAACTACATATAAGTGGATGTAAAAGATCAGAGACTGGGGCAGGTCCAGATTTGTAAGTGTGCTGCTAGTGCCATCAGAACACCCACAGCCAGTGAAAGGCCTCACCATTAGAATACACGTAGACAGAGGGTTGAGTAGGACAAGAAGGTGGCAATTCACCATTTGGCCTAAAACAACACTAGAGGAGATGATGCCGACAAGTCCAATAACTTACCACAATACATGTGACATGCAGGTGGGCCATAGGCCTGGGAGAAAGTCCATCTGAAAGACTGGAGCAATGAACAGGAAACAAGAGCACAATGTGCAAATCAACACAAGGCAGCCATGTCACATTACAAAGCCCACAACACTGACACACTAATTGTACTCTATTTCATTGCAGAGGACGATAGATCTCCTGCGGATATGCCTGTCCCGGGCTATCCTGATGACATGGATGACGAGCTGACAAACATCAGCTAGCAAACCCTCCAAGATGTCCTTGGAACCCTCCAGACCCCACCTTCTGTCACAAGGAGGAGCTCAGAACAAGCAGCCTTCACAGAGGACCCGCCCACAACACCAATTGTAAGACCTGCCAGCTCAAATACAGCTGAGGACTCAGACGACACAGGCACCAGCTTTGAGAGAACTGTAGTCGGAGTACAGCGGGGGCTGGCCAAAGAGGTGCTGGTGGGGATGCAAACTATGGCAGCTAGCCTAGAGGGGGTGCGTTCGTGCATGATGTCATCTGCAGATCAGGCAGCAGCTGTTCAAAGGCTAACATCTATCTTGCAGGAACAGCAAAAAAGCCTGAAGGAAATCAGCACAGCTGTAATACAGTTGACCCAACACCTACAACAGCAATCCTGTCAATGCGTGCACGAATGCAACATTAAACCCCTCAGGGCTGACCTGGCTGCCTACCATCGTGATGTGGCTGCTATTCTTAAGAATCAGCAGATCCTCCTTGCAGCAGTACTGCCCTTAAGACCTTCACAGGTAGCAGCGACCGGGATGTCTGACTCCACGTCTTCTAACACTGAGGTGTGTGTTGCCCCTTCACAACCACCACCACCAAGGGCAGAGGAGGCAACACACACATCAGAAGATGGAGACGTGGAACAGATCACCTTCACACGGAAAAGTACCCGGAAGCACTAGTCCCTGCCACATGGCCAACTATTAGCAAGGTCCTGCGCTTTGTAACATGCCAGTCTTACAGCAACTCTACTCAATGACTGGTCTGCAAACCACTGTTTATCTTGTCATCCTGCCCAGTGTTTGTCTCTCACTTACTCATTGGCAAATCCTGTCCCTCTGCACTGTCTGACACATCACCCCAGCATGTCAAATGCATTTTCCTTTACCACTTGTGTCGGATCACAATGGAAGATATCACTATAATGGACTCACAATCATGGACAATGTACATATAGCACTACAGCACTTTTCAATAAATAGCACTTACACAACCACTTTGTCTCTGTGTAATGTGACACATCAACCGTGCAGTAGATCAGTGAAGTTTGCCTCCTGTTAATAATTGTAGATTGTCAATACTACTGTCCTGAAAAAATGGGGCCTGATAACTATGCACAGTGGCCAGGATTGCATTACACTCTGCCCTTACTGAGGGTAATATCTGATGAAGTGAGAAACCATACACCATCATGCTGTGTTGGACAGAATAATGCTTCCTCAAGGGATATCTAAGTCATCAAATAGTGGCCGCAAAATGTTGTCACCATGCAATACTAACACATATAACAGTGCACACAAATCTAAGCAAACACTCCAAAAACTGCATGTGAGAAGGTGTCTGAGTTTACATCCAGATAGGTAATCATGCTGAACAGTGTCACAAATGATAAATGTGAGTCATGAAGACGATACTGCAAGAGTGCTTACGACAACTCATCTTATAAGGGTGTCCTTGAACATCACACTGTAGTCAGACCTAAAACTGTTCCCCCAATACCAAATCTGGAAGCACTGTTTGTGACTAAGAAAACATACTTATAGAAGAAAAAAAAATTGGGATCCATATTAACTGTGATTGGTGGTTGCAATGAATGGTGGAATCTTTGCAAGGTAGCTCTGGGGTAGCTGTCAATCACACAGCTCAGTTGGGATTTGTTTGTAGCATAGGACACAAATGTAATAGTACAAAATTAATGTACACTAATGCCAAGGCCATGATCAACAAGCATTTAACACATACTGTAAAGGGTTCACTATATATATTTATAAAATGGTAATCACAGAAGAGGAAACTGAGGGAAAAGTCTTACCTACCCTACTCTACCCTGACTACTCATTAACCCACAACTGTCCCTAACTAACCTAACCTATACTTACTTATCACATGTAACGAAACGTTCTAAACATCAACCCCCCCACCCCTCTTATGTGACGGGACACATGGAGGACAACAGATACTAACCTAAACACATACTATACTATCCTAAACAAATATATATTTTTTTGTATTTTTTTGATATTTTTACATTTTTGGGGGATTTTTTATTATTATTTTTTTAAACACACAAGAACCCCAACATAGAACCCACACACTTAATAAATAAAAATAGAAAGATTCAGGACCCCCACACCCCACCCACTAACACTAACTAAACTAACAGCCTATACTAACCTAACACTAAGCCCCCTAAGCCCACTAAGTATGAGAACAAGGAAAGAGGAGGGAGGGGAGGGAATCATGTCCATATCAAAAAGTCTAGAGGTTGGCCCTCCCGAGGGTCCGCTTTATGGACCTGACACGCCTGTCCATATGGCGGACATCCCGGCTCAGACTACTAATTTTCCTCAGCACACGGTCCATCTTACTTTACATTGCCTGGAAAGCTGCAGGGTCAACTGTAGCAGCTGGTGCAGTCTGGGTACCGGCAGAGGAGGTTTGTGGGCGTGTAGAGCCAATGCCTGTGGGCTGCCCTGAAGGTGTTTCACTGCTGGGGCCAGGAACAACTGAAGACGTTGGGACAACAGTCCCAGCTGTGGGTGGTGCCACCTGGGTGGACCTGGTGGTTGTGCTGGTGGTGGCTGTGGTGGGCAAAGTAGGGCCACCCTGTGGTAAAGCCCACCATGCTCCGGAGGCCCGTTCATTCTACGGGCCATCCTCCTGAACCCTGACTGTACCAGAAGGGTATGTTTGTATCTCATGGCCCGCCTCTGGAACTCATGGACCTGGATGGGTGTCATGTTTGCAGCTGTGAAGACGAAGCCCAACAATTTACCATAGGAACTGCATTGTGTGAAATGGCACAAGAAGTAAATCAGACAATACATCTACTGTACTTGTAACAGCTCATATCACCATACAGATCATTGAATGTCCCTGAGGAAGTACATGGCAGGCCAGCCTACAAAGGTCATCTCACACATAGCACATCCAAAACCTACAAGATGGGTAACAACAGGCATTAACTTGCCATCTGAGTTCTGCCAGTTGTCAGCTAACAATGATGCTGCACATCCTCCGCCAATGCCTGGGCTACAGATGTCAGTGTTCGTGATGAAAAACTAAAGCCACATGGTCTGCAAGTTTTAATTGGACTTGCTAATACAATACTCATGTGCCATACCCAACACCCATGATCATGATTTGCATGCACACCTAGGCCATTGCACTCAAGTTCCACATACTTGTAGCACTACATGTGGAAGTACATGCTGCTAGAAAGTTCAACCTACAGTTTAATAAGTACTTTGGTGAATAGGGAAGTAGCAGTCTTTTGGAAAGTGATTTGCAGTACCAATCTGGGAGAATGTGGGTCTGACATGCAGACTAAATCTGAGATGAGTTCCAGTGCGACTCTTGTTGATACAAGTGTTATCCACATGACTCACCCCAGTTCTCATTGCGGCTCCTACAGAAATGACCTACAATAATTCCTAGATAATATAATAGGCCAACTCAAAAATTTTGAGAAACTGAAATCCCATTCATGGAACAAGACAAATGATTGGCCAGCGCATCACACCTTGCTATGTGTTCAACACACAGGAGTCCATCACACATCACCAGCAAACACAACACATAACAGACATATCAACAATTACTGTAGTGGTCGGGGTCCTCAAATGTAGCCACCTCTCCCACAGTGTAGGGTGCCGGTCCACCTGTAAGGCATGGAAGGAATAAATGTGCTCAGAATCTGTGCACTGACCCACAATTTCAAAGACAAAAACAATGTGTAAGCTGACATAAGTAATGAAAGCCATTCAGACATGATGATACTGCATCGGATATATCACAGCCAACATGTACATAGCATGGGTCTCCTGTGACAGTTACACACATATCTACACACATGCAGTGGCCCTGACTATCATGTGGTGGCAAACATGCTCCTTCATTAGTGAGCAGAAATAATAATGGTGTGTAATCGTCTCATCATGTGCATCCAAGAGAGACATCCAAAGGCTGGTTACTTGCGGACTGCATAACCTGTCAAACAGCCTATGTGGCCATGACACATTTATGACACATAGGTACAATGTACAGAGGGGCAGGGACTTTTGTAAGCCCTCATGTTACAGTTTCTTCATTTGATGTGGCCCAGCAATGGTGATTTGCACCAAACATTGAGATATGAACCCATGTGCATACCTTTGGACTGCCATCCCTAATTGGAATGTGGCACAACAAACTCCAAATACCAGTCTAAGATGTTAGCTGTGGGCACCTTACACCTTTTCCCAATGTTTTCAAATCCAGATCTGACATGTATCCCAAAAGATGAAGGACCACAATAATCCCTAACATTCATAGAACTTCCGTGAACGCTTTCCTTACACACTCACCAGACACATATGAGGCATATGTCTGGGCCACATTGCTATCATCAATTGACTTGAAGGCAGTACTCATTTTCTGCATCATGTAGTGTTTCTAAAGTCAGTCTAGCTATTGCGTCAAC
The DNA here is from genome assembly GCF_031143425.1 of Pleurodeles waltl. Classification (NCBI taxonomy): domain Eukaryota; kingdom Metazoa; phylum Chordata; class Amphibia; order Caudata; family Salamandridae; genus Pleurodeles; species Pleurodeles waltl. The sequence goes on along the minus strand of NC_090439.1, from coordinate 1,115,482,794 downwards.
AAAGTTTGCCAATATTTTAGTACATCTATACTTCACTTGCAAATGTGACCTGTAGAGACATGATTGGCTCCTATTTCTTTTTGTTGTCTGACACAAAGGCGGCACTAAATTACATTAAGCAAAAAGTATCCTGTAAGTTTGCAGAGCATGTGCTGCCTGACAGCTAGCAATTGTGATCCTTCACATAGTGCATCAATTACCCTGGATGTTTCCGCATTATTACACACAGTCAGCAACTTAGCTGGCAGATATTGTACAAATCATCTGATGTCACTACAGAGCTTTTAATTGTGCACATTTACATGATCTGTACTCACCAATGCCCACTATTCTCAGGTGGTCCAGCAGATCTTGCTCCCTGGTGATGAGGTCAGCCCAGCGGTGCTTCAGCTGGTGGGCATTTCTCTGGCTCCCATACATGCGCTGCAAGTGATGCAGCACCTTTACCCACCGGATTTTTTGTGCCTCAGTGTGATACCCCTGTATCACCCTGCCCCCTGCCTTGATCATGAGTGGGAGGAAATGGCACACCAACCATACAGTATAAACCCCCCCAACTCCTCCTCACCCATCCTGCCAAGATGTGGCCTACCCAACATCTCAGCACTGAAAAGGGGAATGGGGAAGAAAAAAAAAGAAAGGAGAAAAGGGGGAAAGTAGGAGTACGAAAAAACAAAGTAAACTTAACAACTAAAAGAGCCCAACTATCCCCAAACTAGCACTACCCACAACAGACTCCCACAAACAACAAATACACTACAATACTGGGCAATTGTAAACAAAACACACTCAGACAGTATACAACAACAATAGTTATTTCACAAACTAACAAGTAAGATAGAACACAGGACCCCAAAGCACAAAATCACTGGACAACACTCTGAACACAGCCACACAGTCTAGAAGATTCAGAGACTGCAAAGTGAAAGTGAAAGTACACCCACTGTACATAATCTGTAAACAGGATATCCTATTACATCACATCCTGCATAAAAATTTCTCAGGTGGTCCAGCAGATCTTGCTCCCTGGTGATGAGGTCAGCCCAGCGGTGCTTCAGCTGGTGGGCATTTCTCTGGCTCCCATACATGCGCTGCAAGTGATGCAGCACCTTTACCCACCGGATTTTTTGTGCCTCAGTGTGATACCCCTGTATCACCCTGCCCCCTGCCTCGATCATGAGTGGGAGGAAATGGCACACCAACCATATAAACCCCCCCAACTCCTCCTCACCCATCCTGCCAAGACGTGGCCTACCCAACATCTCAGCACTGAAAAGAGGAATGGGGAAGAAAAAAAAAGAAAGGAGAAAAGGGGGAAAGTAGGAGTACGAAAAAACAAAGTAAACTTAACAACTAAAAGAGCCCAACTATCCCCAAACTAGCACTACCCACAACAGACTCCCACAAACAACAAATACACTACAATACTGGGCAATTGTAAACAAAACACACTCAGACAGTATACAACAACAATAGTTATTTCACAAACTAACAAGTAAGATAGAACACAGGACCCCAAAGCACAAAATCACTGGACAACACTCTGAACACAGCCACACAGTCTAGAAGATTCAGAGACTGCAAAGTGAAAGTGAAAGTACACCCACTGTACATAATCTGTAAACAGGATATCCTATTACATCACATCCTGCATAAAAAATTCTCAGGTGGTCCAGCAGATCTTGCTCCCTGGTGATGAGGTCAGCCCAGCGGTGCTTCAGCTGGTGGGCATTTCTCTGGCTCCCATACATGCGCTGCAAGTGATGCAGCACCTTTACCCACCGGATTTTTTGTGCCTCAGTGTGATACCCCTGTATCACCCTGCCCCCTGCCTCGATCATGAGTGGGAGGAAATGGCACACCAACCATATAAACCCCCCCAACTCCTCCTCACCCATCCTGCCAAGACGTGGCCTACCCAACATCTCAGCACTGAAAAGGGGAATGGGGAAGGAAAAAAAAGAAAGGAGAAAAGGGGGAAAGTAGGAGTACGAAAAAACAAAGTAAACTTAACAACTAAAAGAGCCCAACTATCCCCAAACTAGCACTACCCACAACAGACTCCCACAAATAACAAATGCACTACAATACTGGACAATTGTAAACAAAACACACTCAGACAGTATACAACAACAATAGTTATTTCACAAACTAACAAGTAAGATAGAACACAGGACCCCAAAGCACAAAATCACTGGACAACACTCTGAACACAGCGACACAGTCTAGAAGGTTCAGAGACTGCAAAGTGAAAGTGAAAGTACACCCACTGTACATAATCTGTAAACAGGATATCCTATTACATCACATCCTGCATAAAATGGCTGCCTTTTTTATCGTTATGCGTCATTTTTTCACGCATACAGCCTGTGCGTCATATTTTTCGACGCACAGGAGTGAAAATTAGGCCGCATCCAAATAATAGTAATTTTTCTTTACAATTTCAACGTTTTATTGGGCAATTGATTCTAGAGTATCGGTCACTCTGCGAGGCCGTTTTAACTATCGCACTTTGACTGAGACCTCATGCTGATAACGAGGAACTTTAGGGCATCCATTGTGATTACAAAAGACAATTATTTCACCAACCAGACATGTCTGTTCCTTTAACTTTTTGTCCCCTAGAATGAGGTGGCTATTATATTCGACTATCAGGGTCTTTAAGCACTATTAACAGATTTATATCATGGATGCTTATGCTGATTGCCTCCTAGTCTCTTTTCATCTGTTTCAATTGTTACACCCATTACTGAATGATGATTGAGAACGTGAAAATGTGGGGCTACTCTCCCTGTGTGTCTGTTTACCTATATGTGTTGGGAATGATTCCCACGTGCACCAACCTTTTGGGTGGTGCAGTATGTTCTGATGACTCTCAATTTTGTTCTGTTATTCTTTGTTTTTCTATATGATAATTAGTGTTATGTGGACCAGGTCCATGGTCCGCGTGATCCCATGAAGCCCTATCTCAGAGTAGGAGGGTAAGCACATTTTGTTTGTTATGGGTGTGCGAATTTTTTTATCACGATCACCGTGTGCCTCACACATTGAATTTACATTAATCTATATGTAACTCATGATATAATGACCAGAGCATTAACCAATGTTGTGATTTTCATACATTTCCAGGGCGACGAGTAGGAATGACACACTGGGTCAAAGGGACTCATGTAAGTGACTGACGACACTAAAACTCCCTTTCTTTTGATTGTCAGTTGATATAGGCAAGAGCCATTAAAGTTTATTTTTTGGAGAAGCGTTTTTTCACTAGGTCCTGAAGAAGCGTCGCTGGATCCTTTTGGACCTTACAGACGCAAAACATGTCGACCCATTTTTAAGGTGGGTCATGTAGTTCCTTGGCCTCCTTGTTATGTGCAATACAGTTTGAGAGTGGTCGAACATTACTTCGACTCCACCCTCCTGGTTACAGTTTTAATCTTGGCCTCAACCCCGCATTAATAAAGATAGTTCTTAGCAAGGGTCGCCGAGACAATTTTATCCTTCTTGTTCGTTCTCTCCTTTATCCCTTTTTCCCTCTCCCCCTCACCTACCTGCGGGAAAGGGTGGCATCATCAAAAAGATCTCCGGCAAAGAGCCCCCCGTAAGGGTGGTGCCCGCCAGACATTGCAGCGCCAGTCTGGCGAGGAGCTGGTCCGATGATGAAGCATGACACCCAGTCGGGTGTGTGAGGACTCTTGCTTATACTAAATAGGACCCCCTAGTACTCTCCCTGTCTTCTTCTTGCTCTCTAGGAACAGTGTATTTCATTATTAGTATGTGTTGTGTGTCCTAGAGGGTTGCTGTGCAGTGTGTATATAAGTAGGTTTTTGTACTTACCAACAAGTAGTCCATTGCCATACCGTCCATCCTGGAAGTGTTGATTGATGGTGCTGTGATGGAAGATGAATGAGTCATGGACACTCCCAGGATATTTAGCCACGATGTTGGTGATTAATCCTTGGCGATCAACAATGGCCTGCACATTGATGGAATGTGTGTGCTTCCTGTTGAGGTAGAGGTGTTCAGTTTCAGCAGGTGGCACAAGGCGTACATGTGTGCAGTCGATTGCACCAAGGACGTGTGGGAAGCCACTAATGAGGTAGAACCCCTGTTTTATTTCCTGCTGCTTCTGCAGTGTGTTATGGAAGCAGATGTGGTGGGGTGTGAGTCCAATGATGGCATCCAGTACTTTGGGCAAAAAGGCAGAGAATGATGGCTGTGATATTCCGGCAACAAGGGCACCAGTTGTTTGAAAAGAGGCACTTGCCGGCATGTGAGGTACAGCTAGCAGCTTGGTTTGTGTTGGGATGGTGCGGGGTGTCAGCAAGGTGGGTGCCAACTGTGGCTGAATGTTGCGCAGCAGCTGCTGAATGGCCTGCCAGTTCAACCTGTACCTCTGGATGATGTCATGTTCCCTGAGGCCATGAAGAGTTGTTCTGGTGTGGAATATCCTCTCCTGCCTTCTGCGCTGCCTTTGGGGTCCCTGCTGGTGTTGTGGTAGCTGCTGTTGTTGTTGCTGTGCTCTGCGTCTACGTGTATGCAGGATGAGCAGCACCTCCATGTCTTCCTTTTGCTGCTCTGCTGTTGCTTCTGTGTGTTCTGATTAAATACAGGTGTGTTTGCCCCATTTTAACGTCTGCCCTGACCCAGGCGTTAATTTTTTATGCAAATCGGGCTGTGCGTAATTTTTCCACTCCGCAACCCGGCCATGCGTAATTTTTGCCCGGAAGCATAAATACAACGCACCGCCGTTTTAGTCATTTTTTGGACAGGAATGCCTACCTTGCATATGATTAACATAAGGGGTGTTCCCGCCTCCAGTAATGATGCACACACCGGGATTTTGACGCCCGCGGCTGCTGGCGTCAAAGTTTAAATATGGAGCGCATTTTGCGCGATTGTGCGTCAAATATTTTGACGCAAAATCGGCGCTAACGGGCCTAAAGTATAAATATGGGCCTAAGTGCTAGTGGCAACTGCCACTAGGTAATATGTTTATATATATTTATATATATATATATATATATATATATATGTATATATATATATATATATATATATATATATATATCCCCACACACACAAACACACACATATACATACATATTTACTTGAAAAAACAAAGGTTACATGGACGTTATAGTTAGGCTTACATTTTAAACGTACAAAACCATAGAAATTCACCTGTTATAGTTATTGCAAGTAACTATAACTCGTGCCCAAAGGTAACTATAACTTGTGTCCCCGCCATGCACAGTTTTTTGTAAATTGTTTGACTGCAAATACTACATTTATTTTATTAAAGACGTTATCAAAGATTTTATGGGTGCCGTAATTTGTGGGGTAATTAGCAGTGCATGCACAAGCTGGTCATTATTTGCGAAGTCCACGCAGCCGAAGATATACAAATTTATTTTCCCTTTAATTTCTCCAAAACTACTGAACAGATTTACAACACATAAGCAAAAGAACAATCTGCGTACCAAAAGCTAGTTTTCTGTCAAATTTGGTGTAATTGCATTCAGTGATTTGGGCTGTAGTCGTGTTCAAAGATCCCAATGGAATTAACATGGGAAATGCAGCTTTTTTGCCCCCCCTTTTTTCTCAGCCCCCACTTGACAGATCACCCCAAAACATACCATGCACAACAAGAATCACTGGAACAACTGTTATGGGAAGTTTAGTCAAGAAATGTCAAACGGTGCCAAAGATGTAGGCAAGTCAGAAGCGCTTTTTCTATAGAAACATGCTTAGAACTATATAGCTCTACATAGGTTTCACTTAAAGCTTGACCTACAAATTATGATGTGACTGACCAGCAGTGTCCCCTCCTCATGCCACTCCAACATAATATTCTGCAACTGAACAAAAAATTGTTCCACCAGTTACACACAACAGAACCCATAAGAAGGGAAATGATAATGAGAGAGCGTAGCTTATATAATCTATATTAACATGAAATGTTTATGAATTAATGTGTGATGATGCCGCATATAAACTAAAGTAATAGCAATTTTGCTTAAACGTGCACTTGAATTGTGACCACGATGAGTGGCCATCAATGTATACACGAACTAATAATGACGATTAAAATGTTTATGTTACGTTCAAATGAGCTTATACTAACATTTGCGTTATTAAATCTGTATTGAAAACCTCATAGGCCTTAAGTTAGCATGAGCTGCAGCTTAGCTGTTTCGCTCTCAAATTAAATGCATTTTTCTATTTTTCAGTGTGCTGACTCACAAGGGTCCATGACCCTGTTTGTTCTTTTTCTTCAAACTTGGAAGATGAATGTAACCATGTAGATCCGTTTCCCACTGCTTCTCATCGTCTTGAAAACGAAATGTTATAAATGAATTGAAACAGTGTAGATTAATGTAATGTACAAGGTCATTCAAACTGGGGAAGACAATGGAACTGCTGACCAAAAGATGTGCAAAGAATTACCAAGGGATGAAGTAACACCGGATGTGCCACCTCTGAAGACGTCAATTACGAAGACCAATCAAAGACTTGGAAACCAATATGGGGTGAAGATTAGGATTACCTAATGTGTTATACGATAGGTTAAAGATAGTGGGGTGTAGCAAATGTCCAATAGAATTTTGGGGGAATGTACTATGAAAAAGGGATAAAAACCCATGTCACAGGAAGCCATTTGGGATTAGGTAGGGAATGCTATTGATTTTATCCAGAAACTCTGTCACTCTGTTTGGTGACTTGAGATTTTATTAAAACCATCCTCGCCCTTAGAGTGTCCTTTGTCACTTTACCTCCTTATGAGGTAAGTGCCCTTTTGTCCCAGAACCGAGTCCTGACTGATGGCGAGTTGACTGATGTCCTGAAGACGAAGACTGAACCTGTGCGCTGACCTAATCTTTGGAGGGTAATTATGACAATGCATTTGTAATTTGTCTGTTTGCTTTTCCTTTCTAGGTACCAACTGCTTGCGTTTGACAGAGACCTTAGTTAGATGTTTTCCAAATTAGTGTTCTAAATTGTTTTGCATGAAGCCCAACATGCTAATGCTAATCAGTGGTTAGGAGAGGAGTTCACCAAAACTGACGCAAATAGACAAACGACTGAGACTATGCCTTGTTGAACTGATGCGTTATTGACACTCTGCTAAAGTTGATCTATGTTCACGCCGTGTTATGTTTTGATGTTTGTGATTCTCGCCTTAATGAAATCTTATCTAAGTTGCCATGTCGTGACTATGCTATTATGTTTCTTGGTTTTGAGATTAACGCAGTTGCTATTAGATTGTAACTAATAGGGAATAAAACTCATAAAATTCTACTAAACTGGTGTGGTTATTCATGGCTGCAAGGTCATGGTAGCGTCATTTGAACTGATTAATGACTTTGACTAAAGTGAAATGCATTGCTGTAATAAATATTGATGACATTATTGATGTATTGATTGATATATTGATTAGCTATCTCGTCCTACGGTGTCTCGGAACTGGGTCAAAAGATTAATTGGCCTAAAACGAGTCCTGATGTGAAATAAATTATCATAAAGGGACGCGTTAGCAGTTCTGGTAGCAGAGTGACGGTTTGGCCCTTTGGGGCCCTAGGACGGAGAATAATTGTTTAAATTGTTTTTCTGTGATAATGCAAATTGGAGGTATGATGTGTTTCTAAATTCACCATGACTTTCCCGGGATCTCGGAGCCTGCCTAAGTGAGTTGGGAATGTTCTCGGCGTCATAGCGTGTGTGGTATAGGGTTTTGCGCTTGCTCAGCTTATGCATTTTTGCAGGTGAATTGTGAAGTTTGTATGTATTTAGGTCAGGTAAATGTTGTTTTAGTAGGAGTGGGCGTACTCCGCAGTATGAGAGTAGGGAAATCGCCATACTTCATATGAGTGTAGCGCTTTGTGCTCAAAATTATCCACGTGGTTGGTTGTCTATGTACGGACCCGTCATGGTCTAAGACTCCGGAGTATATTGACAAGTGTAGGAGACACTTGGGTTTATGTTGTAATCTGTGCGAGTTTGAGTCAAAATTGTATGTGTGAAACCTTCGATGGAGATTTCGCAAGTTCTAAAGTGCACTAGGACGAACCACTGACAAGTCGAGAGTAGGATTTGCAGGTAGAATTCTGCTTGCGTATGCGGGAATTGAGAAGGAGAGAGTAGCGGCCGAGGCTTCAAGTGAAATCTCTGTAAAATTCTGAAGCGGATGTGTTACCCTTCCTGTAGTAAACCGGCAGATTTGTGTTGTTGTTAAGGTTCTCGCAGTAATTTTGCATTAGTTTTTGTGTGAATCCATTGAGAGGCGGACGAGCCGCAAGACTTTGTCAGCTGCAGTGTGTGAGTGTGGCGTCAGTGGTGCCGCGCTGAGATAGGTCAGTTGTCGAGAGGGGTCGCGCACGGATTGCCTGCCATCCGTGAGGGGCAATAGTTTGAGAAAGGTGGGTGAAGAGTGTCCTGGGAACTAAAGTCACTTCTGATTAAATACAAAATAAGAGAAAACGCAAAGATTAATTTTGTCAAGGCTTTTAAGAGTGCTCTGAAAGTAGATACATACATTATGGCGAGTGAAGGGGAGCCTACACCGCCTGAGGGTACTCCAGCTTACATAGTTATGGAAGAAAAAGGTGTTGCGCCTTGTTTATGGATGAATCAGTTGGGCTGATTAACAGAGAAAGAGGGATGTTTAGCGTTCCTAGAACATGGGACGTTCAATACGAAGGTGCTAGAGAATCTAAGGTGGATGTTAAATATACAAAAACCACCTCCAAGGCCAGCTCAGTATGAGGCTTTAGCGATTTGGGATTTAATGGCCCTTAAACATAGGCAAGAAAAATTCAAAGAAGAATAAAAAGGGCAGAAAAGACTTATGCAGAAGCTAGGTGGGATAACGAGAGCAAAATCTGGAGACGGGGAATAGTTGATGGATTGAAATTGTTCCCAGCAATAACACAGGGAGAAGAGACGCAGGGAAAGAAAGCCACCTGTAAAACAGACAAAAGTAAGCCTAAAGAAACTAAGAGACCTTGGGAAGAGGAAGACGACTCAGACAATGAAGAATTCATGGATCGAATATTACATGATCGCCCGCCGCCTTATGCGGTAAGCAATAATGTCCCGAGCACTAGTAAAGGTCCTGGGAACCAGATGCAGGAGAAGGGAGTTACTGATACGGTACAGACTAGTGATACGGCTTTGATACAGAATGGTGTCAGTGTACCCACTGCGCCAGACATGCAGATACAGTTGCAACCTCCACCGCAGATACAGAGAATCTATCCAGACGTGCCAGTACTAGAGACTACTACAAATCTGATAGTGCCGCCAGACCCGATATTTACAAAATCAATGTTAGTGCAGATTGAGTCAACTCCGCAATTGCTGCCGCAGCCACAGCCACAACTGATACCAGGGTATAATACAGCAGCAGGTCCTCCATTAATACCTGCTCTGGCTTCACTAGACCAGACCTTTGGAGTCGCTGCTCCACGAGGTTTGGGACCAGGTCAGACACCCGCTGCAATATCATTGCCAATTACTGTTGGTCCACCGGTGCCATTGTATGCACAAGGTAAACCTGGTGTATGTGATCAGGGAGTAATGGCCCAAGATGTGCTAAGAGGAGGGTCCATAGAAACCCCTCAATTAATGGCTCCAGGAGAACAAGCGGTTGAAAAATTAAGGTCTTTGATAGACCTTAGCCCAGTTGAAGCACCATTGGAAGCAATGAGACAGGCAGGGCTAGGGGTGTTAACCCCACAGACAATAAGTACGAATGCTTCACAATCGCCAATGATGCGTGCAGGGAACATTTCACTGCAAGGTTTTACAGTACAACAGTTGAATGAGTGGTTAGAGAAGACCTATGCTTCACAGAAGACTACAGTGACTGCAGTAGAACCGGAAAAGATAGGGAGAGATGAGTACCTGAACTTTGTGAGACTGGGGGTGGAAGCTGCTGAACTAGTGGACGGAACAATGGGGGAAAACAGATTAGAATCATACACAGAAGCAGAACTGAGATATCTGTGTCCTAAGATTACTAAAGAGGTAGGCAATGTACATCAGAGATTAGCGAACCTAGCAGACAAGTACAACATTGATACTGAGAACACTAAACATTTGAAAAGAAGCTACAGGTTAGACATTGATTCCAAAGACTTTGAGCACATGAGGTCTGCCGGAATGAAAGCATATTTAAAAGAAATACTGCAAAGTGTGCAAATCTGGGGAGCGTTAGAAAAGTGGGAAGGCAGATGGGCAAAGAAAAGAGATGAGGAGAAAGGTGACAGTCCGGGGTCGAGTCAGGCTAAAGCTTCACCCGATACGGAATCGGTAAAAATACTACTCATGAGAGAAACAGCTGGTGGAGTTTTAATTTATGTGCCGTGGTCCAGAGGAGACATCCTATCTTTTACTAATGATTATCCCAGGTTGAGGGAGAAACTGATTGAGTGGTACCAACAAACAGATAGGTTTGTGAAGCATAACATGGTTCAGATGCAAAGTGTCTCTGGGAAGACTTGAATACCTTGTTTGAGATCATTGTTCCGCCTGATTTGTGGCTTGAGTGCAAGAGAGGGGTAGACTGGCCAACAAAGGAGCCGGCAAGGGATAAGGTGACCGGAGCTCCCTCTGAGGAGGTGATGAAGTATTATCATAAAGTGATTGAATTCTTGAAGCAGAAAGTGTCGCCGAAGGTGACTGATTGGCAGAAAACCGACCGGACCTCACAGGAGGTTAAGGAATCAATACATGCTTACTATGAGAGGTTGTTAAAGGCATTCAGACATTATAGTGGTACTGAGACCATTGAGCCGAAAGACATGAACCATCTCGTGTTCAGATTTGTTGAAGGGCTGAGACCAGAGGTTAGCCAGATGATTAAGAATCATTTGATTTGTTGGCAAGCAAAGCCGATTGATGAGGTGTTGCAGTATGCGAAATACTGTAGTGACAAAATTGAGCTGAAGCAGAAAAAGTTGAGGAGAAAGTGATGGTGATGCAGATATGGGCTGCACAGGCTGGTATCCAGGGAAATGGAGTTCAACAGATGATACAGCAGCAACCGCAAGGGAATGGTGTGTTTCAGGCACAACCGAGAGGTCGAGGTTTTGTGAATCGCGGTCCAGACTTGAATACTGTTGTGGTTCAAAATGATGCACAAGGGATGAAAAGGATGTCACCATGTCACACGTGCGGGGGCGTGGGCATTGGAAGCGGGAATGTCCAAATGTGGTGCAGGATGGTGTCGTTCAACAAAGCACTAATGTCAGTACATTGCAAAATATGAGAGGTCCAAAATTGAGAAATCAAAACCCAAACTTCCAAAATAACATGGTTCAGATGCAAGGGTTACAGCCCATGCAGCAAATGCAAATGCTGCGCGTTCAACCAGCGCAAATACAGCAAGTACAACAGCAGGTTCCCATGGTACCTAGACAGCAAATGCAATTACCAATGGCTCTGATGGGACAGCAACAGGCGATGCTTCCTCAGCAGGTCACAGGTCAGGTGATGAGTCAAAATAATACAGTACAGCAATTCCCATTGCGTGGTGAAGATGGAATGAATGAGGAGTGGTCGGATGACAGCTCAGATAGCGAAGAGTGCAGGCTTGCAGCGTCCCTAGAGGTAGATCAGCGGGGACCCTATGTAGAGGGAAAGGTAATGGGTCACAAAGTTTCATTCTTGGTTGATACCGGAGCTACACGCTCTACAGTCAGAAGTGCAGAGGTTCCAAAATTACCACTTTCGGGGCGTACCATAAGGGTGGTCGGAGTAGCAAACCAGTACTTGACAAATCCAATTACAGATCCAGTGCAAGTTGAGATCGGCAACTTCCAGGGACTGCATAAGTTTGTAGTCTGCGATTCGAGTCCGCTGTCCCTACTGGGAAGAGACTTACTGTGCAAGACAAAATGTTCAATTACCTGTTCCAATGACGGAATTGAGGTGCAGACAAACAGTGATGATGAAGGGGATGATGGTCAGTTCTCAGAGTTAGAGACGGGAACTGCAAATGAAGATTACCCTTTGATTAAATTGTTCCCGATGCTTACAGTGATTGACCTACCTGCCGAGTTACAGGGAACGGTGACAGAGAAAGTGTGGGATTTGACAGGAAAAGAAGTGGGACTGATAAAAGGAGTGGAACCAGTTAAGGTACAGGTAAAGCCAAATGCAGTGTTTCCCCAGGTGCCTCAATATCATATGGCACAAGATGTTCTTATTCAAGTGTCACAAATAATTGCAGGCTTTGTGAAACAGGGAGTCCTGAAGGAAGTGTTGAGCAGTCCATGTAATTCACCGATAATGGGTCTGAAAAAGCCCTGTGCAGGATTTGAGAAAAATAAATGAGATTGTGGTAAAATGTTGCCCCATAGTGCCCAATCCAGCAGTGATCATGTTTCAGGTTCCGTGTGATGCTGAGTGGTTCACCGTTGTAGACCTGTCACAAGCTTTCTTTTCGATACCTCTTCACGCGGACAGCCAGTTTTTATTCAGTTTCAAATTCCTGGATAAAGTGTACAGTTGGTGCAGAATTCCTCAAGGGTTTTCTGAGTCACCGTCCATCTTCAATCAGATATTGAAAAAGGACTTAGAATCCTTAGTACTGCCTTTTAACTCGACTCTAGTGCAGTACATTGATGACTTGCTGATTGCATCCAAGACAAGGGATAACTGTAGGTATAACACAATTGCCTTACTAAATCATTTAGGAAAGAATGGACATAAGGTGTCACACAAGAAGCTGCAGTACTGCCAGAAAGAAGTGAAATACTTAGGACACTTAATTGAAAGAGGGTCCAGGAGAATATCGAAAGAAAGAATAACAGCCATTTTGCAAATTAACCCCCCAACAACAAAGAGAGATGTCAGGATGTTTTTGGGAATGGTGGGCTACTGCCACCAGTGGATACCCAACTTCTCGATTATCTCAAAACCTTTGAAAGAGCTGACAGGTAAAGAGATCAAGGATGAGCCGTATACCATAGCTTTATCCAAGGAAGAACTTGAGTCATTCATGGAATTGAGAGAGTGCATGTGCAGGGCACCAGCTTTGGGTATGCCTGATTACACAAAGCCTTTTCTACTGTTTTGTCATGAACGTGATGCTTGTTCTTTGTCTGTCTTAACACAGGTCCATGGAGGTGCAAATCGCCCTGTAGCATATTTTTCAGCTACCTTGTACCCCGTCACAGCAGCCTTACCGGGTTGTTTGCGCTCAGTTGCAGCAGTTGGTCAGAGCCTTACGCAGTGTGAAGGCATAGTAATGGGATATCCCCTAACAGTAATGGTTCTGCATTCAGTTGAAATTTTGTTGACTCGAACCAAAACTCAGCACATGACAAATGCTCGTCTTACCCAATATGAGACAATTATACTGGGGTCACCTAATGTTTCGCTGAAACGATGTACTGTGTTGAACCCGGCAACTCTACTTCCTGCTGAGAATACTGAAGTTAATAATGAAGAGGAGGTTGAGCACGATTGTCTTGAGGTAACAGAACTATGTACCAAGCCACGACCTGATATTCAAGATACACAGTTAAAAGAAAATGACTGTATTATGTTTGTTGATGGATCCTGTTTGAGAGATTCAGTCGGAATGCTGAGAGCCGGTTACGCTGTATGTACCATAGCTGGTATCATTGAAGCTTCCTGGCTCGAGAAAGTGTATTCCGCACAAATGGCAGAGCTAATTGCCCTTACTAAGGCATGCCACGCAGCTGGAAATTTGAGAGTCACTATCTATACTGACAGCAGATACGGACTTGGAATTGTACATGATTTTGGCCAATTGTGGTCGCAGAGAGGTTTCATGACCTCTTCTGGTTCTCCTGTGAAAAATGGTGAACAAATTAAGGATTTGTTACATGCGATTCAGCTACCTCTTGAAATTGCCGTGGTGAAATGCAATGCTCACGTTAAGTCACAAGACTTTGTGTCCATGGGAAATGGTTATGCAGATCAAGTCGCAAAGTTTTATACATTGAACTGTATATCGTTTAAGGATCAGTGGGAATTGTTACCGCAAACTGAAAATGACATGTTTGAACCTTGCATAAAGGGTGGTCGATACACTAGATGAGCTAAAGACACTACAAGGTCGTGCTAGCAAAGAGTAAAAACGCTCCTGGCAAAGAATGCAATGTGTACAGAGGGCTGACGACTTGTGGGTCTCAGAGGAGGGGAAATTAGTTTTGCCAAACAGTCTTCTGTCACAATTCACTAGGCTCTACCATGGACAGGCTCACCTCAGGAGAGATGCAATGATCAGGTCATTCAAAATCAATTGGTTTTGAGAGAGCGTAGTTTACATAACCTATATTAGAACGAAATATCTATATATTAATGTGTAATGATACTGCATAGAAAATTATAATAATAGCGATTTTGCTTACACGTGCACTTGAATTATGACCACGATGAGTGGCCACCAATGTAGACGCAAACTAATAGTGATGATAGAAATGTTTATGTTATGATTCAATTAAGCTTATATTAACCTTTGCATTATTAAAACTGATTCAAATATGCGCATTGGCCTTAAGTTAGCGTGAGCTGCAGTTTAGCTGCTCGGCTCTCATATTAAATGCAATTTTCTGTTTTTCAGTGTGCTGACTCACAAGGGGCCATGACCCTGCAAATGTTCTTTTCTTCAACTGGAAGATGAATATAACCATGTTAAATCCGTTCCCAGGTACATCTTCGGTGCTCTGAAATGAATGTTATAAAATAATGAAACAAGTGTAGATTAATGTTATGTACAAGGTCATTCTAACTGGGACGACAGAAGGACTGCTGACCAAAAGATGTACAAAGAATTACAAAGGAATGAGGTAACACCGGATGTGCCACCTCTGAAGACGTCAATTATGAAGACCAATCAACGATCTGTAAAACAATATGGGGTGACAATTAGGATTACCTAATGTGTTATACGATAGGTTAAAGATAGTGGGGTAAAGCAATTGTCCAATAGAATTTTAGGGGAATGTACTACGAAAAAAGGAATAAAAACCCATGTCACAGAAAGGTCGGGGGAATTAGGTAGTGAATGCTATTGATTTTATCCAGAAACTCTGTCACTCTGTCTGGTGACTTGAGACTTATTGAAAAACCATCCTCATCAATAGACTATCCTTTTCACTTTTCCTCCTTATGAGGGAAGTGCCCCCTATGCCCTTTAGTTAAGTCCTAACTGATGGAGATTTGACTGATGTCCTGAAGACGAAGACTGAACCTGCGCGCTGACCTAAATATTGGAGGGTAATTATGACAATGCAATTGTAATTTGTCTGTTTGCTTTTCCTTTCTAGGTACCAACTGCTTGCTTTTGACAGACCTTAGTTAGTTGTTTTCCAAATTGGTGTTCTAAATTGTTTTGCATGAAGCCCAACATGCTAATGCTAATCAGTGGTTAGGACAGGTGTTCACTGAAACTGATGCAAATAGACAAAATGACTGACATCATGCTTTGTTGAACTGACGCGATATCAATACTCTGCTATAATTGATCTATGTTCACGCCGTGCTATGTTCTGATGTTTGTGATTCTTGCCTTATTGAAATCTTATCAAAGTTGCCATCTCGTGACTATGCTATTGTGTTTCTTGGCTTTGAGGTTAACGCACTTAGGGGGTCATTCCAACCTCGGTGGTAAAAGGCGCTTACCGCCAGACAGAAGACCGCCATAACACCGCCGCGGTCGTGGCAAACCGCCACGGTCATTCTGACCCACAACAGGCAAACCGCCAAAATCCCGACATCCACAAAAGTCCGCCACACCAAAGGCCAGCGATAAACTGGCGATGACCAAACCTCCACCGTCACGCCAACAAAAATACGCCCATGCCATTACGACCCACGAATCCACGCGGCGGTCTTTCAACCGCGGTATTTCATTGGCAGTACACACCGCCGCGCACTAAATACACATACCTGTACAAAACACTATGACATTGGACAATTCAAAATACACACACCTGATACACATACACACACCACACCCACACACCCAATACTATATAAAACACACACCCACATCACCCACAAACCCTTACGACCGCAATTGCGACAGAAGGCCAGAGAGAGACACCACCATCTACAAGAAATTGGGACGACATCAGGAAGAGGTGGAACGACCTACGGGGGAAGGTGCGTTCCATGGTATCCAGGCACAACATTGCGGTGCAGAAGACTGGCGGCGGACCCCCACCTCCTCCCCCAGAATTTACAGCATGGGAGGAGCAAGTCTTGAACATCCTGCATCCTGAGGGCCTCGCAGTAGTAGCTGGAGGAATGGACTCTGGTAAGTCTCATCTTCACCACTTCATCCCCACCACCCCACCTGCATGCCAAATCATACCCCCACCCTCACCCCCACCCCCATCACACCTACTCCTTGCAAATGTCTCACCATCACAACCCACCCATCCCAAAACCTGGCCCTGCATCCGACCACAAACCATGGACACCCATCACCAAAGCATGCCCACTGCACATACCCATCCCCCCCCCAAAGCACCATCACAACAGCCCCCACAAAGGAATGGCAGCCCTGGGGTACATGGGCACCCACCCATTGCACACTATGGCACACACAGAAGCAATAATCATACTTTTGTACCCCTGCAGGACCCGAACGCCACGTCACCGCGTAGGAGGGTCCACAAATGTCCACTCCACCCCCAGAAGAGGCCCACAGTGAGGACAGCAGCTCTGTCGACCTGGATCTAGATGACCAGCCCGGTCCATCGGGGACCTCAGGACAGTCGGTTCCCCTCAGACAGTCACAGGCCACAGCAGACCTTCCCCCCTCTGGGAACACCAGCACAGCACCCACCCAGCGGGCCCATACCTCTGTCCCCAGGACACGTCAATCAGCTGTGTGTCCACCACTACAGGGAACCCAGGATAACCCACCACCCAACAACAACAGGGACCTGGGGGCAGTGGTAGTGGGCACACGGTCCAGGGGACAGAGGCCCAGGGAAACAGGGGAACTGGGAGGGCTGCTGTGCGACAGGGGGCGGACAGGCCAAGGGAACCCACTCTCCACAAGGCCCTCTCCTCCATCATAGGAGCATACCACCACTCCCAGGAGACGATGGCGACGGTCCTGGCCAAGTTTCAGGAGATCCAACTTCTGCAGGAGCAACAGTATATGGGTTCAGGGAGGAACTAAGAAACATCAGTTCCGCAATGGGTACCATTGTAGTGGCCCTGAATCAGGTAGTCACCACATTGCGGGACACTGTGGCACCACAAAGGGCCCCTGACACTAGCATGGACCAAGAAATGCCTACCACCTCCGCCGGCGCTAGTGGACAGGAGCCCCGACGCAAGACCAACAGGCCACCAGAACCCCACCCCCTGCAGAAGGAGAACCACCCCGCAAGCGGGCCCTGAGATCCAGGAAGAAGACAGAGTAAGATGTCAAGACCCCCGCCAGCAAAGGATACCGCCTTGATTGTCATCCCACTGTCCCACATTGTCACCCTGTCCAACCTTAAATTGCCCCTACTCCACTTCCCACAGGCATTTGGACAATGCACCTGTGATACTGATAGTCTGGACTCTGCCATGGACAATCCTCCACCATCACCCCTCACCGATTTGCAACCACCCATCCAATTTAGAGCACTTGAATAAACACACTTGTTGCACAAAACAATCTGGAGTCTGGCTGTGATTTTGAACAAATGTATTTTACATGACCGTGCAAAAATGTTCATTCACATTGTGATGCCAACAAACCGCTGTCACACAGCTGTAGTCCATGGGGAAACAAAGCAGATGTCACGCAGTGGTGCCCACATCTCTGAAAACGGAAGGGAAAGTCACAACACAGTTACCATACACTGGGGAAAAAGTCAGACAGTAGAGAGGTAGGAGTGTTGAAGTATATGTAAAATGACGGGTTGGACTCTTACATGTGGGTCACTGAAAATACTGCTGTATTACTGTGTTCCTGTTCTCTGTGTCGTCCTCTTCGCCTTCCTCCTCTTCACTCTCCACAGGCTCCACAGCTGCTACAACACCACCATCTGGACCAGCCTCCTGCAGAAAAGGCACCTGGCGTCGCAAAGCCAGGTTGTGAAGCATACAGCAGGCCATGATGATCTGGCACACCTTCTTTGGTGAGTACATTAGGGATCCACCTGTCATATGGAGGCACCTAAACCTGGCCTTCAAGAGGCCAAAGGTGCGTTCGATCACCCTCCTAGTCCGCCCATGGGCCTCATTGTAGCGTTCCTCTGCCCTTGTCCTGGGATTCCTCACTGGGGTCAATAGCCAGGAAAGGTTTGGGTAACCAGAGTCCCCTAATAGCCACACCCGGTGCCTCTGGAGTTGACCCATCACATAAGGGATGCTGCTATTCCGCAGGATGTAGGCGTCATGCACTGAGCCAGGGAACTTGGCATTCACATGGGAGATGTACTGGTCTGCCAAACAGACCACCTGGATATTCATGAAATAATAACTCTTCCTGTTCCTGTACACCTGTTCACTTCTGCTGGGGGGGGACCAAAGCAACATGGGTCCCATCAATGGCACCTATGATGTTGGGGATATGTCCAAGGGCATAGAAATCACCCTTCACGGTAGGCAAATCCCCCACCTCAGGGAAAACTATGTAGCTCCGCATGTGTTTGAACAGGCTAGACAACACTCTGGACAACACCTTGGAAAACATGGGCTGGGACATCCCTGATGATATGGCCACTGTTGTTTGAAATGACCCACTTGCTAGGAAATGGAGCACTGACAGCACCTGCACTAGAGGGGGGATCCCTGTGGGTTGGCGGATGGGTGACATCAGGTCGGGCTCCAACTGGGTATATAGTTCCCGTATAGTGGCTCGGTCAAGCCTGTATGTCAGTATGACATGTCGTTCCTCCATTGTCGACAGGTCCACCAGCAGTCTGTACACAAGAAGATTCCTCCATCTCCTCGCATGTCCCAGCGGACGGTGCCTAGGAAGGACAACATGGAGCACAGAGTCAATCAACCCACAGGTACGTTCCCACAGCTTGCACAGTACACGATTCTCAATGCATTGAATGGCTTCTATGAGTGTTGATGCAAGGCCTAGGTATGTGTGATGCAGTAGAAATTAAGCCATGTGGGCCCTTGAAATGGCGGCTGCCTGACCTGTGAAGTGCGACAGTGGGATGTGAGGTCAATGCGCTGGCGTGGCACACCGTGGCGGTAGGCGGTCGAAGACCGCGGCGCAAAGCCGCATTGGTTAACATTGAACCCTATGGGTTTCAGGAGCCAATGACGATGAGCGCCGGCGGTTGCGGTACGCACCGCCGCGGGCGTGACCGCCATTTTCTATCTGCTTAATCACTCGATACCTGATCATCCACAGGAGAGGACCTATACTGCAAGTGCTGCTGTGACCTCGGTCTGGAAGAGACAATGGCTGCTGCGACTGGGGAAAGGGCCCCTGCCTTCACTTCTGAAGAATTGGAGAAACTCGTGGATGGGGTCCTCCCCCAGTATGTGCTACTCTACGGTCCTCCAGACCAACAGGTAAGTACACTGGGACCATGCTTTGTGGCCAATGCCTGTGTTGAGTGTGGTGAATGAAAGATAGTGGGGAGGGGAGCGATTGAGGCATGCATCAAACGACAGATGAGAGCATGTGCCACATGGCAAGGGTGGGGATGGGGGGCCACTCACATCGAGCATGCAGAAGGTCATGATTTGTTTCTCCCCCTGTACATGTCACATAGGTCAGCGCCCATCAGAAAATCGACATTTGGCGTGCCATCGCCAAGGAGGTCCGGACCCTGGGGGTTCACAACAGACGGGACACCCACTGCCGGAAGAGGTGGGAGGACATCCAACGCTGGAGCAGGAAGACGGCGGAAGCTCAGCTGGGGATGGCCTCCCAACGTAGGAGGGGTGCCAGTCGTACTTTGACCCCCCTGAGTCCCGGATCCTGGCGGTGGCCTACCCCGATTTGGATGGGCGCGTGAGGACATCACAGCAGAACAAGGGGGTGAGTACAAACACATTCTGCTGACTTTGCGCGCAGTGGAGATGTCTGGGTGGGGGAGGAGGGCTGTGGGCATCCCTAAGCCAGGGCGATTTCTGTAGGCTAGGCCCCTCCGTAAGGCATGGCCCTGTGCCCCCGCCCCCCCACCTCTGTAGGTTGCCTAGTACAGCTAATCATGGCCCTGTGTCACCTATGTGTGGAGTTGTCGTCCATAGGCTTGTAGGCCATGTCCCACGGATTGAGTAGTGAACCCCAAGTGCGCGGCGTAGTGCAGGGGGCTTCTGTGTCTGTCCTCTCAGCCAACGGTGTCGCCCATGCATGCACTCAACATGTCTCTATTTCTCCCCCCCACCCTTTTTTTGTGCTCTTCCTCTTCATGTGTGCATTAGCATCATCAGGTGGAGGAGAAGTGGCATCGGAGCACGAGGGAGCTGCATCCCACATAGCCCTGGAGGGCCATGCAATGGACCCTGAGTACACCAGTGGGACGGAGGGCGAGGGGAGCTCCACATCGGGGACACGTGCTGACACCAGCGACACAGACTCGTCCTCGGAAGGGAGCTCCCTTGTGGTGGCGGCAACATCCGTGCCCCCCGCAACAACAGGTACAGCCGCCACCCAGCGCACCAGCACCGCCCTCCCAGCAGCCCCTCAGCGTTCACCCCGTGCCCGCTCACCCAGGAAGGTGGGCATCTCCTTCGCCCTAGGCACCTCAGGCCCTGCCCCAGTGACCCCTGCTGCCCTCAGTGAGGAGGTCATTGACCTCCTGCGGACGCTCATTGTTGGGCAGTCTACCCTTTTGAATGCCATCCAGGGTGTAGAAAGGGAGGTGCACCGGAGTAATGCATACCTGGAGGGCATTCATTCTAGTCAGGCTGCCCATCAGCGATCGTTCAACGCTCTGGCCTCAGCACTGACGGCAGCCATTGTCCCTGTCTCCTGCCTCCCCCCTCCAACTTCCTCCACCCAGTCCCACTCCCCTGTACCTCTGCCTATCCCAGACACACCTACAGACCAGCCTGCACACACCTTAACACCCAAGGGAAGCTCATCCAGACATAAGCACCACACATCACACAAGCATTCACCCAAGCAACATCCACATGCAGACATACCAACAGCCACTGCCTCCTCTGTGTCCCCCTCCTCCTCGTCTCCCTCCTCCCTCCCTGTGACGTCTCCACTCACACTTGCATGCACAACATCTTCAGCCACTACGTCCATCACCAGCACACCCACCAGAACACTCCGCACACGTGCAGTCACCACCCCCACTACCATTTACACGTCCCCTGTGTCCTCTCCCAGTGTGTCTGTCACCCCCTCTTCCAAACCACACAAACGCAGGCAGCCACCCACCCAACAGCCATCCACCTCACGACAGCCTCCAGCCCAAGCACCTGCACCCAAAGACACCAGACTTGACTCTCCTACAACCATATCCTCTTCCTCCACTCCCATACCCACTACACCTACCCGTCCCTCTCTTTCTAAATTGCTTTTCCTTTCCAAACTTGACCTCTTTCCAACAACTCACCCACCCCATCCATCTCATAAGACTCCAATCAGCACCTCAGCCACCACAAAACCCGGACCTACAAAGACAATAGTCCAAGGACTTTGGAGTCCCCCACCTTCAAGGCCAGCTAGTTTGGCTAGGAGCAAAGACACAGCCAGCCTACCCCCTGAAAACAAAGCAAAGCAAGCCAGTGCCCGGCGCAAGAGGCCAAAGACAGCAGGCTCCAAAATGCCTACCCTGGCTCTGTCAGGAAGTGGGGTGCCACCTGGCACACCGCCAAAGGGAGGAAAGGGCCACAGACGTGCAGGGAAGGGTGGCAAGGGCAGCACGCCCGACAAGTCCGGCAGCAGGCCAGCTGCCCAGGAGGACCCCACCAGCCCCATTCCAGGTGTGTAGGAGGACACCCACAGGCCTGGTACGGCAGCACAGGAGGGCCCCGCAAGCGAAAAGACAGATGGGCAGGATGGCCCCCGCAGCCACATGTCAGGTGGCGAGTGAAATCCATGGCATGGCCGGATCTGCTGACCTGGACACTCATCTCAAGCACCGCTGAACAGGGCCCTTCAAGTCAAGAACCGCTGAACAGGGCCCTTCAAGTCAAGCACAGCTAAACAGGGCACCGCCGTCTCAAGAACCGCTGAACAGGGCCCTTCAAGTCAAGAACCGCTGAACAGGGCCCTTCAAGTCAAGAACCGCTGAACAGGACCCTTCAAGTCAAGCACCGCTGAACAGGGCCCTTCAAGTCAAGCACCGCTGAACAGGGCCCTTCAAGTCAAGCACCGCTGAACTGGGCCCTTCAAGTCAAGAACCGCTGAACAGGGCCCTTCAAGTCAAGAACAGCTGAACAGGACCCTTCAAGTCAAGCACCGCTGAACAGGGCCCTTCAAGTCAAGGACCGCTGAACAGGGCCCTTCAAGTCAAGAACCGGTAAACAGGGCCCTTCAAGTCAAGCACCGCTGAACAGGGCCCTTCAAGTCAAGCACCGCTGAACAGGGCCCTTCAACTCAAGAACCTCTGAACAGGGCCCTTCAAGTCAAGCACCGCTGAACAGGGCACCGCCGTCTCAAGCACCGCTGAACAGGGCCCTTCATCTCAAGCACCGCTCCGCTGGGCCCTTCATCTCAAGCACCGCTCCGCTGGGCACCGCCGTCTCAAGCACCGCTCCGCTGGGCACCGCCGCCTCAAGCACTGCTCCGCTGGGCCCTTCATCTCAAGCACCGCTCCGCTGGGCCCTTCATCTCAAGCACCGCTCCGCTGGGCCCTTCATCTCAAGCACCGCTCCGCTGGGCACGGCCGTCTCAAGCACCGCTCCGCTGGGCCCTTCATCTTAAGCACCGCTCCGCTGGGCACTTCATCTCAAGCACCGCTCCGCTGGGCCCTTCATCTCAAGCACCGCTCTGCTGGGCACTGCCGTCTCAAGCACCGCTCCGCTGGGCCCTTCATCTCAAGCACCGCTCCGCTGGACCCTTCATCTCAAGCACCGCTCCGCTGGGCACCGCCGTCTCAAGCACCGCTCCGCTGGGCACCGCCGTCTCTGCACCGCTCCGCTGGGCACCGCCCTCTCTGCACCGCTCCACTGGGCACCGCCGTCTCAAGCACCGCTCTGCTGGGCACCGCCCTCTCTGCAATGGTCCGCTGGGCACCGCCGTCTCTGCACCTCTCCGCTGGGCCCTTCATCTCAAGCACCGCTCCGCTGGGCACCGCCGTCTCAAGCACCGCTCCGCTGGGCACCGCCATCTCTGCACCGCTCCGCTGGGCACCGCCCTCTCTGCACCGCTCCGCTGGGCACCGCCGTCTCTGCACCTCTCCGCTGGGCCCTTCATCTCAAGCACCGCTCCGTTGGGCACCGCCGTCTCAAGCACCGCTCCGCTGGGCACTGTCGTCTCTGCACCGCTGGCCCATTGGCAGAAGGGGCAGGCCCGCATCTGTGTAGGGCAGGGCTGCACGAAGCACTCTGGGCACCATGCCTCCTCCAGAACCAGTGGAGTCTGTAATCCACTTGAGAGACTGTGGCTTTGCACTCCCCAGGATGGAACAGTGGGCAACCCACCCACTGTAGAGACTTGAGAGACTGTGGCTTTGCACTCCCCAGGATGGCACAGTGGGCACCCACCCACTGTATGGACTTGAGAGACTGTGGCTTTGCACTCCCCAGGATGGCACAGTGGGCACCCACCCACTGTCTGGACTTGAGAGACTGTGGCTTTGCACTCCCCAGGATTGAACAGTGGCCATGGAGGCCCCTCGTGGATCTGGCGTCGTGGACTCATCTGGCTGAGGTGCCCCCTCTTCCCTTCCCCCTGAGGTGCCTGTAGTTTTCCTATCTGATGCCCCTGCAGTGTTCTCTCCATTGGAGTCAGGTATCCTGTATGGGCTTTGCCCATGTGTTTTGGCCCAGTGGTCCACGAACAATGGCTGATACACAATTAGGACAGGACATTTTATATATATATATAGTTATAGATTTTTGATATATTTTTTTACTCAGCCGTACAATATAATTCAAATTTCATAATCATTTTATTTTGTATTTGCATTCTTACGGGGGGGTTTGGGGGTGTCACTCTGAGTTGTTGCTATGCATTGATGTGTGTGTAGTAGTGGGTGAGGGTGAGGGTGGGTGTGTCGCGTATGTGTGTGCCCGTAATATTTTCTCCTCCCCCCTCCCCTGTGTCGTAGGTGCAGTACTCACCGTTGTCTTCTGTGCCGGCGTTCGTGCTCCTGGTAGAGGAGCAGGAATACAATAGCTGGCAGTATGTGTAGTTCGGGTTCCATGCTGTCCAGATTCCTCGTGGAGTGTGTAGAGGTGAGCGTTTTCTGTTCGAAATAGCTGTTTCCGCCGTGTTTTTATCGGCGGGGCTACCGCCCCGGAAAAGGTGGCGGATTGGTGGGTTGTGATAGGGTGGGCGGTACATTGACTCTCGCCTGTCTGTTGGCGGTGACCGCCACGCTGTTTGTTTGTCCCGCCGTGGCGGTCGGAGTGTTAAAGTGGCGGTCTCTGTTGGCGGTTTCCGCCAGGGTCAGAATTCCATTTTTTTTACCGCCCGCCATTTGGCGGGTTAGCCGCCGCTTTAACACCGACCGCCAGGGTTGGAATGACCTCCTTAATCTTAGATTGTAACCAATAGGGAATAAAGCTCACAAAATTCTATTAAACTGGTGTGGTTATTCATGGTAGGCCATGGCTGCGTCGTCAAATTTGATTAATGACTTTGACTAAAGTGAAATGTATTGTTGTGATAAATATTGATGGCATTATTGATATATTGATTGACATATTGATTAGCTATCTCGTCCTATGGTGTCTCTCAACTGGGTCAAAAGATTAATTGGCCTAAAACGAGTCCTAATGTGTAATAAATTAACATAGAGGGACACGTTAGCAGTTCAATCCAAAGTTGAGACATGCCGCAGAGGTTACCTGTCACAGGTGCATCATCTGTGAACAGATGAATGCTGGAAAAGGGACTGTGGTAACTTTGAGACACATAGGGAGAGCTGGTGGTCCATTTAGCAAGATGCAAATGGATTTCATTGAAATGCCTGCTTGCGGAGGATTGAAGTACGTGTTGGTGATTGTGTGTGTTTTCAGTCACTGGATTGAAGCTTACCCCACACATAGAAATGACAGTCTCACAGTTGCAAAGTTACTGCTTAGGGAACTAATACCCAGGTTCGGGTTTCCGGTCTCTATAGAATCAGATAGGGGCAGACACTTTGACAATGAGGTGATTAAACTCTTGTGTGCCGCATTAGACATTGAACAGAAGCTGCATTGTAGCTACCGCCCTGAACCATCAGGATTAGTAGAGCAAATTAATGGTACCTCGAAATCAAGAATGGCAAAGATGTGCGCAGCTACCAATATGAAATGGCGAGATGCATTACCCTTAGTGCTGATGTCAATGAGGAACACCCCTGATAAGAAGACAGGACTATCACCCCATAAGATCCTCATGGGCAGGGCTATGAGGTTACCCGCAGTACCTGCAAATGCTCTAGTGAATATCACGGATGATATGGTGTTGGACTACTGCAAAGGCTTGGCTGATGTGATTCGCTCTTTTTCTCACCAGGTAGTAGCTAACACATTGCCACCGATCGGTGATCCAGGTCACACCCTACAAGCCGGTGACTGGGTGGTTGTCAAGAAGCACGTGAGAAAGTCGTGTTTGGAGCCACGCTGGAAGGGGCCATATCAAGTAATCTTGACAACAACCACTGCTGTGAAATGTGCAGGAGTTCCAAACTGGATACATGCCAGTCACACGAAAAAGGTAACGTGTCCAACTGATGAGTATCTTGAAGTTTCCGGCACAACAGTTCCAGAGAGGAAAGTCTCAGGGCCAGAAAACAGCCAAGAGGGAACTGAGACTGCAGGAGAGCCCACTGAGAACAGCCTAGTCCCTCAAACAGTGAACGAGTTCGGGAGAGGTAACAGTGTGCCTATCTCAGTAGAGGCAGCAGGAGAACTAAATCAAGGAGAGGTTCTCCCAGAAATAGACGGATACAGGTTAGAACATGAACCCGTTACAGATCCAGAAGAAGAAGAAGAAGAAGAAGAAGGGGAAATAATACAAAGAGATCAAAATACTCCGGCATCCCCTGAGCCAGTTGCAGGTCCATCAAGAGAAAACACCATATTACAAGAGGAGGGTGCTGTTCAGCATCCTGAAAGGATAAACCGGAAGAAGACGCATAAGGGAGATAACTGGCCAGAGAAACAGACTACAAAAGCAAGAAGCGTACCAGGTGAAACAATAACAGAGGAGACTCATACATCTCGAGTAGAGGATCTGAGTGAAGGAGAATTGCAAGGTGAACGCAGACAGAAAAGAAAAAGAACTGCAAATAGAAGGTACGCAGGTCCTGAATGGGCATATGCAACAACATCTGAATGGCAACAAGAATTCTTAGCATTCTGTTTTGATCGAGAAGTACCAGGTCAATACTACGGTACCTGAAGTAACTCAAAGAAAAGACTTTGTTAAAATCGAAAACTGAAAAACTTATGAAGAGAGACTTATAAATTACTGGATGAGACACTGATAACCTGATTTGACTTTGAGAACCTGATTATGACAAGCTGCTAACCTGATTTGACAAAAAGGGGTCCTGGAGTGAGTGAAACGCTGTAAATATACGCAGAGAAAAATTTGGCTAAAAAAACACGTTTTCCTCACATTTTGGTGACAGAAAGTTCTGGAATCAGAGAGGAGCCACAAATTTCCTTCCACCCAGCGTTCCCCCAAGTCTCCTGATAAAAATGATACCTCACTCGTGTGGGTAGGCCTAGCGACCGCGACAGGTAATGCCCCAAAACGCAACGTGGACACATCACATTTTTTGAAAGAAAACAGAGGTGTTTTTTGCAAAGTGACTACCTGTAGATTTTGGCCTCTAGCTCAGCCGGCACCTAGGGAAACCTACCAAACCTGTGCATTTTTGAAAACTAGAGACCTAGGGGAATCCAAGATGGGGTGACTTGTGGGGCTCTGACCAGGTTCTGTTACCCAGAATCCTTTGCAAACCTCAAAATTTGGCTAAACAAACATGTTTTCCTCACATTTCGGTGAAAGAAAGTTCTGGAATCTGAAAGGAGCAACATATTTCCTTCCACCCAGCGCTCCCTCAAGTCTCCCGATAAAAATGATACCTCACTTGTGTGGGTAGGCCTAGCGCCAGTGACAGGAAATGCCCCAAAACACAACGTGGACACATCACATTTTTTCATAGAAAACAGTGCCTACCTGTGGATTTTGGCCTCTAGCTCAGCCGGCCCCAAACCCCCCTTGGGAGTGACCCTTGCCTACAGGGTCGCTCCTCCTGCGTGACATTGGCGCCAAAAAAAATAATCTCCGGTGCCTAGTGGTTTTTGCCCCCTTGGGGGCAGATTGACCTAAAACCAGCCAATCTGCCCCCAAGGGTGGCAGAAATGGGCTAAATACAATTTGCCCCCCAGGGGAGCGACCCTTGCCTAAGGGGTCGCTCCCCATCTCTAAAAAAAAAATAATTTGCCCTGGTGCCTAGAGGTTTCTGCCCCTAGTAACAATAGGCGATCTGCCCCCGGGGGGGGGGCAGAAAAGGCCTTCCCAAAAAATGCCACCCCTGGGAGCGACCCTTGCCCAAGGGGTCGCTCCCTTATGTCCATTTAAAAAAAAAATCCCTGGTGTCTAGTGGGGTTTAAGAAAAGGCTTTCCCAAAAAATGCCCCCCGTGGGAGCGACCCTTGCCCAAGGGGTCGCTCCCTTATGTCCATTTAAAAAAAAAATCCCTGGTGTCTAGTGGGGTTTCAAAGCAAGCAAGCAAGCAATCCGGCTTTTGAAACCCTGGGAGAGACTTCAAAGGGAAGGAAATACATTTCTTTCCCTTTGAAGCCTCTCCGGCCCTCCCCCACGTGATTGAAAGAGAAATGCTGAGCATTTCTCTTTCAATCGTGATGGAAGCAGAGCTTCCAGCGCGATGGGGGAGACCCTGTGACAAATCAGCGCGTGCTCGCGCGCTGACGTCACGGGGGGTTGGAGGGGTCGGGGGTGGAAGGGGAAGGGCTTCCCCTTCCATCCCTGACTTGGGGGGGGCACCCCACAGAGTGAGCGCTAGCGCTCCCTCTGGGCTCTGTGACCAGGACGTAATGGTTACATCCTGGGCACAGCAGCACTGTGCCTCAGGACGTAACCATTACGTCCTGGGCACAGAACCGGTTAAAGGTAGTTGAGACAGCTCTCCTATCACCTAGATTGGAATCAGTGACTCCAGTCCATTTTATAATGCACTGTGCCACTCTAGCCATGACAGAGAATTTCTTTCAATTCGAAGACCTGCTTTTCCATCAGATACAAGGTACTTCGATGGGCAGCACTTTTGCCCCTAGTCTAGCTTGCCTCTACATGTATGACTTTAAAAAACGTTTTATATTGCCGGATTCCAATCCTTTTTTTGACAACAAAAATTATGGCGACGGTATATAGACGATATTTTGGTTGCCTGGCAGGGTCCTATTACCGAGGTAGGCGTTTTTACAACATGGGTCAACGGTTTAGATCCTTCTTTGAAATTCACCTCTTCGGTTTCAACCACCAAGATTCCATTCTTGGACCTGGTGATCAGTATTGATGGCGGCAAACTCAAGACATGCACATATCATAAAACTACTGATCGCCATAGCTTGTTGTTGTATGAGAGTCATCATCCAAAAGCGCTCAGAGATAATTTGCCCTACGGCCAGTTTCTTCGACTTCGTCGGAATTGTAGCAATATTCACTCATTTGACACGCAAGCTGCAGATCTTCACAATAAATTATGCGACCGTCACTATCCAAACAGAGTGGTAAACACAGCTTACAAACGAGCGAAGTACAGTGACAGTGCTCATTACTTCAGATGGCCCCTAGACCCTCAGATATTAAACTGACCTGTGTGTCTACATTTACCCCGTTGTCCAATACCATAAAGAAAGTGATTAACAAGAGATGGGACATCCTCTGTAGTGGAGGAGAGAATATTCCTGAACCGCTGTTCGCCTTTAGAAGGACCACCAATATCAAGGATATGTTGGTTCACACTCGACCCAGACCTTGAATTGTGTCTTCCAGACAAAGGTCCCTTTGGGATCTTCCGCCAGTCATGGGTCATTTCCCATGTGGTAATTGCAACGTGTGCTCACTCACAAAACGTTTGGACTCCCTTGAATAAGAACCGATAGGGAAATGGAGATTTTTGAAACATACCAATTGCAATACTCGCAATTGTGTTTATTTGATCACTTGTCCATGTAACTTACGGTATGTAGGAATGACTACAAGAGCAGTAAAATTGAGGGTACATGAACACGGTAGTAACATTCGATGCGGTCCAGTTACGACCAAACTAAGTATCCACTACATGGAAGTAAACCATAGCCCGGATGACATGTGGTGGGTAGTTTTTCAGACTTGCTCACAGAAGGGGACGAGACCCCTTTTTGAACTGGAGCAACGTTGGGTGTATAAGCTAAACACACAACTTCAAGGGTTAAATGATGACATTCCTTGGATTAATCTTTCTCATTAAAGCACCCTTTATTTCGGGAGCATCACTCTATCCTGTCTACCACAAGTGTGTTGGAATTCATTTTGCCCTCGACTGTGTCCCTGGCGCAGCTCCACCCTGCGCCCCACACACACCCCTGACAACCCCTCTCCTAACCTTTTTTTTATAATAATCTCTAGCTGACTGTGTTTATGATTGCAGATATTACACGGCTTCCTTTGTTCGTGTGCCGTACTTGTACTGCATTAGCTATGCTGTGTCTTCCATGAATCTGTGGTTCTGCACAATTTTAAAGGAACACTTTTCCGTTTTTCATGACAGTTAGGGTATATTTCCTTATGGATCTGTATGGTTTTGACATGGCCACATCTCGCAGTATCTAGCAATACTAGGCGGGATAGTACCCTTTTTCTGTGTTTACTTTTTTGCGAGCGCAACCGGGGCCTTGATCGGCCGTTGCTCGGCTGCGTTACCTGGCAACCAGAGCGTCACTATTACGCTCGTACTTCCAGGTCTCGGATTATTTCTACCCTGCGGTCCGCGGCTCCCTCTATGATTCGAGAGCGCAGCCAGGGGTAGGTTATCCACCCGTCACCAGGAGTGTAGAAGTAAGTGCCTTGGGCAGTTGTTTGTTGTATTTTTAACATAAGGGTTTTATCTTCACGGCCCCCAATACTCTGGGGGGATTCATTTCGGCAAACACATACTGCATTTGTTGTCCCCTTGACGGAGGGGGTTGTAAAGGTTGTTTGATCCCGAGCCTGTGATCTGCCTATTCCATTTAGAGGGCCGTTTTCTAACATCGGAGGACTTTTTAGTCTTTTTACATGCATTTTGTGATCTACATATCGATCTTTCGATCAACGAACGTTCCATTATTACTGCTTTTTTCTTCTCAGATTGATGTGGGGCAGATGTGAAGCAATTCTTATTTCACAATGAAAGTGACTTGACACATTAATTCCGTAACCATACTGGACTACTTTTTCCTCTTTTTACCATGATCAGTTTATTGATACCATACGGGTTGGTTAATACGTACGCTCAGGTGAATCAAAACTATTGTACAACCCATGTACTAGTCAAGCACACTTTGCCATTTGATACACGGTGTCTCAATTTGTTTTGTATATGTTTACAGGCGTGTGTTTGTTTTCTTGCTTTTTTGTCTACTTTGCTACCAGAGTTTTTGTACGCCTGGCTTATAGCCTGTGTGATCCCATGTAGCCCGGTCCCGACTTGGGAGGGTAAGCCCATTTTTATCGATCTTGCATGGGTTTGCCACTACCAACACTATCACCTTGTGTTGCACAGTTTGTCACTTTCTTTGTTTGTTATGATATTTGTACCTATTCTGGCAATGATTATCCAGATAAAAAACTACATGATGTTATCTGTTTTTATTCATCTTCAGGGTGACTTGTAGGAACAGCAAGTTCGAGTCAGATTGGACTAGTGTAAGTGACTGGAAACATTTTTACTGACAGTTTCATACTATATGAGTCAATTTAGTTTATTGAAGGAGAAGTTTAGATGCATTAGGTCCTGAAGAAGCATCACAGGATCCTTTTGGACCATAGAGACGCAAAACATGCCGACCTAATTTTAAGGATGGTCTAGTAGTTTCTGACCTCCCTATTTCCTATAAATTTGGTAGAGAGTGATTGAGCATTACCTCTATTTCACTCTCCTGTTATATTTTTAATCTTGTCCATCGCCCAGCGTGGACTAATAAAATTATTACTTAGGTTGGATCCTGAGCCAATTTTAGTTTTTTGTTTATCTCTCCTTCCCCCTTTTTCCTTACTCAGTCTTGGGGTTTTGGCATCATCGAGAAAAGATCTCCGGCAAAGAGCCCCCCCTACGGGGGGTGCCCGTCAGACACTGCAGCGCCGGTCTGACGAGGAGCATATCCGATGATGAAGCATGACACCCAATTGAGTGTGTGAGGACTCTTGTTCCTAACAATTAGGACTCCCCACTGTTTTCCTTGTCTCTCTTTTTCTTTGGAACAGTGTATTTCATTTCATTGCATTGTAATATTCACAGGAGTGCATACACTGGAACATCAATCCTCCAAATCCCTTTTTTCTTTAAGCATAAGTGTTTGAGTACTACTATGAGTGAATTAATTAGTGTATGAATGAGCCTCTGGATTTATTTTTCTAGTTTTTTTCCAAGATATTCACGCATATGTCATGACGTTACATGGGGGAGGTGTACTGAGTGTTGTGACGGATTCATGAATATTGTCCTTCTAGAAAAAAAAAATGTTAAGGTCATAATTTGACCCTCAAAGACTGCTATATCACACCCTAGGGTCAGGATACCTCCACACTGACCCCTTACTCCACTTTTTACTTTATTTTTCAGCCCCAAGGACCATGTCCTATAACCTAAAATGGCGGCTGCAACTTTCTGGTGAGGTTGTGGGCAGCCAATGACAGAATTCCTGTTGGCACTCGCATTCTTGAATTCTCAACGATCGCTGCAAAAACATTGCAGCAAATTTGGAGCCTCAGATATACAAATTTATTTTCCCTTTAATATCTCAAAAACTAATGAACAGACTTACACCAAATAACAAAAAGCACAATCTGTGTTACAAAATCTAGCTTTCTGCCAAATTTGGTGTAATTCTGTCCAGCGTTTCGTCCTGTAGTTGTGTTCAAAACTCCTATGCGAATTAACATAGGAACCACAAGTTTTTTGACCCCCCCACCCTTTGTCTATGCCCCCGCTTGATAGATCACCCCGAATCTTTCCATGCACAATGAGAATCACTGGCACAATTTTTCTGGAAAATTTCATGAGGATTTTTGTCAAATATATATACATATATATGTATAAAGTGTATTTTTACTTGCCTGTGTCTTTGGCACCACTTGATGAATCTTCACAAAACTTTCCCCAAAAATGTGCCAGTTCCATCAGCTGCTGCCTGGAAAGTTTTGGGGTGAACTGTCTGGGAGGGAAGAGGGGTGGGTGGCATGTGGTTGGGCCGGGTCAAGGGGGGTGGGGGAGGGGTAGTTGGACTGAGAAAAAAGGGTGGGCCCAAAACACGTTTTCCCCATTCAGTTTTCCATAGGGATTTTGCTCTGCAGCCAAGCCACAGCAAACTCTTCAGTTTTTGACAGCGGGACCTGAGAAGCAGGTCCCGCTGTCAAAAACTGAAGCTTTCATCTCTGTCCACTGCATGCGTGCAAGGGACAGAGATGAAATGCGTCAGCAAGCACAAAGCTGCTGTCAAAGTAGCTTTGTGCTTGCTGAAGCAATGGCACAGTGAGGGAAGCCCTTAAGGCTTCCCCGGTGTTGCCAGATTGCCCATAGGGGCATTTTTCTAAAATATATTTAAAAATAATAAAATAAATCAATCTGGAGGGAACGCGGAGGAGCCCTTTAGGGCCCAAAGTGACTCCCTTTCTTTGTTTAAATATTTGCCCTGGAGAGGTGGTGATCCCTAGGGCACCGGGGGGCCATGCAGCCCCCGCAAATAAATAATGTTTCGCCCTGGGGAAGTGGTGGTCCCCGGGGCAGTGGGGGGGTCATGGCCGATATATTTAATCAAATTCCTGGGTAGGTGGTGGTCCCAAGGGGCAGTGGGGGGAGCACTCAGCCCCCCACACATTACCATAACGCCCTGGGGAAGTGGTGGCCCCACTGCATGTTTAGTCAAAGCCCTGTGTAGGTGGTGGTCTCCAGGGTAGTGGGGGGGGCCCGTGGCCCCCCACACATTATTACCATAACGCCCTAGGGAGGAGGTGGTCCCTGGGGCAGCGGGTGGTGGGGCACAAAACCCTCCCACCTATTAAATCACAG
Source organism: Pleurodeles waltl (assembly GCF_031143425.1). Lineage (NCBI taxonomy): Eukaryota > Metazoa > Chordata > Amphibia > Caudata > Salamandridae > Pleurodeles > Pleurodeles waltl. The sequence continues at coordinate 1,115,449,433 of NC_090439.1, read as the reverse complement.
CCCTGAGGAAGTAGTGGTCCCCAAGGCAGGGGGGGGGTCACGTTGCCCCCCATATATAAATTATAAGCCCCGGGGAGGTGGCGGTTCCCGAGGCAGCGGGAGGGGGCCTGAAGGCCCCTCCCTCACATTTGTAAACAAATGTCCCCAGGAATTGGCCCACCTAGGGGCCTTATAGTAATGATGCGCGGGGGACCGCAGTTCATTCTTTTTGTTTTTTTATTTTACGGCGGGTCTGCAAATCTACGCAACTCCTTTCGTAAAATCAAATACAAATGCTTTTTAGCCTTGGGGGTTCCCTTTGGGACCCCACCACCAGAGCTAAGTGGTCAGGGTGTTCATACCCTTGCCCCTTTTCTTTACTGTTTAGTTTGTTTTAGGACTTAGCTTCAGCCAAGTCTGAAGATGGCTAACAACACTTCAACGGTTTCTGTTGTTGAAATGTTATCAACCAATCAGATCTCTGCATGAGATTGGGAGGCGTTGCGAAACCTTCACATCCCTAGATATACAAATTTGGATTTTCTATAATTTCTCTAAAACCACTGTATCGAATGACACCAAAATGAAAAAAGCACTCTTTCTGGACCAGGACCTACCTTTCTGGCAAATTTGGTGTAATTCCATCCAGTAGTTTTTGCGCTATCGCTGTGCAACATCCCTATGGAAAAATGACTGGGGAAAACGTTTTTTGGGACCCCCTTTTTCTAGGCCCCTCCCTGGACGGATCACCTGAAACTTTCCAGGCAGCAGCTGATGGGACTCGCAAATTTGTTCAGAAAGTTTCGTGGAGATTCATGAAGTGGCGCCAAAGATATAGACAAGTAAAAAAACACTTTTGTGTATAGAAACTTGGAGCTAACTATAACTACCTAGTGGCAGCTGCCATTAAGTAAATATATATATATGTTCTCTCATTCACCTGCCCAAATGTAAGATTGTGATATATATATCACATTTGGGCAGGAGAATGAGAGACTGCTACCTCTAATGGCTCACAGATGTATAGTTTAACACTTTAGAGCCCTTAGTTGTGCGTATTATGAAGTAACATGCTGGGTTTAGACACATGGGTGCATTTTAGACTCATAATCTGGAACCATTGGCAGACATAAGCCACGGCTAACAGACATGACTTCTGTACTTTTACATCACAGAGCCTTGCACTATTGCACTTCATGGGGCAACATGCAGTAATCGGACACTAAAGTATGGTCACCCCTACTGATGAATTGTCAGGCTAGGGGGGGCAGTCATATGATGGATCATCTATTTGCACTGAAGCCCACATTTCAGGTTTGTGCACTATGACACTTCAATTCTTTACATGCTGCTGCTTTGACAACACAATGTGATGACTTGGCCAGGGGACCCAGTATAGTTTGGACCATATCCATCATACATCAGGTTATGCGTTGACATTGTGAGTCTTTTATACCTTGTCCCCCATCCTATGAAATGCTGCCCTATGGGAAGGTACTTACTGTTTTTTCTGTCATATGCAGCTGTTCGATAGATGACGCTGTGAAATGTTGCTGTCTGTTTCAGAGATATCATTACTCTGTGTGTTTCCAGGGACTGTTTGCATTCCATCCTCGTAGGTGAATTGGTGGTTGCTTTAGTTGAGGTTACCGATGGAATGTTTACATTGTAACCCACGTTCTGTGGTCCAAATCCAATAGAGTTTTGCACTTTTAGCATTTTGCCCCCTAACTACCAATTGCTGATTGATAGTTGATTAATGTTTACATTCGTGATTTTTGCACATAAGCAATTCTTTATATCACCCTTGGGGAAACGACTAAGAATGAAAACTCACTCCCATTGGTTACGCTGCCTAGTATAAATATATGTTATACATCATGTGCTCGTTCTACGGCAGAATAATACATTGGGGCCTTATTTGAAACAAATACTATGTGCTTAAATGGTTTGAAGCTGATGGGTTGTTTAGAAAGTTAAAAGCAACTTTGATTATATAGATAGATAGATAGATAGATTGATAGATAGATAGATAGATAGATAGATAGATAGATAGATAGATAGATAGATAGATAGATAGATAGATAGATAGATAGATAGATACACACACACCCAAACATACACTTACAAGGCTATGCAAAAAACGGCACAGACCACATACAGAAGTAAGGCTAAAGGCTTTAGTTCTATTTTTATATCTGACCTGTCCCAGTTTTATCTCCTCAAAATCTGGTCAATCTACATGGGATGCACTAGGGTGAGCCACACACATGGAGTGCTTCCGCCTGCTTTTTGTGCGCGTCTGCTGCGGGGCTAAAAAGGCCAGGCTAGTGCCAGGAAAGTCATCAGCAACGTCATACTCCCAAATGTTGGAATCCATCTTGAACTGTAGACTAGGAGTCTTTGGTAGGCAGATGAGATAGCTGCAGCCGTGACCTTGTTATCAGAGTTTTGAAACTTTGCAGATTGGAAGTTAATAAAAGACTGAACTAGATATAGAGTGGAAGACAATACTTGTATTTACGAATTTAAAACAGTATTTCCACGACTCCTCCCCCGAGGGGATATTAATTCTCATGTTTGAACCTTGCTGGTTCTCTAGGAGGAGTGAAAAGGATCCTTATATGTGCACAGACTTTGTTAACCTTTCATTTTGTTACACATATGGTTTTAACTCATCAATCTTGATGAGGAAATTATTATGTATTGTTAGTTGAAGTATATGAACCTGCCACAATGAATATAATTTTAATCACATGGGGTTTGATATAATTTTGAAACTAGGTAGCTATAGTAAGAAGCAAATAATGTCTCTGAATAATCTTTGGATGTGTTGCACGGAATATAATTGTATTTCAGTCAGCCAAAATGCATTTGGTTTAAATTAAATTCAATAAAAAAATCTTATATATCAAACAGATTATAAAATCAGCAAATAAATTCTTTGTGAGTTTCTCGGCCTGCCAGATATTTGTCGCTAGGGCTAGGCAAGTTACAACGGTTTGTCATGGCTATAGAAAATAAATACACAGAGTAAAATTCAGAGTTCTAAGCAGCTGTCAAATATAGTGAAAACCTACGAAAGAGCATAAAATATCAAATACATTGGGGCAGATTTATGAAAAGTGGTGCTGCATGTGCAGAACCACTTATCCTGCACCCCTTAGCGCCCCCTAAAGGCCACCATACATGTGCCGTATCTGAGATATGGTGCACCGAGGCAGTAGTTAGGGAACTAGCGTCAAAATTATTGATGCTAGTTCGGAGCTTTGCAGGATTAGCGTAAAAAATGTGGACACTAATCCTGCAAAGCCCATTGAGGCCCATTGTAAACAATGGGGTGCCTCCTTTTTCTGAGCAGGCATTAATGCGCCATTTTTTCAGCCCCCCTAACGGGGGAACGCCCTCTTTGCATACATTATGCCTGGCGCAGGTATAATGTAGCACAAAGGGTTACAAAGTGGTGTAATGCATGCTTTGCGCCACTTTGTACATTTGGCGCTGTAATTTTGGCTTTGTTAGGCCACATTAACGTAACAACGAATGATGCTGAAGTGGCACAAGGTGGCTCTGGGGGCTCTTAAATCTGCCCCATTGTTTGAATACCCGTCACGTGGGTGTCCATGGGGATTGATATACCCAGCACACACCTCAAGGAACATTACTTGTGGATGAACGTATTCAGATGGAATCTAGTCGAGGCAAGCCAGTGCTCTGGACTCATCACCATTACTGGGTATGGTTGAATACCTTCCTTAATACTTACAAAAGAGTGTGTACCCCTTTCACAGTTCTCCCCTCTTCACGGAACTTACCAAACAATAACTTTAAGCTTCCCACTAATCATGCCCTCGTTTGGCCCGGGATTCTTGAAAAAATCCGGTATACTGAGATTATCACACAACTTCTTAACATAACTTACTTAACAAAGGGATCTGACGAATGAAGTCTAACGATAAACAAGCATGCACCATCGTTGTAACAAAGACGCCCTCCGGTTTAATCAAATTGAGTGACATAATAAAAGTGGGTGACGCCTCATAAAACCCCCCTTATATGGCTCACCAAATCCCAGAGGCAGATGTGGGTCTCAGAGCTCCTTGAGACATCTTGTTAAGACAGGCATTTTCAAACCTCTGTAAAACGTCTACGTTGCTGTACCCCATACACGTTGCACATATGTAGCACATTTACTCCTATAGACAGTCGCCATCTCCCTTAAAGGTTTCAATTCCAGCTTGGTAGTAAATCTAACAAGCATTTGCAATGCAATGGGTCTCGCATATTTCGAACACGTTGTCATGTTTTGACAACAGTGCCCACGAGCAAAAACAAAAAAAAACACGAGTGAAAACTGACGACTTGGCCAAATAAAATAAAGTTAGCTTTGAAAAGTAAAACTTTGCAATTATGTGCCTGCTGGGCACGTTTTTGCCAGTCACAAGCCTTCTGTTTGCGGGCACTCAGAGTTCACACAAAATAGTACCTGATCACGTCCGGAGCAGTAGTTAAGTTGAAACTAGTGAGTGCGTGATCCCTGCTCCACACAGAGGAACGGAAATGATGCCAGGCATGCTTTGGCGATTTAAGAGGCTGTAAAGAAGAGTGCCACGCAAACCAACAAATGGTGAGCGACAGGCGGGCTCCAAGCCCTTTAAGGATGACAACAGCGTCTCGCATACGGAGGCTCGACCCTAAAAGCTGCTACAATTGATTATTGAAGTGTTTCTTCCTAATTCTCCTCAGATGTGGCCAGTTCCTTAACAAGTCAGATTGCACGCCGAGGTACATAAAGGTATCTACTTTTCTCACGTTAACACCGTTTACAGTGTATACACATGATCCAGCCACTCCAGGGCCACAAATCATAATAAAAGACTTATTAAAACTGATTACAAGTTCTAGTTCAACCGGAAAATCAATAACATTATCCACAAATTTCTGAAAACCACTTCATGTGCATTAAAACAGCGTCATCTGCATATGATAGTGGGGGAATGGGACAGGAGCCAATTTGAGCCATATCTCCGCACTTGCCAAGTGAGATCAGATCTAAGGGGCAGATCTACCAATATTTTGTGCAGGGTTTGCCTCATGAAAGTGACATAAACCAGTACAAAATGTTTTTTCTATTATTTACTTTCCAGCCAAAACTTGTTTTGCACTAGAAAATGACTAAAAGTAACGCAAAGTAGCGCGAGGCGCAGCTTTGCAGTGCTTTGCGTCAAGGGGGCGTTACAAGGGTGTTCCCCATTCAGCCACCCACCCACCCTTTTTGACACAAAACCCTATCTACCAAAAATATGAGACAGGGTTTTGCGTCCAAAAATAAAGCCTTTTAAAACCAGGCGTTAAAAGGAAAAATGTTTCCATTTCTCCTTTCTTTCCCTGGTTTGCAAGCGTGCTGCACTGTGCAGCACCCATACAAAGTAAGAAAAGTTTTAGAAGTTGAGAAGGCCTAGTATTACAAATCCTATGCTAGACTCACACACACCCTTGCACTAAGGCACAAAGGGGTGTGCATTGCGCACAGCAGCTGCAATCAGCACCGGCGCTAGGAAAATGGGAGGAGGGGGCCATATCGCTGCATATATGGCGCTCTCCTGCTCTCTCCTTCTCACGCAAAGCAGCACACATTTTTTGGCTGCTGTGTTGCCAGGAAGGATGGTAGATCTGCCCCTAATTTGTTTCTGTACAATGTAAAAAAAATGGCCCAGAACACAGCCCTACCTCACCACTCTGAGTGTCCCAAAAGAACGTGAGCGCTCCCCTTCATTCCATCACCCACACTAGCTGTTGAACCTGTGTATAGCTTCTTCAGAAATCACACTATCGATTCTTTTACCCCCATCTCGGCCAAGGTGAACCACAACTTCAAATTACTTATACAAACAAAGGCTCTGGAAAGATCCATAAATGCTAAATAGATGGTACCCTTTTTTGTGACAGTGTAAATACTAATTAAAAAAGTTCCATCTAAACACTGTTCGACTGTCCCAAGCCCTTTTCGAAAGCCGTATTGCGCGTCCCATAAAGTCTGGTGCTCCTGCCCAAAAGTCCAGTGTTGACAATGGGATCTGACCCACCACCTTCATCATGAATCTAACAGGAAGATCACTCTGTAGAACCTGGGATCTGCTCTGCCTTCTTTTTTAAAGATGGTCACAATTAGTGATTGAGATCACGTTCACAGTTTACCACTTCTTGCTTGTTTCCTCAGAATGTTTGTCATTAAGGGTCCCCAGAGCTCTGAATTCGTCTTAGAAACATCAATGGGCACACTGTCTGGGCTGGTTGGTTTCCCACTCCAGCTGTTAGTAATAGTCAAAATAGCCTCCCTGAGCTCAGACTCAAGAGGTAAAGGACAAAACACCTCATCTGACGGTAACGTCGTCCGGAAGAGGCTAGTGCATAGACATTAGGAAAATGGTCCACCCAATTCTGGAGAGGATCAAAGCTTCAATGACAGGAGTAGTGTATTTCCTAAAGTAAGGCCAGTTAATGACTTTCCAGATGGATATGTTACCTCTCTTCTCACTAGCTAACACATGCTCTTCCTAGGCTTCATTCTTATTAGCCTTTTTCCTCGCCTGAAGAATGGCCTTATAATTTCACTTTGTCAATATTTCTCAGATTCCTGTTTAAAGACACATTCATATTTGTCTGCGCTCTAGTACACACTGAATCAAACCGTCCAAAAGGTTTAACTCCCCTGATGTTTTTTGGCCTACTTAAAACTGTTTATACTCTTTCTGAAATTCCTTTAAACTTCTCTTCAATATCCTTCGCTTCAGCCGTCCCATCCTAATAGAACTCAAAAAGACTCCCATCCTCTGTTACCAATTCCGAAAGAATCAGCTCTGGATTCAGTTTGTTCCATCTAATTGTGACACCACTGTTCTTTACCGTCTCTAAACCCTCAACAGTCCCCAGTACTTTTATGGGGCCTGAGCCCACTCAGAAATCTGAAGTTAAAGGATTGCGATGACTCATACAATTTATATGAAACAAAAAATTAGAGGCAGAGGGTCTTAAATTCTCTGTAAATACTATAAAATCAGTGGGGCTACCTGCACCTCTATCTGTAAAGGTAGGTACAGGACAAGGCAATGCTGAAGTAGGTCCCCAAAGGTCTGACTCTATTTTATTTGGCCCGACTCCAGCTTTGATAAAGGAAATTCCATCTTCTAAATCTTAAACAGTGGAAGCTGCCATCTTTCCAAATTTCTGCAGAATCATTGTCATGTCTACCATTTGACACTGAAGTCGACTAATATTACTTAATTCAGTAAGTGTGTTACTTGTGGAAGTTTAATATGTGTATGTCAGCACATGGTCTAAACCCAGCCAACACATGACGGGTGACTGCATTATTAAGCAAACCCCTACTAACATTCTGTGATCTATCAGGCAATTGTCCACCAAACCATGTCTGCTGTACTTGATGCCTCGAAGAGACCTCTACGTCTCAGCAGACTACCTATATACCTACAAACTGAGTATGTCTAAAAGCTCCCATTGTTGGGACCTATATCATCAAACTCCAAAGCACCACCCATAAGTGAAAACATTTGAGAGAGAAGTGCAGCAAATGCATGTACAAATATTTTAAAGAGGTATCACCCTCTCCTCCTGTTAGGAGCACATTTAGCAAAGAAATTAATGCGTCCTGAAATAACCCCTAATGTGATAGAAGCTACTTGCCCCATGTTAGCAAACAGATTAAATAAACATGACATTTATACTCAAAAGTCAAATGGGGAATAACCTTTTATCAAGTGCTTAGCAAACCTATGATAAATGGTGCTCCCTATTTAACAAGTAAGAGGTAACGCACCAATATTATGTTGGTTGATGCAGACATCCATCTTTAAGCATATAATTGGACTTTTTTATTGTGCAATTAGAAATTACTAAACAATCCAGAAGATCCGAACTTTGAAGTGCACAACCATCACTGGCAAAGACACAGTTATATTTATTAAACAAGTTATTCAAAGCGTCACCATATAGACAATGCATAAAATGTTCTCGCCCTCTATGTTAACCAAGCCACATAGCGCCTTTGATGGTATGGAGCACTGACTGGCATTAAAATCGCCCACCCAAAATATATACAGATCCTTACCCATTGTCTGTGAATAGGGTCTAGGATGCCTTTCCAACGCTACGATGACACGTACATTGTGATGATCAAATTAATTATCACATGAATTAATAACTAAGATATCAAAACCTCTGTCTAAGTCCACCCCTAACAACAGAAAAAAGGGTGAGTCAAGGGTAATATTTGACACTTTACCTGAAAGCAAAGTTAAAACTATAGTAGCCAACCCTCCCTTCCCACTCCCTCATGAGAGGTGAGCACAGGAGTAAAACACGTTGTATAACCATCTAAATGGGGAGGAATGGCAGCCCAAATTTCTTGTAAACTCACTATGGAGTACAAACGGACAGAGTGATGAAATTCAGGGGCATATTTATACTCCGCTTGCGCCGAATTTGCGTCGTTTTTTTCGCCGCAAATTAGACGCAAAACTAACTCCATATTTATACTTTGGCGTTAGACGCGTCTAGCGCCAAAGTTCATGGAGTTAGCGTCATTTTTTGGCGTGAACACCTCCCTTGCGTTAATGATATGCAAGGGAGGTGTTCCCGTCTTAAAAAATGACTCCGAGGCATGTGCGTGGTATTTATACTCCCGGGCAAAAATGACGCCCGGGAGTGGGCGGGGCAAAAAAACACGCATTTGCGCCTCTTTTTAACGCCTGGGTCAGGGCAGGCGTTAAGGGACCGGTGGACTCTGAAGGAGCCCAGAGGTGCCCTCCCCTGCCCCCAGGGACACCCCCTGCCACCCTTGCCCACCCCAGGAGGACACCCAAGGATGGAGGGACCCATCCCAGGGAAGAAAAGGTAAGTTGGGGTAAGTATTTTTTTTAATTTTTTTGTTGTGGCATAGGGGGGCCTGATTTGTGCCCCCCTACATGCCACTATGCCCAATGACCATGCCCAGGGGACATAAGTCCCCTGGGCATGGCCATTGGGCAAGGGGGCATGACTCCTGTTTTTGCTAAGACAGGAGTCATGTTGATGGGGGATGGGCGTCGTAAAAAAATGGCGCAAATCGGGTTAAGACGATTTTTTTGCCTCGACCTGACTTGCCCCATTTTTAGACGCCCATACGCCATTTTCCCCTACACCGGCGCTGCCTGGTGTACGTGGTTTTTTTTCACGCACACCAGGCAGCGCCGGTCGGCTAACGCCGGCTAACGGCATTCTATAAATACGGCGCCCGCATGGCGCTTCAGAATGGCGTTAGCCGGCGCTAATTTTTTTGACGCTAAACTGCGTTAGCGCAGATTAGCGTCAAAAAGTATAAATACGGGCCTCAATGTCTCTGTTTCTCTCTCTTAACCAGTTTCACTTTCTGCAAGTCTGTTTATACATCCCTATGGTCACAACCTTCCCATATGGCAGACTAGGCCATTTCCTGAGTCCTTTCAAAGCTACATGTCAGAAACAGTTTGAGGGTCCCTAGGTATGCAGGGGCCACTGGGTCTTGTGGAATGCAAGAATTCAGCAGCTATGATAATTCTGACAACTATGGAAATCATCTAATTGGTCAGTGGTTCTTAACCTGTTGTCCGATGACCTCTGGGGGTCCACGAGGCCTACGCAATGAGTCAGCGACTGTTTTACTAAATTAAACAATATTACAAATAATAAATTAAAATAAATATGAAATTAAAGAAGCAAAACGGAAATCGTTTTCTATTTTTGATTGTGAATTAAATAAAACATTTCAATAGTTGAGCATTTGTTTGATGTACACTTGTTTTTGTATTTTTTGTGTATTGTTTTGAGATTCAAATAATAGAAATTGCTTAGGCTGGGGGTCCCTGGCTTCAATAATGACTCAGTAGTGGTCCCCGGATTCCAGTAGTGATTTAGGGGGTCCACAAAAGTAAAAAGAGCCACTGATCTAAGGAATACAGGATATCTAGGCAGGGGTTGGCTCACTCAGACTTGGTGAGGAGCTTCATTTCTTGTCTGTGACCTGGGGGACAGTGTCTCCATGTATCTACGGTTGTACTGGCTCCTGAAATAATCTAATTCAAGGTGAATGGCTCCCGTTCACCTAAAACTCCCCGTTGTGTGACAGGAGGTTTACCTGGGCATGATGTAGCAGGTTTTATCTCTTGGACCACCATTAGAAAGTGTGATCGCAGCACTGCATCTCCCTGCCTCACCTTGCCCATGAAGAGTGATATTTTTTATGGCTCTCTTTGCCCCTCATCCCCTTTCCAGCTGTTTCTCAAAGTTCTGGAACCTGTCCCTCTTGTCACCATATCAGATTGGTTGGAAGAGTTTACAGCACGTTGGACTACCAACAGGGTGTAGCTTGGTCAGTAAGATTGGGGGTGGAGGGGTGTGAACTATAGATATGTCAAGGAACAGGCTGGCATAAAATGTTAAAATAACATTATAGGACAAGCAGTGTACATGAGAGGGGCCTAAGAGGCAGTGGAAAGAGAGAGGAATGCGGATTGGTAGGAATATTAAGAGAAAATTCACAATATTTTGTAAAATAACCAACATTTATAGGACTTTGAAAACAGAGAGGGAGAGAGAGTGTATGCGTTGTCTGTGTGTATGTAAAAATCCCTGGTGAAATCTGACTGACACCTTACCATACCCGACTGAAAGCACCTGTACTCAACTATTTATCAGAAAACACATTAATTAAGGGGGAGGAGGGGTAAAATCCCAAAGACCCCACCACCCCCCAAAGCTACGCCTTGCCCTGACTACAACCTGAAAGCAGCCCTGCCAAGTTTCCCAGTTCCATGTGCTATGTGCTGCTCCAGTCCAGGACTTTTATTGGAATTTTGGGGCATAGTAGTCTTATTTATTGCATTAAAAACATGACTCCCAGTCCCAGAATTCAATGGGAAAAACCTGGACTGGAAAACCTGAACTGGAGTAGCACATCATGCATGGACCTGGGAAACTTGGCAGCTGGGTGTAGCTATTTAATTGTGACGTAGTGTTGACAATTTCTTCTGATGCACACCCACAGCCGGCACTTCCATTGTAAGCTCTGCAGGGACTCACAAGTCCGAACCAGGGGCATAGCTGGCAAGCTTTTCAGGTTCATGTGTGATGTGCTGCTCCAGTTCAGATCTTTCCCTTTGAATTCTCAAACTTGTAGTCTTCTTTTATGATGTAATAAACAAGACTACAAGTCCCAGAATGCAAGGAAAACCCCTGGAATGGAGCAGCACATCACACATGGGCCTGGGAAATCTGAGGAGAACGCAGGAGCAGGAGAGGCCCTTGACAAGGAAGACAGGTGCATTCCACAAGGCAGCTTTCTTTCACCCTACAAGCTATGATTCAGTGATCTAGACTTGGTGTTTCTTTTTTCTGCAAACACATGATGTTACCTACACCAGTGGTTCCCATCCTGTGGTCCAGGGATCCCCAGGGGTCCGCGAAGCCTCCTCAGGGGGTCTGTGACTGCTTAGAATATGTAATAATATTAACAGATTAGGTCCCCAGCTTTCAGCGATGACTCACTGGGGGTCTCCGGATTCCTATAATGATTCAGTGGGGGTCTCTGGGTTCCAGTACTGATAAAGTGAGTGTCCACAGAAGTCAAAAGTTTGGGAACCACTGACCTACACAATAGAGTGAGTGGTCGTGGCAGAGAGTGCATCGCCGGATCATACGATGTGGGTCAGCTAGCTTTCTGCAGTTCTCCCCGCCCACTCCTCTTGCCTCCTTACCCTTTCTCCTAACCCTCTTGTTTCTTCGTTACCTGAGGCCCACTTTGCAATACCCCTACCCCCGCATGAACAGGGAGCTGTTTTAAGTATGAGTGGTCTTACATAGCGCAAACATACATCGGCAAAGGTGGCAAAATATTTTAGAAACATCAGCAATTAGTTACATAGTTAAAAGATATACATTAGGAAATTTCAGACAGAAGAAATCGGCTGAAAGTAAAATTTCCATCTGTATTGAGCTTGTTCAGGTTCCAGGTTTTCCCATTGTTCTCTTGTCTCATGCTCCTAAAAGGACTCAGCCAGAAATGGCAAGTCAAGTGGTGACTAGTCAGGTGACAGCGTTGGAGCGAAAGGGCACAAAGTTACCTCTTGAAGGGTCGGTAGGTGGGGAGTGATCTGACTGAGTCGTGTAAGGAGTTCCAGATCCTGGATGCATTTCCTGAGACTTATTGTTTGTCTGATTTTTTTCTTTCTTTTGTTTCAAGCAAGTGGGAGTCTGCACATTGTGGAGGGTGCTGACCTCCTTAGATGATTAGTCTGTGGACTGAGTATTTAGGAGTTCCTGGGTGTACAGCTTTGTAAGTGATGCAGGGTAGTTTGCTTCTGCTGGTTGTCAATTTAGTTGTAGAAGCCTAATTATTCAGCACCCATTCAGGATACAAACGACCGTTAGCCAGCTCTTTCTAGATAAACATTTAATAATTCATTAGGGATAGAATAGAAAGACATGTACATGGAGGATGCTCTGTACTAGTGTACACGAACAGCCTAATACAAGGAAGTAATACACAATCTTTTATAGTATTAAACCACAAACATAATTCAACGTCTTATTGGTTCTTTGGCTTTGACGTATGATTGACGTATGATTACTTCTCCATTATGGCTGAGGTAGTTTTTCCTATCATACCATATATAGTAACAAAAAACATAGAAAAGGATTTTACACAAGGTGGCCTACGTGCCTAATATCACATGGTCCATCTTGTGACAGAACTTGAGAACATCACGTACTCAGACTGGTACTTTCCAGAAGGGACATTGCTTCAGCTAGCATGCAATGACGATGATATTTCATGATGGCTGTTCAGAGAGCAAGCCTTGCAACATAATGCGTTCCTAGCAGTAGCGAATTACATTTGTAGGCCTCTTTACTTAATGATAGGCCTGTGCAGAGATTGTCATTGTGTATCACAGGGGCCACTAGGCATAGCATACTTAAAAACTGTAAAGTACGATTCCACATTCCGCCCTCTGATACTCAATGACAAATCTAAGGGTCATGGTGTATTGCTCTCATTTATACCTCTTGCTCGCCCCTGTTGTCATCCTTATATCTTTTTCTTCCATAATGTGTGCGTTTCTGGTGACAGGTTTTTTTTTTTTTTTCAAGAGTAGGGCCAGGAAGGATGGACAAACTGGTATGAGCACACAGTGCCACGATCCCTATCGCTAGTACCTCTACCAACCAGGTACCCCAACCCCTGAACCATGCTGCTATTCGATCCAGCATTCCTCCGACGTCTGTCCCATCTGCCACTTTCCCAGCTCCTTCTTCTACCTTTTTTATATCCTCTATTTCCTTTCTTATATTCCCCACGTTGGTGTCCTCTTCCTGCGCACCCCGCCAAGTGTTCTCTTTTCCCCCTTCTGTAATTCTGTTCTATGCGCCATTTTTGGTAGCATGAATGCTAGTTAGCAGGTACCTTGCCAACCTGCTGGCAATTAAAAAAAATGCAGATGTCCTACATATAATAAATATTCCTTTGGAAGGTGTCAGGCCTATGGACAAGCCTGTTGTGTCATTTCTTTTGTAGTCCAGGCTCAATGTTGTATTGCAAATACTATGTCCCACATCAATTCCGTTTTTGCTAGTGTCTGCGTTACCTCTTGAGCATTTGAAACACCATGGTGCCTTTATTTCTGTATCTATGGCCAGGCATGGTATTCGTTGTTCTGAGCCATGATCCCTTTCAGTGTAACCCTTCCCTCTTTCTGTTGTAAATGCATTCAATAAATTATCTTCTTCTTTCTTCAGATCTAATCTCCTACACTTCTTTCTTCTCCTTCTATCTTCTTCCTTCAATTTATTTTACACTCTTTCTACCAATTTTCCTTGCATATCACCTACATAAGGTTCATCTTCCAAACCATAGTCATCCCTTTTTCTCCTCATTTCTCCTTTGTTTATATTTTCTCTTATTCTCTCCTTTTTTCTTTTCCCTGTTCTCATTCCTTTTAAATTTCCCCCTAACATATTATCTAATATGTTGCATGCCACGAATTCTGTGAGGGGCATTTAAGTGTAATTTCTTTTCTCCTGGCTAGTGGACGGTAGGTGGGTACATATATAACAATCAGACACATTTGCTAGTTCTTTGTACATTGATACCATTTGCACAAATGTATTGTCCTTATAATCTTCTCCATCTTCTTTCCATTTTGTATATTTCACCCATTTTGTTTTATCCTCCACCCTCTCATGTTGTTTTGAGATATTGTTGTTCTCAGCACCGGTTGCCACTTCACCTTGGCCACTTTTGGGGATGTAGTGTTCCTGGTCGATCCATGGAATATGTATGTCGTCTTTATATACTATCAGGATCGTTATTATTATAGCTGCTACCGGGGTGAGTAATGCTGTGACCACCACAGGCCACTTCTTCTGCTCCTTTTTCTTACGTTGTAATCTGAAATCCATGTCGACTTATAGGGTGTGGTCGGATGTGGCTAGCACTTGAAACCAGTTCTATTGGTATGTAACCTTTGGTACCTCCTTATTCCTGTAGGAGTGCCACACGAGTAGTCTATTCCTTCTGTATATTTTCGGGGCGACGTTGAATGCTATTTGACACTTGTAGTTATGCAGAGTATAAAGGGATGAATCCCAATGTCCAGTTCTAAGGGAGTTGGGTGCGATAGTCCAGAGGGATGGCCCTTTTGTCCTATTTTTGCTATATTCCTAATTGGAAGAGGCACCTCCCAATGGGGCTACAAGCCGCACTGATCCTAGTGACCAGCCGCTTCCGTAGGACTGGGATCTGTACCTCTTGGTGCAAATTTTTCTAGCGGACTTTTAGTATTCTGTTTGTTTATATCCTGATGTCTTTAATACTTAAGTGGCCTTGCTTAACTCTCCGACTCCTGTGGAGAGTAGCACGAGCAGTTCTGAAAGAGTATCCTGGTGTCTTGAAGGACCCGCTTGCACCCTCCGACTCCTGTGGGGTTGCAGCACGAGCAGTCCAAGAACAATGCTCTGGTGTACTGGGGAACCCACTTACACTCTCCGACTCCTGTGGGAGTGTAGCACGAGCAGTTCCGTCAGTGTTGGCTGGTGGCCCTTGTTGAACGAAGGTTGTACCGCTGTGGTGAAGGTGGCATTACTCTCATCGGCAACTTTGTTGGCGGCTGGTCGTCCTTTGGTCCAGCGGCCTTCTTGGTGCGTGAGGTATGGACCCAGGATGTGATGCCCTCACACTTGACTGCTGTGGCTGTTGTCAACTGGACTTGGTGTGGTCCCTTCCACCGTGGTTGAAGGCAGTGACGTCTGGTGTGGCCTTTACCCACACCCAGTCTCCAGGATGCAGTCGTGTTCCGGTAGTGTACCTTCTTGGTGTAATAGCTGTGGATCCAGGAGGTCAGTCCCTCCTACTTTTCAGGTGACCCAAGCCCAATCTCCCTGTTGAAGATCATGTCCAGGTAGTGTTGTCCAGCCAGGAAGGGCCTGCAGCACCTAATGCTGAAGGTAAGGCAAACTGCTGTCAAAATGTCTTATCAGATAATAACTTCTCAGCACCAGACATGTTCATAGGCCAGTCAAACAGTATCTCAGTCGGTGCTCACTTTGACAACTTTGTCAAGGGTGCCTTTCTTGACCAATGAAGCAAGCGGTAGTGCATCAATCTAGAACCGCTCAGCAGATGCACAAAATCTTATAAAGGGACATATATGACTGGTTTATGGGGTAACTAGCACACTCCTAAACTGAAATCAACACTCCAAAAATAAATAACAATTACACTCAGTAACAGTGGAATATTCACACAAACTATTTCAACAAACAAATGGTGATCCAAAGGTCAGGAGAAAACACATGTTACACTGGTATACAGCCAGTATATTTTTTAACATAGCATTGTATCCTATTATTCTATTTCAACACCCTGAATATCTGCATCAATGCTGGAAGGGTTGGGACTTTGCAGGCATCACCGCCATCAGAAGTCACTTCCCCTTTCTCGTACAAGTGTGATGTTCTGAAATGCTGATGTTCCTTTAAGATATTATATTTATTTTATTTATTTATATTTGGTACCCTCATCATCACAGGTATATTACTCATAGCTGTATTGCAGTACTACATAGCACATCCTAAGGTAGTAATAACTCAATCCTAATATAGGTATTTTCAATACCCAAAACCAGTTTGGAGAATATTTAGTTGCAATCTACCAACACATGAAGGCAATCCATGTCACTGTGCACATTAAGATGTACCACGGAAGACTCCCATTAATTATGAAAACATAAAACGTAACATAGACAGACGGATACAGAAACCACATCTTTTCGTCCATGTTCTGAAACCTAGGAAAAAACATGGATAGAAAAATACTCCTCCTGCCGCCAATTATATTCACATATATATACGTAGATATATACATCCTGCGTCCAGGGTGTATATAAAAAAATCCTATAAACTTTAAAATTAACTAACATTCAGCTGTACATTTATTCTACAATTCTACTTGGTCCGTCATGGTAACATATCGCAACAATCCGTGGTTTTGCCCTTGGAGCCATGCCCAGAGTCTGTGGTTTTCAGAAATGGGGAAGGTAATCTTAACTGCCACAATTTAATACAGGGACGGGACCTCGCAGATAAATGCATAAAATAAAATACAATAAAAATAAAACACATTTGTGACAAATGTGCTGCATTTTTACCCATTCATTGCCCTTTTGACACCCTGGTTGCACTCACATGACTTCAACATACTACATGTACTGCAGATGTTTAAACATCCACTTGTGTTATTTTCTTTTAGCCTCTTACTAAGTGAAATTGATCAGTCACTAACACGTCATGTGTAATTATTATTACTGCACTAATGTGTTTATTTTAAATATCAATACACCTTAGTAGAAGTTTGTTATCACATAACTAACTCACTCTACACCCCAACAAGAACCCACATTATTATATATCTATTATTTCCTTATATTATTTACAATTCAGCACATAGTAACTCTTCTGTTAATTTCTATATCTCTTCTGTCATTGAACATGACTAAATTATTAGTATGTACTCTATAGAGCTATGAAGAAATACACAACCAGGGGTATGGAATTACCGTAAACAAATGCCCAGCACAATTCTTCCAGAATGCTCTCTCATCAGATGCAAATATCTGCAGAAACTTGAAAGTAAAATTTGCTATTCCCTGCTTTCAAAATATCTTCACAAACAATTTAACTAGGAAAGAAACATTCTGCTAAACTACCATGATATTTTAGGTGTCATTTCTTTGAAGCATCATTTAGTAAAATGTGCGGATGCATGGTGGTATTTCCAAAATTTATATTCATAACAGGAAAAATCAATGTAACCTTTTCATCAAAGTTACACATTGCCATAGTAGTTCCTGGCATGAACAAAACTACTTTGTGCCAAAACTACTTTGTGCCAATATTCTTCGTATGGAAGAGCAGAATGGTGTCACTACCACTGAAGCCAGTCAATAAACAGAGAGACAGAATTCAAATAACAAAAGGTCTGTGATAACCAGTTTATGGCAGAATTCTTAAAGAAAATCACAAAGTGCACCCATGGTATCTGTTCCTGCATTAGTGCAGATTTACAGCTTTTATGCATGAGCTAGCATTTAATGAGGCAGACCAGGAAATCGAACTCCTAGACAATATTTGTAAACACCATTTTAGCAGGAGGAAAATATGCATGTGTTTTTACAGGACAAGTAGACTGATGATACAAACTGTCCCATGGACTATTAGACATTTTATAAAATTCCACACTCCTGACAACATATTGTTAACTGCTGCAAATGAATCCTCTGTTCCCTCCAGACTAAATTTGTTCACTGTAAGAATTTTGGCAACCTTTGCATGGGTCAAATATTTTTAAATGTAATCCCTACATAAGAAAGTTCTAATTTGTTGTACACCTGTGGTTCCTAACCTTTTTACTCCTGGGGACCACCAGTGAAACATTACTGGAAGCCAGGTACCCCCAAGCAATTTGCACAATTTAAATTTCAAACATGAAATCATTCTTTTTATATTGAAACAATATGCAAAAATCTAAACATTTTATTGTAAATGTTGGTGCTGCATCTTGGCGACTAACTTTTCAATTTTTAGTTTTATTTAGGAAAGGTGAATCCTTCGGGCAATTTTTTAAAATTATCTCTGGGGCTATTTCTGTTATTATTTGTAGGTACATAAGATCTAAGAAAGCTTTTATACATAAATATGTGGTGGGGAAAGGAAGTAAACCATAAGTGCCTCTCTTCTCTCCCTATCCTTTTTGTCACATGTAATTAATTTTTTATTATAGCATCTCTCATACCAGTGTAGGTGTTGGAGCACTTTACAGCACTTTAAAATGAAAGACTGGGAAAAAACAGCTTTCTAATTTGTGCTATGCAGTTGGCATGCAGCTCCTTAATTGCAGTTCATAGCTCACTGTGCTAGATTACTATTATGAACTGTACAGAAACTGAAGAATCTCTGTGACAAAAGCAGTAACCTTTTGCCATCCACATAAAATACTGTTCTTTTCATGATACACATCCTTTGCAGGCTGCATATTAACCATCTGCACTATCTTTCAGTCAAAAATGCCACTGTCCAAAACTCTCATTCCTCCCCAGCAGGTACATTAATCACTGGAGTTATCTTGACGCTTTTATTTTCGCTGTACAATGCTCTTTGCAGTGCTTTTAAAGCCATTAACAAGTAATAAAGTCTGAATTTTGTGTCTTATTACGTGTGATAACTTAACAATTAAACTTAAATTTTCTACAGTGTGTAAGCATATTACAGCCATCCTTTGTCTACTTGCAAACCTTTCCCATGCTCAGTCTAGCGCCAAATGATAGTGTAGTAATTGGAGTAGTGGTCACATATTTCAGGCCAGTGTATTGCCTTCTTACAATCCTCCCACAAATCTCATGGTACAATAATGCTAAACAATGTATCCAGATCCTTTCCAAAGCAGCCCTTCCCATGGCTATTATTCTGTTTAACTCTGTACATTTTTATGTACGTCGAGAGACTGTGTCTTGTGATCTCCAGCTGTGTGTTTGTATTGCTGAGCACCTCCTTCCACATCTTGATGTTATGGATTGTGTGATGTGCATACATGGACATATCCCATAGTAAATTGTGTGATCCCTGTGGCCCCTTGCCAATACATCTTTCCATTTCATTTGATATCTGTTCGTACTTCTGTTCATGTTTTCTAATTGCGTTAACCACTTCCTCTTTACCCTGGCTATGGAATAACTGTCTTTCACAAGGTCTCTTACGTTTTGCTTTTATTTTTCACTTCCTCATCCATCAAACGCCATGCCAGGGTGCGGCTTTCAAGTTCCGTCTCTGCCTGCTGTTGTAGAGGCAGCTCAGAGTGTTCGGTCCCTGTTGTGGTGCCCTCAGGCTGTAGTGTATTTCCCAAATGTCTTCAAACAAAATCGATGTTTTGTTCCTGTGACTGTGCACTCGCCACAGGAAGAGAGCTTGACAAGCCCCTATTATCTCTATTTTTTTTTTCTTCTTCGTCCTCAAATCTTCCCTGCCCTTGTCAGCCCCCCCACCATGTGGAGGAAACCATTCTTCAGTTCAGTTTATTTTTTTTATTTTTTTATCCTCCACATACAGGACAGCCCCACATTCAAGGGACATCCCATATGCTACTAGTATGTAGGCGGCATTGTAAAGCACCACACATGTCCGCAAAGCCACAGAAACACTACTGTCAGTTTCCTTTCAAAGTCAAAGTCTAAGTACAGTAGTGCCTATAGGCCTTCTTTCGCCTCTGTTTGGTACGCTGGACTGTCCTTGGGGCTATGTTGATGTGTCTCTAGTTTGCCTTTACTAAGAGGGTTCCTCGTGACTGTCTTACCCTAGCCGTTTGTTACATAACACAAAGACAATTACAATCGCTCCAGAAAACAGTAGGATGTGGGTGTATTTTTTTTACACCGCTCATACACCATGACACAGAAGGGATAACAATGGGTACATTCACGCATGCAGCCTCTCTCTGCCAGCCGCAATTTTAATTAGTAAAAGCAGGAAGCAAGCCGGTCTGCATTCATGCCACAATTTCAGCTGGCCATGTCCACCTTAGCTCACACAAAGTTTGAAATCAGACAGTACCCAAGGTGCTAGTGACGGAGTCCACACTGGCGTCCTTTAGGGCGAATCAAGAGATGACAGAATAGTCAGGAGGGAAAGATAAAATATATCACACCCTTGCATTCCTGCCCTGGGGCAGGGTGCGGCTATATGATATTGGAAACTGGACCAGATCCTTGGCCAGTGACACACAGATAATGCAATAGCAGTGAACAAGTCAGGCAACCACATGTGACGGCAGAACCATAGACAAGGGTCACAGTACAACTATCCCTGTGGGGTGATCCTACTCCCACCCCTTGTATCAAATATGTAGTGAGTGCAGGGCGGTGTTTGTACTGTTTGATGTTTGCAGATTAAATCAGTCAATTGTCATACAAATCTGTAGTATGTCACCCAGGAATCCACCCACCTAGTCTTACATTTTCTAAAAATTCTTATCCTAAATCGCAAATGCATGCAGTCAAAATAAATCACAGTACACCACCTTGTGGTGAACCCTTCCTTCATGAATCAAAAACCATTTTCCCACACACACGTATTTATAGCTCAAAAACCACTTTCACACACACACATATTTATAGCTTAAAAACCACTTTCACACACACACGTAATCAAACCAGCATCTATAGTTTACACCATTTCACATGAGTAGCCGATAGTTCAATATGCCATAAGCATTGTTCAAAGAGCTGCAATATCACAGGAAATAGATAACATAACAATTGTTTAACACGACAAACAGAGCCTGCCTGCTCCACTGGAATGAACAACTATCATCCAGTTACTGGAATGAACCACTATCACTCCTATACACACAAGGACGCTGACAACACCTGCCAGTTCCTCTTAAATGGACACATAGACCCTGGAACGGACCAGTACCATTCCATTCCACATCTGGGCAACGCCCTTTTAACCTGGGGTTGGCTTGGCGCCTACAACACCCTCTCTGGCCAGAGTTATCCGCCCCAGCCCCTCCGGCTGGGGACTGCAAACAGCGACTCGCGCTGTGTTCTGAAGCAACACCGCTAGTTGCCTCTATTCCTCTGACTTCGTTTTTAACAGTAACAAGCTACATGAAATACAGGAAGCTATTCTAAATATACAGCTGCAGCGCAGGGAGGAAGGAAGTGGTGTAATACAATGGAAGGACCAAATTAACACAGAATGCTTGCAGAATGCTAGCAGCCGGCGGACGGCTATAGTTAATTATCTGAATGTTTTCACGAGGTGCATTATCGGAGCCCGCAACAGAGGACAACAGAGGAAGAAATGCCCTTGGCATGCCACCGGAGACAGAGAAAAAAAAATGTCATTATAAAGAGCTGGCTAAGGGGTACGGCAAATAGAAATATTAACCATAAATGCATAACCACTCTATGCAGGAAACATAGTAACAAAACACCCCAGTTACCTCCCTGTTTCGCAATATTTACACCGAAAATACAGTAGAGCAAACAGCGAGAGCAGGACCACGAAGCAGCAATAGATACTCACGACAGCTCCAGCCTCTGTCGCAGGAGGGGCCCTGTCCAATGGGTCAGCTGTCGCCCCAACCGAAACAGGAGCCGGGCTGAAGGAAGCTATTCGCTGAACGAGACCGCAATTCTTTCACCAAATGTAGAAGCTTAATTATTCAGCACAAACGAACAGAATACTAAAAGTCCGCTAGAAAAATTTGCGCCAAGAGGTACAGATCCCAGTCCTACGGAAGCGGCTGGTCACTAGGATCAGTGCGGCTTGTAGCCCCATTGGGAGGTGCCTCTTCCAATTAGGAATATAGCAAAAATAGGACAAAAGGGCCATCCCTCGGGTCAGTGGACTATCGCACCCAACTCCCTTAGAACTGGATATTGGGATTCATCCCTTTATACTCTGCATAACTACAAGTGTCAAATAGCATTCAACGTCGCCCCGAAAATATACAGAAGGAATAGACTACTCGTGTGGCACTCCTACAGGAATAAGGAGGTACCAAAGGTTACATACCAATAGAACTGGTTTCAAGTGCTAGCCACATCCGACCACACCCTATATGGCGACATGGATTTCAGATTACAATGCAAGAAAAAGGAGCAGAAGAAGTGGCCCGTGGTGGTCACAGCATTACTCACCCCCGGTAGCAGCTATAGTACTAACAACAATCCTGATAGTATATAAAGACGACATACATATTCCATGGCTCGACCAGGAACACTACATCCCCAAAAGTGCTTGTGCTCTCTTCCCCAAACATTGGCTCAACCCAATTTGGCACATTTAATTTACTTGTAAGTCTCTAGTAAAGTGGTAATATATGTACCCAGGGCCTCTAAATGAAATGCTACTAGTGGGCCTGCAGCACTAATTGTGCCACCCACATACATAGCCCCTTAACCCTTAACCACATTTCAGGCCTGACAATGCAGATTCTGTATGTGCAGTTTTACACTGCCATGTCGACTTGGCAAAATATTCCTTTTGCCAGGCCCAACCCTTCCATTTTTACACATATAAGTCACCACTAAGGTAGGCCCTGGACAACCTCAGAGGGCAGGGTCCAATGTGTTTAACATGTCCTGTTAGTGAAACACTCCCCGTCGTTTTACACTACTGCAAGGCTTATCTCTCCCATAGGATAACATTGTGATCACCTTATTGTATTTTATAAGTGTAGTTCCCAATTGTGAAGAGATTTTTTCTTTTCAAGTTTAGTGTCTCTGGAATCAATTCAAAGTTATGGTGAAGTCGGATTTTAAATTGCAATTCTGAAAATGCCACTTTTAGAAAGTTGACATTTTCTTACTTTAGCCATTTGGTGCCTGCTGCCTTTCTCTGATCACATTTCTGAGGTGGGTGACAGCTGGGCTTTTTGTATTCCTCCTAAACAGCCACACACAATGGGAGCTTGTGTGTGACTTGATGGGCCATCTTGGCAGGATGGGAGGGAGGAGCTGGACCCAGCCTCACTTACACCTGAATAGGATATTTCTCTCTCCCCACACAAAGGGGTGCATACCCTTCTATAGTAAGTCTGGAGCTACGGCAAGGCCGCTGTGCACTTCAAAGGCCTGCCTTTGAAGTCTCCCCAACTTCAAAGGCACCACTGGGTATAAGAACTGGACATCAGACACAACCACTTCAGAACACTTCTGTACCTGTGGATACTCTGACAGGAGGAAGGACTGCTGTGCTACTGAAGGATTGTCACTCTGTTGGACTGCACTCTGCTGGACTCCTGCATTGCTGGCCTTATCCCCTCTGCCTGGGTGAGAAGGACTGGACCTGCATCACTTGAGCCCAGAAACCAGACCGACTCTAAGTGCTAGTTGGCTGATCTGAACTCTCAGGGACATAAAGGACTTCCAACCACCCTGCTTATGCACCTGGACTCTGCCATTTGTGAGTCTAACCTGCAAAGTGGTGCCACTCTAGTCCTGGACTCTTGGAAGTGGGCTTAACCGGTTCTGTGCCTTGGACGAGATGATCTCGTCCAAGGCTACAGTTTCCCCACCAAAAAAATAAAAAAATGAAACATCAAAAAAAAAAAATGGTCCCTGGTGCCTAGAGGTTTCTGCCCCCCCTGGGGGCAGATCGGCCTAATAGTAGGCCTTCCCGAAAATAGGCCCTACCTGGGAGTGACCCTTGCCCAAGGGGTCGCTCCCTTTTGTCAATAACAATAAAAATAAAAATAAATCCCTGGTGTCTAGTGGTTTCTACCCCCCTTGGGGGCAGATTGGCCTCATCAAAATAGGCCAATCTGCCCCCAAGGGGGGCAGAAATGGCCAAAATATAACTTTCCCCCAAGGGGAGCGACCCTTGCCTAAGGGGTCGCTCCCCACCAAAAAAATAAAAAATGAAACATAAAAAAAAATAAAAAATGGTCCCTGGTGCCTAGAGGTTTCTGCCCCCCCTGTCGCGGGCGCTAGGCCTACCCATGCAAGTGAGGTATCATTTTTATCGGGAGACTTGGGGGAACGCTGGGTGGAAGGAAATTTGTGGCTCCTCTCAGATTCCAGAACTTTCTGCCACAGAAATGTGAGGAACATGTGTTTTTTTAGCCAAATTTTGAGGTTTGCAAAGGATTCTGGGTAACAGAACCTGGTCCAAGCCCCGCAAGTCACCCCATCTTGGATTTCCCTAGGTCTCTAGTTTTCAGAAATGCACAGGTTTGGTAGGTTTCCCTAGGTGCCGGCTGAGCTAGAGGCCAAAATCTACAGGTAGGCACTTTGCAAAAAACACCTCTGTTTTCTTCCAAAATTTTGGATGTGTCCACGTTGCGCTTTGGGGTGTTTCCTGTCGCGGGCGCTAGGCCTACCCACACAAGTGAGGTATCATTTTTATCGGGAGACTTGGGGGAACGCTGAGTGGAAGGAAATTTGTGGTTCCTCTCAGATTCCAGAACTTTCTGCCACAGAAATGTGAGGAACATGTGTTTTTTTAGCCAAATTTTGAGGTTTGCAAAGGATTCTGGGTAACAGAACCTGGTCCGAGCCCCGCAAGTCACCCCTCCTTGGATTCCCCTAGGTCTCTAGTTTTCAGAAATGCACAGGTTTGGTAGGTTTCCCTAGGTGCCGGCTGAGCTAGAGGCCAAAATCTGCTGGTAGGCACTTCGCAAAAAACACATCTGTTTTCTTTAAAAAAAATGGGATGTGTCCACGTTGCGTTTTGGGGCGTTTCCTGTCGCGGGCGCTAGGCCTACCCACACAAGTGAGGTATCATTTTTATTGGGAGACATGGGGGAACATAGATTAGCAAAACAAGTGCTATTGCCCCTTGTCTTTCTCTACATTTTTTCCTTCCAAATATAGGAGAGTGTGTAAAAAAGACATCTATTTGAGAAAATCCCGATAATTCACATGCTAGTATGGTCACCCCGGTATTCAGAGATGTGCAAATAACCGCTGCTCCTCAGCACCTTATCCTGTGCCCTTTTTGGAAATGCAAAGGTTTTCTTGATAGCAATTTTTTACTCTTTATATTTCAGCAAATGAATTGCTGTATACCCGGTATAGAATGAAAACGCACTGCAGGGTGCAGCTCATTTATTGGCTCTGGGTTCCTCGGGTTCTTGATGAACCTACAAGCCCTATATATCCCCGCAACCAGAGGAGCCCAGCAGACGTAACATTATATTGCTTTCCATAATCTGACATTGCAGGGAAAAGTTACAGAGTAAAACGTAGAGAAAAATTTATGTTTTTTTCACCTCAATTTCAATATTTTGCTTTTTCAGCTGTTATTTTCTGTAGGAAACCCTTGTAGGATCTACACAAATGACCCCTTGCTGAATTCAGAATGTTGTCTACTTTTCAGAAATGGTTAGGTTTCTGGGATCCAGCATTGGTTTCATGCCCATTCCTGTCACTGACTGGAAGGAGGCTGAAAGCACAAAAAATTGCAAAAATGGGGTATGCCCCAGTAAAATGCCAAAATTGTGTTGAAAAATTGGGTTTTCTGATTCAAGTCTGCCTGTTCCTGAAAGCTAGGAAGCTACTGAGTTTAGCACTGCAAACCCTTTGTTGATGCCATTTTCAGGGGGAAATCCACAAGCCTTCTTCTGCAGCCACTTTTTCAATTGTTTTTGAAAAAAACGAAATTTTCACTGTATTTTGGCCAATTTCTTGGCCTCCTTCAAGGGAACCCACAAAGTCTGGGTACCTCTAGAATCCCTAGGATGTTGGAAAAAAAGGACGCAAATTTGGCTTGGTTAGCTTATGTGGACAAAAAGTTATGAGGGCCTAAGCGCGAACTGCCCCAAATAGGCAAAAAAAGGCCTGGCACAGGAGGGGGAAAAGGCCTGGCAGCGAAGGGGTTAAGGTGCTTTCTCAGTGGAACCGATGTATCCTCTGGTCAGTGATGCATCCTTGAGCAGAACGACACATCTCCTCAGCTGAGTGGAGCATCCTTGAGCAGAACCAACGTATTACCGCTGCTACGTGTATTGACCTGTTGCAACAGACTCGCATCGCCGCCGCACCCCGCATCTTGGGTTCAACGCATCGCCTTCAGAACCACAACTGCGTAAGCTTTTCCTGGTGCAATCTCCTCACATCTCTTATTGACGGGAGCCTCAATGACGAAACTCCGCTTCGCAGCTTCATCGCTCTTAGGAACCGACTCATCGCCTTGACTATGCGATGCATCATTGACACCGACCTTCACACCACAAGCCCTGTTGACAGGGTCCTCGACGTCCATGCAACAGGACCTCTCACTGCAGCTTTGCCACACCTCGGAACTGACACATTGCCTCGGCTGCATGATGCATCTTCCACGCGGATCCAGGCAACACTCCACAACCAGGATTTAAGATCCTTTGGTTCAGCAGGCCTAACTACATCCATATAGTCGGCCCATGCTCCATCACAGTTGGGATGAACTTTTGACTTTTTCCGTTCTGGCGCAGCCAGATATCCCCAATAACGCTTCTTGGTGCTATTTTTACTTAACACTTTGAAATTCAGTAGCTCCAGTTCTACTTAATGGATTTTTGTCATTTTGGGGAAATGAGGAAAACATTTTTCTAACCTGGTGTGGAACCTTTTTGTGTGGTGTTTTCACTGTTTAACTGTTTGAAGTGTTGCACAAACACTTTACACATTTCCTCTAAGTTAAGCCTTACTGCTCTGTGTCAAGCTACCAGAGAGTGAGCACAGGTTAATGTAGGGCTTACTTGTGCCTTACCCTGACAAGTAGTGTGGTTGCTGCTTGACCAGGGTTTACACAACAGTCAAACAACAACCCATTTTCTAAGAGGGAGAATGTGATTGAAATTCCTCTTCCCTATTATAAGCCCTGACTCTCTTTAACTGTACCTGTTCCTTTGACTGTGTACAACACTGTGCAGCCTTTTTGCTAGGTAAGCACCGTATGCACATACCACATACACACATACTTGGATACACACTAAAATGTTGTAGACAATACGCAGGCTGCTTCTCCCACAAACCATTACCCACTGCCTGTAAGGCCACAAGCATCTACCTCATGACTTCTTACATGCTGCTTGCAATGCTCTGATTTTACATGTGGGTGGCACTGTATCTATGGCACCACATGTGCAGGCTTCGGCAAACCTTGCTCTGCAGAGCTACTGCCAACCTGTCCACTGTCAATACATGACAACCACTAGCCCTGCTGGAACTCTTTCCTGCAGCCATGGTGTCCTGCGAACGAGGTGGGGTAGATGTAGTGGCATATAGGCAGGTGTAGGCAGCTTCAGAGGTAGGCTGTTCGGGGGTAAGAGCTGCAGCCAGTCCATCCCCAAAAGCCTCACTTAGCCCTTGAATAAGGGAACCTCCTCTTCTCTCAGTCCCAATGCCTAGGGCCACTGCTGCTCCTTGGTAAATCTGACCCGTGGGATCTAGTTTCTATTGATTTGCTATTTAAAAGGGTCTTATTCCTGCCTCTGATCCCAGATGCCAACCTACAAACCAGTCATCTCCCTGCAGACCCTAGTCCCGTCCTCGCTGAGCCCAAGGCAAGGAGGCCAGTCCTGTCCACCAGAGCGAGTCAGCAACCTTAGACCACTCATCCTCTACCCTGATTATTGTCCACAAATACATGACTGCCCTCTAAATCCTCTAGACCTACCTGCCTACATTGCCACTAGAAACAATACAAATTTGCTGAGGGCATTTCGTTTACTAAAAAAAATAAAAAATAGAGAACAGAAGCTTGACAACTCCATGTTAGTGAAACTCCATTAAGGGTGAATTCCAAAAGTGAGGGAAACATTTCTTTTAAGCTTTTGAAGTATAAAACAAACAAACATTGGCAAAGACAATGGTGGTCATTACAACCCTGGCGGACGGTGTTAAAGCTGCGGTAATACCGCAAACAGGCCGGCGGACAAAAAAAGGGAATTATGACCGTGGCGGAAACCGCCAACATAGACAGCCACTTTAACACTCCGCCCGCCACGGCGGTACAGACAAGCAGCGTGGCGGTCACCGCCAACAGACAGGCGGGAGACAATGTACCGCCCACAGTATCATAACCCGCCAATCCGCCACCTTTTCCGGGGCGGATTCACCGTGGATAAAAACACGGCGGAAACAGCTTTTGCAATGGGAAAACGCTCACCTTAACACACTCCACGAGGAAGGAGGCCACCATGGAGCCCGAACTACAAATACTCCCTGCGCTTGTCTTCCTGCTCCTCTACAATCACCAGCAACATAGGCACCGAAGACAACAGTGAGTACTGCACCTACGACATAGGGGAGGCAAAAGTCAGGGGGACACACACGCAACACCCCCACCCCCAACCCGACCCTCACCCACTACAACACACACACCAATGCATTTCCAAACAGCACAGTAAAAACCCACAACCCCCCCGGAAGAATGCAAAGACAAAAGGAAATCAGTTCAAACATTGTAATGTATCAAAATACAGTAACCAACTATATACAGATATATATAAACATTCAAAAATCATACATCACGAGTAGTACTGCAGGTATGCACATATCAATGTCCATGGACCACTGGGCCCATAATGCATGGGCGAGGCCCACACTAGATATCTGTCCACAAACAGAGAGAACACTGCAGAGGCATCAGATAGAAATACAACAGGCACCTCAGGGGTAAGGGAAGTCGGGGGGCACCTCAGCCGGATTACAGCACCACGCCAGATCCACGACGGGGCTCCATGCCCATTGATGTATCCTGGGGAGTGAAAAGCCACAGTCTCTCAAGTCTCTACAGTGGGTGGGTTGCCCACTGTACCATCCTAGGGAGTGCAAAGCCACAGTCTCTCAAGTCTCTACAGTGGGTGGGTTGCCCACTGTACCATCCTGGGGAGTGCAAAGCCACAGTCTCTCAAGTCTCTCCAGTGGGTGGTTTGCCCACTGCTTTATCCTGGGGAGTGCAAAGCCACAGTCTCTCAAGTCTCTCCAGTGGGTGGTTTGCCCACTGCTTTATCCTGGGGAGTGCAAAGCCACAGTCTCTCAAGTCTCTACAGTGGGTGGGTTGCCCACTGTTCAATCCTGGGGAGTGCAAAGCCACAGTCTCTCAAGTCTCTACAGTGGGTGGGTTGCCCACTGCTTTATCCTGGGGAGTGCAAAGCCACAGTCTCTCAAGTGGATGCAGGTCTCCACTGGTTCTGGAGGGGTACTGGTGCCCAGAGTGCTTTATCCTGTGAAGGACAGACAGAGTGGATGCAGGTCTCCACTGGTTCTGGAGGGGGACTGGTGCCCAGAGTGCTTCATCCTGTGAAGGACAGACAGAGTGGATGCAGGTCTCCACTGGTTCTGGAGGGGGACTGGTGCCCAGAGTGCTTCATCCTGTGAAGGACAGACAGAGTGGATACAGGTCTCCACTGGTTCTGGAGGGGGACTGGTGCCCAGAGTGCATCACGCTCCCCGTGACAGTCCCAGTTCCGTCACTGTCCCAGCTGCACATGGGCTGACGATGCTTGATTTGGCGGTCTTTGCCCTGTTCAGCGGTCTTCACCATGGCGGTCTTTGCCCTGTTCAGCGGTGCATGCCTTTGCTGTCTCTGACCTGTTCAGCGGTGCTTTGCCATGGCGGTCTTTGCCCTGTTAAGCGGTCTTCACCATGGCGGTCTTTGCCCTGTTCAGCGGTGCTTGCCTTTGCTGTCTCTGACCTGTTCAGCGGTGCTTTGCCATGGCGGTCTTTGCCCTGTTCAGGGGTCTTCACCATGGCGGTCTTTGCCCTGTTCAGCAGTGCTTGCCTTTGCTGTCTCTGACCTGTTCAGCGGTCTTCACCATGGCGGTCTTTGCCCTGTTCAGCGGTGCTTGCCTTTGCTGTCTCTAACCTGGTCAGCGGTGCTTTGCCATGGCGGTCTTTGCCCTGTTCAGCAGTGCTTTGCCCTGTTCAGCGGTCTTCTCCATGGCGGTCTTTGCCCTGTTCAGCGGTGCTTGCCTTTGCTGTCTCTGACCTGTGCAGCGGTGTGTGGCATTACGGTCCCTCAGTGCCCAGCGGGGCTGTGGCTGCCGGGGCCCTCCAGGTCACTGACTCTGGCGGTGGTCTCCTGACCAGTGACGAACCTGCTGCCCTCCAGGGCACTGACTCTGGCGGTGGTCTCCGGACCAGTGATGATACTGCTGCCCTCTAGGGCACTGACTCTGGCGGTGGTCTCCGGACCAGTGAGATACTGCTGCCCTCCAGGGCACTGACTCTGGCGATGGTCTCCTGACCAGTGACGATACTGCTGCCCTCCAGGGCACTGACTCTGGCGGTGGTCTCCGGACCAGTGACGATACTGCTGGCCTCCAGGGCACTGACTCTGGCGGTGGTCTCCGGACCAGTGATGATACTGCTGCCCTCCAGGGCACTGACTCTGGCGGTGGTCTCCGGACCAGTGACGATACTGCTTCCCTCCAGGGCACTGACTCTGGCGGTGGTCTCCGGACCAGTGACGACAGTGCTGGCGGTGGCGTCCCGGCCGGCGGGGAGGATGGCGCCCTTCTCTGCCGTGCTGCTCTTACCAGACTTTGGAGACTTCTTCTGCCCCTTCACCACCTTGGGAGGAGTCACAACTGACTCGGCACTCCCCTCGGGACCCTTGTGAGCTGTTTTGCCGGCAGGAGTCTTCACCCTCTCCCGTCGGCCACTTTCCAACTTAAGGTGCTTTACAGGGGGTGGACTGGCAGTGCTTTGTCTCCGTGTCACACTGGCTGCCCTGGTGGCCGGTATACTCCACACACCTTTAACACGCACCACTGGTACCGGACTTTTTTTGGCTGAGGTGCTACTACGGGACCTATGAATTGGAGGGGTGAGGGTGGTGTGAAAGAGGTCAACGTTGCTGAGGAAGAGTTTCTGACGAACACTGGGATGGTAGCTGGAGGGGGTCTGGGAGTGGAGGAAGAGGAGGTGGTTGTAGGAGGTGTAACTTTAGGTGATTTGGGTGCAGGTGCAGGTACTGGAGGCTGTCGTGAGGTGGATGGATGTTGGGTGTGTGGGTGCCCGCGTTTGTGTACTTTGGGAGGGGGCTTCACAGACACACTGGGAGTGGACACAGGGGACGTGTAAATGGTAGTGGGGGTGGTGAGTGCAGGTGAGCGGGGTGTGGTGCTGGGTGTTCTGGTGCGAGTCCTAGTGCCTGTAGATGTAGTGCATGCAGGTGAGAGTGTAGACGACACTGGGAGGGAGGAGGGAGACGACGAGGAGGGGGGCACAGTGGAGGCAGTGGATGTTGCTGTGTCTGTATGTGGGTGATGCTTGTGTGAGTGCCTGTGGGTTGTGTGGTGCTTATGTTTGCCTGAGCTACTTTTGTGTTTTGAGGTGTGTGCATGCCTGTCTGATGGTGTGCTTGGGATAGGCCGGGGTACAGGGGACTGGGTCTGGGTGGAGGAAGTTGGAGGGGGGAGGCTAGACACCGGGACAATGGCTGCCATCAGTGCTGAGGCCAGAGATTGCAGGGTTCGATGAAGGGCAGCCTGACCAGAATGAATGCCCTCCAGGAATGCATTACCGTGTTGCAACTCCCTTTCTACACCCTGGATGGCATTCACAATGGTAGACTGCCCAACAGTGAGTGACCTGAGGAGGTCAATGGCCTCCTCACTGAGGGCAGCAGGGGTGACTGGGGCAGGGGCTGAGGTGCCTGGGGTGAAGGTGATGCCCACCCTCTTGGGTGAGCGGGCACGGAGCGAAGGCTGAGGGGCTGCACCGAGGGCGGTGCTGGTAGGGGGGTGGCGGCTGTACCTGTAGAAGTGGGGGGCACAGATGGTGCCGCCACCACAAGAGAGCTCCCATCGGCGGACGAGTCCGTTTCGCTGTTTGGTGATCCGGTGACCGACGTGAAGCTCCCGTCGCCCTCCGTCCCACTGGTGTATTCAGAGTCTGTGGTGTGGCCATCCATGGCCATGTGGGATGCAGCTCCCTCGTGCTCTGGTGCCACTGTACCTCCGCCTGATGATGCTGATGCACAAAAGAACAGGGAGAGCACAAAAAGGGGGGGGGAACGACAGAAGAAAGACAGGTTGAGTGTCTGGCTTACCGCTACCGTTGTCGGACAATACAGACACAGCAGCCCCCTGCACTACGCCGTGCTCTTGGCCTCTACAGATGCAATTCCTGGGATCTGGCCTACATGGCTATGAGTGTCATCTGTCCACATAGATGACACAAGGGCATGTATACCTGTACTTGGCACTCTACAGAGATTGGGTGGAGGGCCACAGGGCCATGCCTTACGAAGGGGCCTAGCCTACGTAACTCGCCCTGGCCTAGGGAAACCCACAGCCCTCCTCCCCCACCCAGACCCCTCCACTGCGCTCAAAGTCCGCAGAACGAGAGTGTACTCACCCCCTTGTGCCTGCTGTGATGCCCTCAAGCGGCCATCCAACTCCGGGTAGGCCACCGC
Organism: Pleurodeles waltl; assembly: GCF_031143425.1. Taxonomy (NCBI): domain Eukaryota; kingdom Metazoa; phylum Chordata; class Amphibia; order Caudata; family Salamandridae; genus Pleurodeles; species Pleurodeles waltl. The sequence goes on along the minus strand of NC_090439.1, from coordinate 1,115,416,958 downwards.
CAGGATCCGGAACATCAGGGGGGTCATGGTGCGACGGGCACCCCTCCCACGTTGGGAGGCCATCCCCAGCTGAGCCTCCGCCGTCTTCTTGCTCCAGCGGCGAATGTCCTCCCATCTTTTACGGCAGTGGGTGCCCCGTCTCTGGTGGACCCCCAGGGTCCGGACGTCCTTGGCGATGGCACGCCAAATGTCCTCCTTCTGGTGGGCGCTGACCTACATGATATGTACAGGGGAAGAAGAGAAGTCATTACCAACTGCACCGTCGAAGTGAGTGGCCCACATCCCTACCCTTGCCATGTGGCACATGCATTCACAGTCCTTGATGGTCGCTGACCTCTGCCCCCGTCCTACTGACATCCAGCCCTCTCCACCCAGCATAGCCCATACAACGTGCTCCCTGTGTACTTACCTTTTGGTCTGGAGGACCGTAGAGTAGCGTGTACTGGGGGAGGACCCCGTCGACTAGCTTCTCCAAATCCTGAGCAGTGAAGGCAGGGGCCCTTTCCCCAGACGCAGCAGTCATTGTCTCTTCCAGACCGAGGTCACAGCAGCACTTGCAGTGTAGGTCCTCTCCTGTTGAAGATCAGGTGTCGAGTGATTGAACAGATAGAAAAAGGCGGTGACGTCCACGGCGGTGACGTCCGCGGCGGTGCGTATCATCACCGCCAGCGCACTTCATCATTGGCTCCTGGGACCCATAGGGTCCAATGTTAACCAATGCAGCATTGTGCCGCGGTCTACGACCGCCTACCGCGACGGTGTACAACGCCAGCGCAGATACCTCACATCCCTTTGTCCCACTTAAGAGGTCAGGCAGCCGCCATTTCAGGGGCCCATATGGCTTCATTTACTACTGCGTCACACATACCTAGTCCTAGAATCAACACACATACAGGAAGAGTTTTGTATTTGGTGTCGTGTTCTGTGTAGCTGTGGGTACATACCTGGGAATTTGTTGACTCTGTGGTCGCTGTTGTCCTTCTTAGGCACCATCAGCTGGGACATTTGTGGAGATGGCGGAATCCTCCGGTGTACCGACCGCTGGTGGACCTGTTAACAATGGAGGAGCGACATTTGGTCATCACCTACAGGTTTGACCGTGCCACAATCCAGGAACTGTGTACCCAGTTGGACCCAGACCTGATCTCACCAATCCGCCATCCCACAGGAATACTCCCTGAAGTGCAGATGCTATCAGTGCTCCATTTCCTTGCAAGTGGATCATTTCAAACAACTGTGGCCATGGCACCAGGGATGTCCCAGCCTATGTTTTCCAACGTGTTGTCCAGAGTGTTGTCTGCCCTGCTGAAACACGTAAGGAGCTACATCGTTTTCCCTCAGGTGGAGGATTTGGCTACAGTGAAAGGTGACTTCTATGCCCTGGGACATATCCCCAACATCATAGGTGCTATTGATGGCACCCATGTAGCTCTGGTCCCCCCACGTAGGAGTGAACAGGTGTACAGGAACCGAAAGAGTTATCATTCCATGAATGTACAGATGGTATGTTTGGCAGACCAGTACATCTCCCAGGCAAATGCTATGTTCCCTGGCTCAGTGCATGACGCCTACATCCTGCGGAATAGCAGCATCCCGTATGTGATGGGTCAACTCCAGAGGCACCGGGTGTGGCTATTAGGGGACTCTGGTTACCCCAACCTGTCATGGCTATTGACCCCAGTGAGGAATCCCAGGACCAGGGCAGAGGAACGCTACAATGAGGCCCATGGGCGGACTAGGAGAGTGATAGAAAGGACCTTCGGCCTCCTGAAGGCCAGGTTCAGGTGCCTCCATATGACAGGTGGTTCCCTATTCTACTCACCAAGGAAGGTGTGCCAGATCATCATCGCCTGCTCGATGCTTCACAATCTTGCTTTGCGACGCCAGGTGCCTTTTCTGCAGGAGGATGGTCCAGATGACGGTGTTGTGGCAGCTGTGGAGCCTGTGGACAGTGATGAGTAGGAAGCTGAGGAAGAAGACATAGACAACAGGGAGTCAGTCATACAGCAATATTTCCAGTGACAAACAGGTGAGAACAATTTTTTTACTATTACATTCACTTTCACACTTCTACCTCTATCCTGTCTGTCAATTAGAAGCAGTATTTGGTAACTGAGTTGTACATTTCCATTACGGTTTCACAGGTGTGGTTACCAACGTGTGTCATCTGCTTGCATCCTTCATGGACTTGTGATGTGTGACATAGGTATGTTGGCATTACATTTGAATTTGGCATTTTGTCACTGTCATTGCTAATACACATTTTCAAAATCACAGACTGACTCCAGATTGTTTTGTGGTTCAAGGGTGTTTATTGAAGTGCTAATTATTGGAGGGGGTGGCAAAATGGTGATGGGTGATGGTGGAGGAATGTCCATGGCACAGTCCAGTCTATTAGTCACACAGGTGCACTGCCCATATGGGCAAAGGAAGTGGAGCTGGGGCAGTTCCAATCTGGACAGGGTAACAAAGTGAGACAGTAGGAGGACAATCAGGGTGGTCTCATTTCCTGGCGGGGGTCTTGCCATCTTGCTCTATCCTGTTCATGGATCTCAGGGACCGCTTGCGGGTGGCTGTCCGTCTGCAGGGGGTGGGGTGCTGGTGTGGTGGTCCTGTGGCGGGCGTCCTGTCCACTAGCGCCGCAGGAGGTGGTGGGCAGTTCATCGTCCATGCTAGTGTCAGGGGCCCCTTGGAGTGCCACGGTGTCCCTCATGGTCTTTTGTATGTCCTTCAGCACCCCTACGATGGTGCCCAGGGCGGAGCTGATGGTTCAGAGCTCCTCCCTGAACCCCAAATACTGTTCGTCCTGCAGGCGCTGGGTCTCCTGAAACTTGGCCAGGACCGTCGCCATCGTCTCCTGGGAGTGGTGGTATGCTCCCATGATGGAGGAGAGGGCCTCGTGGAGGGTGGGTTCCCTTGGCCTGTCCACCCCCTGTCGCACAGCAGCCCTCCCAGTTCCCCTGTGTTCCTGTGCCTCCGTCCCCTGGACCGTGTGCCCACTACCACTGCCCCCAGGTCCCTGTTGTTGGGGTGGTGGGTTACCCTGGGATCCCTGTAGTGGTGGACACACCGCTGATTGACGTGTCCTGGGTACGGAGGTATGGGCCCGCTGGGTGGGTGCTGTGCTGGTGTTACCAGAGGGTGGAAGGTCAGTGTTGGGCTGTGCCTGTGCAAGGGGAACCGACTGTCCCGAGGCCCACGATGGTCCGGGCTGGTCATCTGGATCCAGTTGGCCAGAGCTGCTGTCGTCACTGTGGGCCTCTTCTGTGGGTGGAGTGGAGATGTCTGGACCCTCCTGTGTGGTGACGTTACGTAGTGGTCCTGCAGGGGTATAAGAGCATGATTATTGCATGTGTGTGTGTCATGGTGTGCAATGGGTAGGTGTGCGTTTACCCCAGTGCAAGCATTCCTGTGTGGGGGCTTGTATGATGATGGTTGGGGGGTTGTTATGGGTATGTGCAGTGAGCATGCTTTAGTGCTGGGTGTCCATGTTTAGTTGTGTCATGCAGGGCTTGGTGTTGGGATGGGTGTTTTGTGTTATTAGTACATTAGTGAGGAGTTGGAGTGATAGGGGAGGGGGTGAGCGTGGGGGTGTGTGATAGCATGCAGGTAGGGTGGGGGATACGATAGTTAAGATTTGACTTACCTGTGTCCATTCCTCCACCGACTCCTCCGAGGTCCTCTGGATGTATGATGGTCAAGACCTGCTCCTCCCATGTTGTTAGTTGTGGGGGAGGAGGTGGGGGTCTGCCGCCAGTCCGCTGAATCGCGATGTTGTGCCTGGAGACCACTGAACGCACCTTCCCCCGTAGGTCGTTCCTCCTCTTCCTGATGTCCTCCCGATTTCTTGGATGCTGTCCCACAGCGTTGACCCTGTCGACGATTCTTCGCCATGGCTCCATCTTCCTGGCTATGGAGGTGTGCTGCACCTGTGCTCCAAATAGCTGTGGCTCTACCCGTAGGATTTCCTCCACCATGACCCTGAGCTCCTCCTCGGAAAACCTGGGGTGTCTTTGGCGTGACATGGGGTGGTGTAGGTGATGTGTGGCGTGGTGTATGTGTTGATGAGTGTGGTGATGTGTGGTGGTGTGGGGTGTTTTGAGCGTGGATGTTGTATGGGTGATGGTGTTGCCTCTGTGTGGTGGGGTTGTCTATTGCTGTAGTCTCTGTCTGTCGCCTTTGTCTTCAGTTTTTGGTCGTAGGGGTTTGTGGGTGATGTGGGTGTGTGTTTTATATTATGTTGGGTGTGTGGGAGTGTTGTTTGTATGTGTATCAGGTGTGTATATTTTGAATTGTCCAATGTGGCTGTGTTTTGGAGATGTGTGTGTATTTTGAGCGCAGCGGTGTGTACCGCCAATGGAATACCGTGGTTAAAAGACCGCTGCGTGGATTCGTGGGTCGCGATAGCATGGGCGTGTTTCTGTTGGCGTGACGGTGGAGGTTTTGTTATCGCCAGTTTATCACTGACCTTTGGTGTGGCGGACTTGTGTGGGTGTCTGAATTTCGGCAGATTCCGTGCTGTAGGTCATGATAGCTGTGGCGGTATTCCGCGGCTGCGACGGTGTATTGGCGGTCTTCTGCACGGCGGTAAGCTGCATTTACCGCCAATGTTGTAATGACCCCCAACATGTCTTGTCTATGCGAGATCTATTTGCTTTGCCAGTTTTTTTTAGCCATGTTGCAAATGGCTGAAAGTAAAGATAAAACGCTTTATGACACAGCCAGAGTTGACTGCGTTATAGCATTTTTTTTTCTTACTTGTAGCTTTACTACACTGAAGCCAGCGGAGCTGTATAATCTATACTATAACATCCCTGTAGATCTATGGTCTGGGGGCTGCAAGTGCATTCCTGACCTTTGACCCTGTTCAAAATGGGCATGCATGTATTTACAAGTTCATAGACATGAAAGAAGGCAAGAAACTAGGGTGTCCTGCTCAGTTAACTTTTGGGCCACCTTCATTTTTAAAGACATTCTGAAACAAAATATGACAAAGTCTCTACAAAAATTCCAAAAATGTATTTGATTTACCTGCAGAACTGTTTCATCTTGGTAGTACTACATCGGACTAAATCAGTGCTAGTATTTTTTTGAGGAATACTTTTCAATCATGAATTGTGAAACGTTTAGGCTTTCACTCACCCTGACAATGCCATAGTGAACTAAGAGGCAAGTCACTTATGTGCACCTTTGGATGGCCTGGGTTGTTATTCTACATGGACAACAGGTTACTAAAATCAAATGTTGGAGGAGTTTTTGCAAAGCGCACATCCTGAAAGTTTGTATTTCAAGGTATTATATGTAATAATAAAGAACAAGCATTAGCAAAGCAAATAGGTTTCGCCTATGCAAAATCTATTGTCTTTGTCAATGTTTTTTGTACATGTTGTCCGACTATAGTAAAGATGTGAAGTAACAGACAGAGCTGCTGACTTGGGGAACCAGGTTAGAGTCTCTGCGATAGTTCAACATGCTGTGATCCTGGCCAAATCATGTACTCTCCCCATTGCCATATAAAAGTGTCTTTGCAATATTACTTTTGCTCTTATAAAGCTCTTAAATACTATATAGAACTTTTAAGTGCTTTTTATTAAAGCTGCCCATATGGTGAAAAATGGTGATCTGTGCAATTTTAAGGTGTGACAGTGTCCTAGGTGAGGGGAAGAGGAAGCTTGCAGGGGAGGAAGCCTGTTGGGGGAGAGAGGAAGGGTGAGGAAGCGCGGCGTGACTGTGGAGGAGGCGGCACTCGCAATGCGCCACAAGGAGTACTAGGACGGCAAACGGTTGCTAGAGAGCAGGGAGATATCGGCCATAGCTCATTTTGAGTTGGGGTAGTACTAAAATGTTGCAATAATTGCTGTTCAGTGGGTTTCTTAGAGCTTTTGGCCCCTGTGCCACTGCACCGGCTGCACCATTCGAATCATGGCCCTAGTGCCTGCAAGATACCTGCACTTGTGACTGCTTGTTTAGTAGTAAGATATAGATAGCAATAATCAATGTTCAGTGGGTTTCCTAGAGCTTTTGGCCCTTGTGTCACTGCACCTGCTGCATCGTTCAAATCATGACCCTGGAGCCTGCAAGGACAAATTAGGAAATTGTTTATATCCAGTAATATATGTGTTCCGAAAAAGGCACAGTTGCAGGCAGAATAAATAATTATTGTGTAGCTAAACATAAATGTGAAAGCTTTCATAAAAAGTGCCTTTAAAGTCAGACAACTCTCCAAAACCAGTTGCCACAGATGTCGTAAAGCGTATGCTTTACACACCAAAGTGAAAACCAAGCCTTGTTAAATTATGTTACAATGTGGCTAGCTCTTTCCTGTAAGAAGATCTTATCCTTTGCTTGACAGCGAATGAACATACAGTGTAAATTGCCTAATAGTTTGCAGTCATGATTTTAGAAATGTTCATGCTTCCACCCGCCCTGACAATGCCAATAGTGAACTTCATGCCCCACAAATAGAAAACAAATGTTTTGTGCAGCTGAAGAATGAGATACCTTTTGAGATGGTCATATCTAAAACAGAATTAAAATAGGATACAAGCAGACTCCATGAAGAAAGTTGGTTGCATGACTCTTTCCTGTAAACACTCTCACTTTGATGTCAGCCAAAAGCAAAAAAAAACACCAGGCTCCTTCAAGACACAGCATGATTTTTGACCTTGGTCCTTGAATGCCAAGCAAATGTGATGAGACAACTAGATTTACAGCCCTGTTTATTCCAGAGGAGGAATACTGTAAACATGGCTTTGGCATGGGGAGGTACCAACTTCAGATGGGGAGAATAAAGCAAATAAAGGCAGCAAATGGAAGTGCAGAAAACTTGTCACAAAGCCAATGCAAGCAACAAGCAGAATGCATTCCCGGGTCCACTTTCTGAAAGTCCACAAGATGTCTTTCGCATACCACTCAGCTGCGCTGTCTGGTAGGCTGTGACCTAAAGAAACAACAGGAAAATAGGAGGCAGGATGTATGAAAACGACCAAAAAACTGTTAATGAGAAAGGGGACAGGAGTATTGGAGAAGGGGCAGAGAAGTCATGTGAGTAGGTTCAGAGATTCATTTCAGCGACAACATCAGTGATACACTGAGCTCATTTAAATCTAAGCCCTTTGATTACAGTTACAATGGCATCCAAACAGACAGGATATGACACACGGGCACTCTCGCACAGGAACTGAGCTAGTGGATGATGGAAGCTCACTTACTAAAAGGTTTACCTCTGTTGAGTCCTTACCAATAGCCCTATCAACAGGTGCCACGCATTTATTCAGGTGAAAGATGTATTGATTAGGGTGGACAACCAGCTCACAAAGGAGCATGTAACGTGCCAACGCTCTCTCTGGATTACTTCATTCTGTGAGGCTGTGAGCAGATACTCATCTGAACTCCTGTCTGTAGCATACTAACTGGGTAAACATGTGATTACCGATCAGTTGAGTCAGAGTTGGTTTCTTTCCACTATAGACTTTCATCTTAAGAAGTTGTGTTTAAAGTCTCGGCAAGCCTCCTATGGAGGTCATGGTTGGATCTGTTTACATCACAGACTAATGCTCAAATGCTGGCCTTCTGTTCTATCAACCAGTGTGCAGAAGCATGTCCATCGGATGCATGAGGGCCAGTGCTGGCTCTTGTAGGCATGTCCTCCAATTCTCCTCTTCTCACAGATGCGCAGGAAGGCTCAAAGGGAGAAAGTACAAGTCCTTCTGGTAGCAGCATTTTAGGCACAAATTGACCTCTAAGGCATTTGGTCTCTGCACCTGCAAGCAGTCAATCTTGATTAAAGTTGAATGTAAGTTGGGGAAGCTGTATGTCCTTGAGGCAGGGTCTTACTAATATGACCCTTAATTATATTTCGCTATAGCAAGTACCCATTAAAGGGGGGTAATCAAAATTATATGATATTGATAGAGTATACGACTGGTAAGAAACTAACCTTGGGCTCCATAAACACTCTGTCCCAAATAGTTGTCAGTTTCCTGATGAAGCCGAGGTCCACTCAAGAAGTGATTTCTGAAAACTCTATTATCTCATTGAAAATTTGATTAAAACTAATTATTGCCCAAAAATGTTTTGAAGTTCATGGTCTTCATAGTGTGACCATTAAAATGCAGCCTTTGACATGCAAACTGCAAAGTTGGGGAAATTCAATCTTATGTTCATGCTCACCTTGGTCCTTAGGTTAGATTTCAATTTTATTTATTTTAGGAATGGTGGAGTTGACCCTACAACAAAACATGGAGTTTGAACTCATCAAACAAAAGTTAACAGTTTTACTGGTTTTCGGTCCAAGATTTAAACCGTGCTTTATTTGTCTGTCCAGGCTTGCCTACCTCAAGAAAAAGCTGATGTCCATATTTTTGTGATACTGCTACTCTTAACGATATATTAAATTTCATGCTTTACTTTGAATGTATGAAGGTTTAATTTCAAATTGTACCCATATTTAATGTTACTTGCATACTGCATTTTTAATTGTAATTATTAACTTCATTTAAATTTATGTTTTTTTTATCTGAAGAAACAGATAGACGTACACTTGAAAAATTGATCCAATTTGATTTCTGAATATAAATAAAGATTGCAACTCCCAGACTGCACCTAGGGTATTTCATGTAAAACAAGAACTTGTGCACTGTGACATTACATGGAGTAATCTGTTCTTCTTACTCCAGCACCTGCCATAACTTTCCTGCAATGGACTCCAACAGCCCAAACCTGGTACTTCATAGGAGCCATTGGCCCAGAACTATAATCCCCTGGAGCTGACCGTGACTCCAGACCTGTCTCCCCTGAAGACAGAGGTCTCATACTTAAGCCTGCAGCAGGACAACCTGCATTGTTGGCAACACTCTATGAATGCACTGTCTTGAATGAGGATGAGCCCCAAACCCAGATTTGGCTAATAAAGAGGTGGAAGGTGGCCTTCCTGTTTGGGCACGATTTTATTAAATTGTTGGGCACGTACGTCTCTACCTTCACCACTCTAGCCCTGTTTGAGGCACATGTTTTTGGAAGGGCTGACCGGAGGGGACTAGCTGCCGGCTGAGGTCTCAGAAGATCCCAATTTTATGCCCAGAACCACTACACTCACATTTCCAGGAGCTTCATCTGAGGCTTCCAGACCTCACCAGGTTTCTACCACAGAGGCGAAGAACAAGGTTTAGAGGAAGAAAGACAAGGTTATATGGATCGATGTCTGAAGGTAGGTGGAACAATTTGCACTGGTTCTTCCCTAGTAAAGGTTACCGGAAGATTGAAAATGTTTGTTCACAGAAGGGAAGATATTACAAACGATCCCTGGGTTTTAGAAATCGTTATCAGGCTTCAGCAGTGATTTCTGGGAGATTCCTTTTTAGGCACCTCAACCCCAAGAAATTGTCTTTGACAAAGAGAGAATGGACCTAGTAGATGTGGGGGTTTCCCAAATGCTGCAAAAGGGTGCAGTAGTGAAAGTAGCAGACTCACAGGTTTCTGAGCACAATACTTTTGGTAAAAAAGAAAGACAAGGGATAGTGCCAAGCTATAAATTTAAGAGAGCTAAACAAATATCTGGTCTATGGTCACTTCAAGATGGCGGGGATCCATCTATTACAGGATAATTTGCAGAAGGAGGATTGGCTGGTGAAGCTAGACTTGAAGGATGCATATTTCACGATCCCTATGGCAAAGAGTTCACAGAGATACCTCCACTTCAGATTACCAGTTGTGTTGTCTTCCCTTTTAGTCTTTCTTCTGTCCGTGGTGTTTTACCATGGTCTTAAGACCTGTTGTGGATTTTCTGAGGGAGAGAGGAATTTGTGTGATAATTTATTTGGATGACATTGTGATGATGAGTCACGTAAAGACAGATTTTCTGGATCATATATATATGACAAGGGAACACTTGGAGAGCCTGGGATTCATTGTCGATGTTGAAATATCAGTTTTGTTTCCAAGTCAGTCATTGGAATTTATAGGTTTTCAGGCAGATACCCTACAAGCTCAACTTCTTTTACCTCAGAAAAAGATAAATAAAATAAGAAGGGAGGTCAGATGTATTTTAGGATGAGAGGTTGTGACTATCAGAGATTTAGCAAGGACTATGGGTCTTCTGTCCTCCTCTCTTCGGGTTATCTCACCAGGGCCCCTACACTACAGGACTCTCCTGAGATTGAAGACAATTGGTTTACACAAGGCCCTCCCCAGAGGCTCGTTTGGATCTGGAATGGTGGTTGAGCGTTGGAATTACAAACACATTTTTGGAAATGTGCCAAAGTTTACCTAAGAGACAGGTGCCAGTTCTTTGGGCTTGGGAGCTCATCTGAACAATCTAGAACTGTGGAGACGCTGGTCAAGTTTAGAGAGTTCTTTACACATAAATTGTCTAGAGTTGATGGCAGGATTGATTAGTCTAAGGAGCTTCACGGCTTACTTGGCAAGCAGTGTCGTCCTGATTCGCATAGACGACATCTCAGCAGTCTTCTGTATCAATTGCCGGGGGGGGTTCAAAATCAAGGCAGTTAGCGGAATTAGCAAGAGAAATTTGGTATTTCTGTTGGGAACACAGGATTATCTTGAAAGCAACCTATATTCCAGGCAAATTGAATCTGAGGGCAGATTAGAATTCTTGTCACCTCAGGGACTACAGTGATTGGCAGTTGAATCCAGAAATTGTCAGGGGAATTCAAGAATGTTGGGGTCCAATAGAGTTAGACGTTTTTGCTAGCAGGCTCACACGTCAGGTCTCGAGAGTTTTCAGCTGGAGGCCGGACTTGGAAGCTCTGGCAATAGTTGCGTTTTTCCAGGACTGGACTTCAGGGAAGGGTTATGACTTTCCACTGTAATCCATGATCCTGATGTACTCTCGAAGGTTCCGCAAGAGAAGTGCAAATTAGTGCTAGTCACCCCCTTTTGGAGTTCACAGGTTTGGTTTCCAGGGGTGGTGTAGCTAGTAGTGCAGGAACCTCATCTTATCCCAGTACATCAGGGTTTGCTGATAGGCCTAGATGGAGGAGAACATCCCTTAGTGATAGAAGGAAATATGGACCTTTTTGTTTGGAGAATATCAGGGGTTCTGCAGGATTCCAAGGCCTTTCAGAAAAAGCTAAGGATTTCTTGGAAAAGTCATGGGCACTAGGAAAGGATGTAGGAGGGTTTGGGGCAAGTGGAGTAGTTGGTGCATGGAAAGGAATCTGAATCCCACAGAGGCTCCTGTGACGGTTTAAGCAAATTATTTAGCTGAACTGTTTCAGTCAGGGTTATCTTACAGGACAATTACTTGTCATAGGTCAGGAGTTTCTGCTGGCCACACTTTAATAGGGACACCACGAATGGGAATGACCCACTAATCTGCAGCATGATGAAGGGTATACAAACTAAAAGACCCCCTAGGACTTGCTGTACGTCCCTATGAGATGTTAATGTAGTTTTCAAACATTTTGACTTATGGCGAGGTAATTGTTATCTTTCCTTAAGACAAATTTTACAGAAATTGGCAACTCTTCTCTTTTCAATATAACTCAGAAAGGTTTCTGATGTTAAAGTTTTGGAAATTTGTAGGAGGGTTTATTCAACAGATGGTGTTCATTTCGATATTTGGAAAAGAACAAAGAATATGTCTGGTCATGTTTTCTATATTTTATTCCAGGATTGCCCAAAACTATGAGGCAGATTTAAGAGCCCTTTGTGCCACTTAAGCTCCATCTTAGCGGCATTTTTTTACGCTAAGGTGGCCTTTGCCCCGCGCCATATTTACAAAGAGGCGCAATGCCTGCACTGCGCCTCTTTGTAACCCTTTGCACTACATTATGCCTGCGCCAGGCATAATGTATGCAAAGGGGACGTTCTGGCGCTAGGAGGCCAGAAAAAATGGTGCAATGAAATGTAAAATATTTCACTGCAACATTTTTTTCTGTCATTTTTAACGCCTTCTCAGAGCAGGCATTAAAATGATGCACCCATTTAAATCAATGGGCCTCCTTGCACTTTGCTACACTAGCGTCAACATTTTTGATGCTAGTGTAGGAAAGCACCATAATAGCTTCAACAATTTTACACTATTGTTCTAACTACCGCCATGGTGCACCTTATCTTAAATAGGGTGCACACATGGTGGCGTTAGGCCCTGTGTGGGGTAAGTTGCATGAAAGAATGCGAGCAGACATTAGTTTAGACAGCATGGTGGAGATCAACTTTTGATATTGGTATGAAGCTGCACAAAGCAGTTTCTACTGTACTATAGCCAGGTGGATTAGAGCAATAATGAGTGATGCAGACATAGACCTATCACATTTTGGTGCTCTTCAGCAAGAGGTGTTATGGCCAGTAAGGTTTTTTGGGCTGTTGGTACTTTCTCTGATATCTTTAAGGCGGCAGACTGGTCGAATTCTAACACTTTTGCAAATTTCTTTTTGATACCAGTGAAGCATGTAAGTAGCTTGTAGTAGATAGTTTTAAACATGCATAATGATAGCCTCTGATCTTGTAATGAAATGACAATTCTCCAATTAACATGCAGAAAGAATCTTGTTTTCATTAAAGACAATGAAGGCTACCATTATCCCACCCACCTCACCCTGTGTTTTTTTCTTCATAAGTTGGGTGAGGTATTTATTTATTTTACTAATAAAGTAGCAAGTTAAAAAAAATGAAAGGAGGAGAAATAAATAAATAATGAGCTATTTTTAGAATCACAGTTTATTTTAAGCTTTGCTTATCTTCTTTTAAGGAAGAGGTTTTCAATGTATCCTTTTTCCATAGGGAATAATTCTTAATTTGATTAGACCACGAGGAATTGTCTGGAGGTCTTCTGATGGCTGGTTACAATAGTTCCATGTTATTTCAAGTTCAATTTTTTTCTTCGCGTCACAGCCTAAAAGAGGAAGATGGGTGTTGCTATGGATATATATGCTCTGCTGTGATTTCACAATGGAATATTTTGCTTTATGATGTATGTTTGTTCTTTAAAGGGCTGAATGTTGAGGTAGCAATAAAGGATTTATGCATAATATTAGTCTCTATTGTCTTTAATGAAATCAAGATTTTCTCTGCGTGTTAATTGGAGAATTGTCATTCCACTCAATAATTAACCTCCAAAAACCCACACGGTCCCTAAATTAGCTCTCTCATCATGCTACCAAGACACATGCCCTGTGCTTTTCTGAGGATCCACCGAGGTTAAGAGAATGATTAGATTTCCTCCCTGCACTGATTAGCCAAAATTGAGTACAAGTGGGTTACTTTGTTGGTTACTTTACTGACTCAGTATTGGCCTGGGCAATTGCTTTGGTAACAACTTCAGATCCTTGTCTGGAAACATATGATGCATTTCTATCAACATTTTAGTTGACACTTAGATATCCTAACTTGGAATATTCTGCTGAAGGAGCATTGTGCGATACCCAGCAAGGTGGCATGGCTGATTTGGCTTATCTGACTTGTTTTCGTCGATTTGCAGCAGAAATGACCTAGGCTGGAAAAAGTCCAACCTGAGGACCATTTACTTGAAGTAGGTTGAAAGAGGGAATTAAGGATGAGTTGATTATCTTGCCATGTCCTACAACTTTTTCTGAAACTGCTGATTTCAGAGGTTTAGAGGAAGTGATTTAGTATGTCCAGAAGTTTTTCGTTTGTTCATTCAACAGGTTCAGTTGAACCATTGCACAGAGAAGAGCCTTTGCAGGTTTGTGCAGTCCCGGGGCCTTTCAATGAAAAAGAACACCCAGGGAAGTACGGTCTGTCTTTGTATTGTGGCATAGTAGGACATCTGGTCCAGACTTTTACTGTACAACCGCAGAAGAATATGGAAGTGCTCAATCATCTCCTGAGAAGGAGGAGACAATGAGGTTGGGTTGGTTTGAATGTTCTTTGAACAACATTGATAAACATGTGTTTCTTCTACTGATTGCTATAAGAACAGAAAGAAAACTTCAAATACTTCAGCATTGTTAGATAGTGGCAATTGTGGAAAGGTTATTGCTGGACCATTAAGAATAATATTCCAGAATGGCTGAAGACTACTGAAATGATTCAAACTGCTGATGGGTCGCCATTTAATTCAGGTTTAATACATTACACTTTTTATCTGTTGCATATTAGTTTGGAGATCATACTGAAACGTACCTTTTGACCCAATAGTCACTTCTAATAATGCAGTCCTGTTTGAAATTGCTTGGTTAAAGAGAAAGAATCAGTATGTAAACTGGTCTACGTTAACAATATCTAGGCCATCACAGTTTGTTCATGACCATCATTATTGTCAGGAAACAAAAGCAGGCACACAGGATACTGGGGCCTATTCACAGGATTAGAGCCACAAGACCTACTGGACAGTCTCACAGGACACAACAGTGCAGTAATAAGGGATGATTTATAACTTCAATAGATCTCTTAACAATCAGCCTTGCCAAGTACCACTCATTAGGTGTTAGACTAACTCATTTTAGTGCTGACGTCCACATGACCTTACTAAAATGCATTAGTCACACATTACAGAACCCCAGAACCACCCCACGCACTGCAGCCTGCCACTGAACTGCTGCTGCCTCATAAGACTGTCTCAATAACAGTCTGTCAGAAGATCACCAATTTTTTTTCTTTCCTTTTTGTCCTCATATACTTCACTCCATATTCTGAATTGTCTATTGAACGAACCACCAGGAAGAAGTTCCATCGGATGAATTCACTATATAAGACTATCAGATCAGGGTATTCCATGTCTCAGGGCTGGATTGACCCTCTAGAATGCTGTAACACCTCGTTCCTTTGGACTTATAGATGTTCATAGGACAGGCACTATTTTGCTGCAAACCAATTTATCAGTGGGCACCAGAACTCACACCTCTCTTCTCACTACTCCCCTTCCCCTTAGTGTCACACACTAAGGTACACATTAAGGAGTCTTTCCATTCCGCAAACGTTAGGGGAGTCAGGCTGGTCCATTTCCTGCATATCTCTCTTCTGGCCAACAGTATCATGTAAAACAACAGCCTGGCACTGTCTTTGTTTACCCTCTAATCTCCCAGTATACAGGCAAAGATAATCAGAGAGGGGGTTATCTTATACTTAATGGATAGTATCTTATTAATACTGTCACCAACCTCTGTCCAAAACCGTCTGAGACAATGACATTCCACAAACATGTGCAAATCCCCTGCAGATTACACACCACATTTCCGACAGCTAAACTTGTTACTGAGGTTCACTCTTGATTACTTTTCAGCGGTCCAAAAAACTCTGTGAATTGAAAACAGATGGTTCCTTCTTAAACATGCCGGTTTGACTGTAGAATACAGCAATGCTAAAGATACTTGCCATAGCTCTTTATCCGTACTCCTGGGAGATGATCTTTCCAGATGTCTTCCGACATAAGAAATTCACCGTCTATCGTATCTAGGAGTGTTCAGTACCAACTCAATAGTTAATTTCTTTTGAAGTAACCTTTCCACCGCATTAGAACCGCCCACTCCGCCTTTGATCTCTTTCACCCAACTCCTTTTTTGGACATATTTAAATTTTGAAAGCTTTCCTCCTGTGTCTCTGAAAACATCTGCATAGGGAACCAAACCCTCTACTGTACACAATTGCCTCCATTGCAAAAACCCGGCCTCCCTCAGCGATACAGCTAGGACATCTTTAGTCCATTCTAGCGAACCCGGTGAGTTCCATATAGGGGCGTATTTACTATAATACGGTAAATTTGTGACCCTTCTTACCTCATACCAAACTTTTGCTGCATCAAACAATATACTGAGCCTCACTTTCTTAAAAAAATTTCGATCTTCAAATTTATTCACCACATACTCCGCAATCCCCCCAAATTCCGTTATCAAGTCTTCCAAAACAGGCAAAGATTGCTTTAAATTACTTGTGTAAACCATCAAGTCATCTGCATACCGGGCTACTTTCCTAAACCAATTCCCATATTTAAATGGGCGTATCATCAACTTGCTTCTAATTTTACAAGCCAGGGGTTCTATATATAAATTAAATAATAAGGGGATAATGGGCATCCCTGTCTGGATCCCCTCCCAATCTTGAAGGGGCAGGTTAAGGAGCCATTAACCAATATTCTTGCTACCGGGTTATGGTATATCAGCCGTAATACCCTCATAAACCTTTTCCCGAAATTGAGAGACTCACAAAGAGTGATCAAGTAAGACCAATTAACCATATCAAATGCCTTAGCAGCATCGAACATCACCACAGCCAAAGGCACTTTACATGTACTTGCCAGATCTATTGCACCTACCCTTTATGAACCCCTTTTGATCTGCATGAGTACATTTTCAACAACATTTTAGGAAAAATCTTATAATCACTATTCAATAAGGAAATTGGCCTATATGAATCACAACCTGTTGGATCTGTTGGATCTTTTCCAGGCTCTAATCTTAAGGTAATCGTTACCTCACTCCCGGAAGGTGGGAGCGCTGACCCTTCCATGCAGATATTTTCACATAACCCTACGAAAACATTAGTTATGCCATCACCTACAATTTTATAGATTTCAAGGGGTAACCCATCTGGACCTGGCACCTTCTCTGATCTTCTGGAGCAGATCACATCTTCCACTTCATCTTGACTAATTCCTTTTTTCAGAGTCTCTCTATCCTCATCCCCAAGGGCAATAAGATCTACTCTTTGCAACCAATTCCGAACCATCCCTGGAGGTATATCTACCCTTTCTGTGTAGAGAGCCTAAAAATAATCTTGAAAGGCCTCTCCTATTTCCTCATTCCCTCTGCAGGTTACACCTAAGTTCTTTCCCTGAATTCCCACCACCTTATTTCTCACCTGCTTTGATTTTATTTGGCAAGCTAATATTTTCCTACAATTCTCCCCATATTAAAAAAATGGCATCCTATTAGTTTCACATCTTTCCTTGACTCTATTATCTAATTCAGCTACAAGCTGATTACGAAGTTCTGGAAGAACCTTAGCTAATCTTTCCACCTCTTCCTCCTGACAGTTTTAACCTATCAGCTCCTTTTCCACTGATTGTATACATTCTTCCAGAACGCTAATCTTATTCTTATATGCTTTCCTTTTAAAAGAGGCTGCTCTAATCAATCTACCTCTCAAGAAGGCTTTAAAAGCATCCTAAACCATCTCTGGTGATGACGAGCCAAAATTTAACTTAAAGAATTCTTCCGTATCCCTTTTCAAACCTACCACAAAAGCTTCATCTAAAATGAGAGTTCTATCTAATGTCCACGTGCTCTGCATATTATTCCCCCTGAGCTTAAAGCTCACACTCACTGCTGAGTTGTCAGATAAATGCACTCCAGCATGAGAAATCCCTTCAACACTCTCTCTCAACCTCCCATCAACTAACACATAGTCAATCCTAGATTGATGTTTGTACTTCTTATTATTATATGTGTACCCTCGCCTTAATCCCATCGGCTCCCTCCAAATGTCATGCAACCCAAAATGGGACATCATATTAATCACCTGAGATTGCATCTTGTCATTCATTTTTTACCTGCTCCCTTTTGACCTATCTAAATCGTAATTTAGAACTATATTAAAATCTCCTGCCCATATTATGGGGTCTGTATATTGCAGCAGGTGCTGATACAAGTCTTGCAATGGCTGAACAGCATCCCTGTTCTGACCATAGTAACCCTCTAAGGAAAACACCTGATTAAAAGCCCGCAACTTCCCTATTGCCCACCTACCAGCTTTATCCACTGGTCCCCCCTGGAAAGAAATTTCTGAGTGATTTTTAACTATTATAATCACCCCTTTACTATACCCGGCCTGTGTAGAACTTAGTATGCTGGATCCATCGAGGTGGCTTAAACAACTTAATACACTCCTCATTAGATAGGTGCGTTTCCTGCAAAATGATCACCATAGCTTGGATATCCCTACAATACTGTATTGTCCTCTTCTGCCTGCCCCTTGCCCATAAGCCGTTAACATTCCAAGATAAAAGTCTCAATTCATTACCCTTCATCCTCATTTCTAACTACACACACAGTATGCCCACCATCCCTTGAGGTAGCAAAAAAAAAGTTCCAACCCTGTGCACCCTTCCACCCTCCCAACCCGCCCGCCCTCTTCCCCCTAGAATCCCTCATCTTCACCTCCACCTCCATTCCCCTGAGAGAACCCACCCTATCTCCTCACTATTCAAAACTGCCCAAGGAGGCTCCTCCCAGCCCAGAAGCATCAACAATAAGCATGCCGTGCTCCTTAAATCGATGGCTGATAATCCTTTTCCATCATCTTAATCAGACCATTTACCTCCCTGACATCACTAAAGTTATATATTTTATTATTTGCCATCACTCTCAAGGAAGCAGAGAATTTCAATTGGGCCGTGGCCCCTAACCACTTCAGAACATCAATTCTTTTCCCTAGCTCCCATTTTTTATTTAATGTCACACTAGATAGATCAGATCTGATCTCAAAATGAAAACCCTCAGCTGTTAGAGTCTTTTTCTTTAATGCAGCTGCTACAATACGCTCCTTGATGGCAGATGTATGGAAGCAAACCAGAATCTTTCTAGGTTTATCTTTATTGGGCGGGGGGTTCTAAAAGGATCCCTATGTACTCTCTGAATATCTTTTACCAGATCTTCTTCTTCATCCTTGATCTTACTCCTTGTTTAACCAGACGGACCACCAAATGCTTCAGATTCCCGCCTTCCAGTCCTTCAGGGACTTTTAAAAACCTCAGGTTGTTCCTCCTCAGATTGTTCCCCATTATATCAAGCTTTAATTGTACCTTTTCCTCCCCCAATTTCACTTGTTGGATTGCCTCCCTATTGTCCTTCGTAGCTCTCCTCAAGTCACAAACTTCTATTTCCAAAGCCGCTGTTCGTTCTGCAAGTTCGCCACATTTCTGCCTGAGAGCTTCACATAGCCCTCTTATCTCTTTCTGATTAGTGTTTGAAAAACTACCGCTGACCTCCACCGCCAAATCATGTATCATTCCTGCTATAGACTGAGTAAGAGGTTTTTCGGGTGCAGTCTGCACCGGGGGTGGGGTTACATCCTCCACCTGCTGTGAGTCGCCACCTCCATCCTGCTTCACCACCTTTTCTGAATCCTGCTACTGTGCGCAGACCTTAACTGATTATCTGGCCCTGCATCCACTAGGGGCAAAGGGGAATGGGAATAGAAAAAGAGATACCGCCTCCAGATCCAGTTCCTTCCTGTGTTTCCCACTTGATATAGGATATTCTGCGTGTGCATCTGTAAATTAGCACCTTTCTTCTTTTGGGGATTTCTTTAAGGGAAGGACCTACAGTGGGGTGATAAGAGCATAAACGAGTACATTCTTACTGTGCATTCAACTGTTCAGTCATTCTCATTCGCCCAATGCAATTGCTCTCCTAACCTGGATCTTTTGAGAGACTAGCCTCTCTCTCTAAAAGAACAATGTTATCTCAGAATCTTCTTTTCTCCTGAAGTCAGAAGATAAATCCAAGGTTCTCTGAAGAACAGCCCAAAACTTCACAAATATACAATTTACTATTGTCAAAGTTCGGATTTCACAGTCTCTAAGGCATCGGTCTGAGTTCTGAGGTTTGTCTCTTAAGACTGATGAGTCTGCAAGGTGAAGAGTTTTAATATATATATACATGAATATAACTATGTATATGAATATATATATATATATACATATATATATATGTATATATATATATATATATTGGCAAGTATGGAAATTATACGGAAGGATTCCTTACTGCATTTGCTTGAAGTTCAGTTGAGCCAGAATGAATTCTCCTCAGAAAGCCGATTGCCAGTTACTGGAAGAAGTAAAAAATTCAGCTTCACCAAAAGGGAAAAAATCCCAGGTGTGCACACTGTACCAAGAAAAAAAAGGATTAACTACTCAATACTAAAAGAATTCTCAATGAAGCCAAGTGCCACAGAAACACTGCTCATTCTCCTCAAGATGACAGTTGAAGTGCAGGGCTCCCTGAAAGGAATAGCTGAAGGGAAGCTACAGCACGAGACTAAGGTAGAAACACTAGAGCGCTGACGTCACAAAGATCTGCGGCCACCACCTTGAGTGGCAATTAAACCTGAGGAGGCTAGTTCTAGAAACAGCCTCCGCAAGAGCCACCGGGAGTGAGGACGCCGCTTCAACCAACGTGGGTACAGAGAAAAGGGGAATCGATTTTGCTGAGGGAAGAACCTTACAGCCCTGGCAATAGTTTTGCTGACATACTCAGTGTGTAAAACTCTACATAATTACCAGAACCACTCTTCTAATCTGTGTTGTTTACAGTAACACTAAAAGGCAAGCCTAGGCTTCAGATCAGTCATCAAGCCGAACCCAGTTTGGCCTACTTCTGAGTCGACTCTGGGCGGACTACCTGTCCACTTGGTTTGTCTCAGTGAGTGACGCATTCACTAACATCAACAGCAGCTGGGTTAGTCTCTGATGCATCCAGCATGTAGGTGGTCCCAGGCGGAACTTTGTCTGCTGTTTTCTGGTAAAGGCACCACCCCACTGGTGACCGCCAGTACACTGCATAGAGACTGGCCAAAGCAGGCATAAAGTTGGACTGTGTAGCTGCGAGACCCTTTACATGTCGTTTGGGCATTTCTCTACCTGGTAGTGGCCGGGGGTGCCTTTGCAGCCCTGTAATCATCTGTGGTGATCACAGTCACACCAGGGTGGCCTTGTGTAAGAGTGAAGAGAAGGTCTCCTGAGGAGCACTGCAAGGCTGCTTTGGAAGCAACTGCTTGATAGCACGTGGCTAACAGGACCACACCCATTGCACGACCCATCCATCAGTGCCACAAGGACTGGCATTGAGAATTCTGAGGCTCATAGAAAGCAGCCCTTAGGGTGATGATGCGCTCTCTGACTTGAGAGCAGTGCGAGGGCAGGTGGCATCACTGACTGCTGGGACTGTCCAATCACCTTCCCACCTGAGGGCCACATTCACCTACTTGAGGATTGTCTAGTAATCAGCATTGATTAGTTGTCACCATTTTCAGAGAACCATAACTGCCATTTTTACAAGTTAGGAGATTAAATAATATGATTTGCGTCAATTCCCCCATATTATTTTTTTAATATAGCACTTCTTTCAAGCTGGTTGCTTAAAAACTCAGAAACAAACCTAAAGCTTTTGATGCATTTGCATCTTGTATTTAGGATCAAATCTTTTTTATTATTGTTTTTTAGAAAAGCAAAACATACAAAACATCCCACAGCACAGGGCTGAGATGGTATACATCAGCACAATGACACATCATAGTTTCATACAGAGGATCCTCTCTTAAATCCCAAAACGATGCTAATGTGGACCTCCGAAGGGCCCCCTCCTTACTGAGTCATATGCCAATGTCAATAATCAATAGACCTAAGCAATTCAGCCCCGCCATTAAGAGCCACACAAACATGAATAAAAAATAAAAAAAAACATTACAAAAGTACCTCCCAAAGAGACCGTGTCATCCATCGGTCCCTCCCCACTCTGACCCCATAATATCAATCGCCTTTCCCCTCCGTCACCCCCTCTCGCAACCCATCTTGTAATTCAGATCAACCTCAAAACTCTTGGATAGGTCGGGCATGTCAACTCGGTAAATTCTACAGAGAGAAGCCGAACAAAAGGCTTCCACAGTGCACCCAAGTCTTCTGCCCGCTGCTGGGCGGCCAACGAAAGTTTCTCCATTGCGAGGAGAAACCAGAGCTTCTGAAGCCATGCGACACGAGTCGGAACTCTATCTGTTCCCCAGAGCGCTAGAATCAATTGCAGCGCTGCATTGAGCGCCAGCGCTATCTGCCTCCCCTTTAGAAATCTTAACGGAAAAGTAAGGGGGTTAGGCAGCCCCAGTAGGATATATGAAGGGAGTCTCGGAAGCGTGACCTGGAATGCCACATCTATCTCATCTATAATATTTCCCCAATAACGATGTAACTTGGGGCAGTGCCAAAGCAAGTGTACCAGTGTGCCCGTAGCTCCACAGCCTCTCCAGCAAAGTTCCGTCCTAGCCTGATCCCATGCATGCACTCGCACTGGGGTATAGTACCAGTAAGAGGCGATCTTATATGATGTCTCTGTCCCTGCCGCGCTGTAGGCTGTATGGTGTGTTCTATAGAATATGCTATCCCATTCCTCGTCCGAGAGATCCCTCTCCAGCTCCTTCTCCCACCTCAGCTGGCCCTTTGACTTCGGCGGGCGGCTCGCTCCTTGTAGAAGGTGATAGAGCTCCGAGATAATTCTCTTATCATCCTTCTTTAAGAACAACCATTTCTCAAATGACGTGAGAGGCCCATCTATCAACGCTCTGTTCACCGGCAAGAGAGCCCAATGCCGAACCTGGTAATACATTAGCCTGTCCGCCTCAACAAAGCCATAGGATCAAAGGACAAGACCCCACGCTCGTCAAAGAGACTTCCCACTCTCCTACAGCCCCCTTCATACCAACGTCTAAAGCCTTCCAGGTGGAGTCCAGGCTCAAAATCAGGATTTGCACCTATGGGGGTCATTGGGGAGGGGAAAGAAGTCAGCTCCGAACGACAAGCCACTGCATCCCACACTCGCAACGTTGTCCCAGTAACCGGGGAAATATAGAGACCTCTAGCCCTATGCCTACGCCGGAGCCAAGGCTCCTTCCAAATATGAGAGCCAGCCACCGCCTGGTCCATAAAACACCAATGTTTCTCGGTAAGTGGGCGACTCCACTCTACAAGAAAGCGGAGTTGGGCTGCCTGGAAATACCTCTGGAGGCACGGGACCGCCAGCCCCCCACTGCTCTTGGAACAGTATAAAACCTGCCTCGCTAAGCGCGGCGGACGACCCTCCCATATAAATCTCAAAACCGCGGATTGGAGGGTAGCAATCGTCCGGGGGGCGGGCTCAACGGGAGTACCTGAAATATATATAATATTCATGGTAGTATTGTCATCTTAACCGCGGCCACTCTTTCCAACCAAGATAGCTTATGTTTCCCCCATCCCTCCAGATCCCGCTGTATATCCCGTACCAGTTTCTTATAATTTAGGTTCGCCGTTTTTGCAGCAGACATAGCTAACTCAACCCCCAGATAGGAAAGATGCGAAGACGACCAAATAAAAGGGTACTTCGCACGCAAATCTTCCTCATGATCCGTGCTCAATAACA
This sequence comes from Pleurodeles waltl, assembly GCF_031143425.1. Taxonomy (NCBI): domain Eukaryota; kingdom Metazoa; phylum Chordata; class Amphibia; order Caudata; family Salamandridae; genus Pleurodeles; species Pleurodeles waltl. The sequence goes on along the minus strand of NC_090439.1, from coordinate 1,115,393,868 downwards.
GACTAAGGACCTGGGACTTCTGCATGTTCACTTTCAATCCCGAAACCCGGCTAAACTCACCCGCCAACTCCATAAGCGCAGGCAAAGAAGTGGCAGGCTCTGCAAGGGTAAGAATCACATCGTCTGCATATAAAGTAATAAGGTGGTGATCTCCACCAAATTTCACGCCAGAATCCAGGGGGCTATCTCGCAAGCGCTGCGCAAAGGGCTCCATGTATAGTGCAAATAATAAGGGGGAAAGTGGGCATCCCTGTCTAGTCCCACGTTCAACTGGAAACGACGCAGAGAGCACCCCATTGACTCGAACCGCTGCCCTAGGAGAGCGATAAGCACATTGGATCCAAGATCGAAAACCCAGACCCAGGCCAAAACGCTTCAAGACCGAAAAAAGATATGGCCAATGAACCCTGTCGAACGCCTTTTCAGCGTCAATTGAAAAAAAAAGCGCCTCTCTACAAGATCTATCCATTTTGTCTATCAGATGTAAAAGCCGTTTCGTATTATCACCGCATTGCCGATTTGGAATGAAACCTGACTGATCTGGATCAATGAGGCCCGGCATATAAGGATTAAGGCGAAAGGCAAGTATCCCCGTAAATAATTTGGCATCTATGTTCAGAAGCGAGATCGGCCTATATGAGGCACAATCCTCTTGGTCCTTTCCCGGCTTATGTATAACAGTAATAGTGGCGTCCAGCATACTAGGCGCTAGGGTCCCAGTCGTCCGAAAGGAATTAAAAAGTCGGGTGAGTAGCGGGGCTAGTTCAGCACAAAAAGTCTTGTAAAACAACGCCGTGAACCCATCTGGGCCAGGGGACTTCCCTTTCTTCAGGCGGGAAATCGCCGATACCACTTCTTCTGGCCGTATCTCCGGATCCAGAGACATCGCCTCCCTTTCCCCAAGAGGGGCGACCGCAACCCCCTCTATAAGAGTCTAGAGCCACCTCGTCCCACGCATCTGCCGCATACAAGCCCCGGTAAAACCCCGCAAAGGCCTCCGCAATCTGATCACTCACACAGGCCACATCACCCGAGGGGGAACGGATCAGCTTAACCACTGACACAGCGCGCTGTGCTCGCAACCGGTGCGCCAACAACTTTCCACATCTATTACTCCCAATATAGTACTTGTGCTTAAGACATGCTACTGCGTACTCTGCCCTATCCCAATCTAATCGCTTCAGCTGGTGTCTCGCCTTGTCGAGCGCTCGCCAAATTCTGGGTGCACCAGTCGATTTATGGGAATGCTCAAGGACGGCAACTCTCTGCTCTAGCCTTTCTCTCATTTCCCTCCTCGCTCTATTATCCCTCACTGACAGTGCCATAACCTCTCCCCGCACCACTGCCTTCAGTGCCTCACAAACAGTTTCCATAGAGGTGCTGCCATTATCATTAAAGGCAATATAGTCCACAATCGCACGACACAGCGACTCCACTGCTGACTCACTCTGAAGCAAGGAGTCCTTAAAGCGCCAGTTCGGTGTGCCGCCGTGACCTACCTCCATAACCAGCTCAACAGTAATAGGGGCATGATCAGTCAAGGCCCTGGGCTCAATCGTAGCCTCTCTAACCCGGGACATGAACTCTTGCGAAGCCAAGAAAAGATCCAACCGGGCATAGGTCTTGGTCGCCGCAGAATAAAAAGAATAATCCCGCAGGGTTGGATGGGACTTCCTCCAGACATCCTCAAGCCCACACTCCGCCAACCATTGACGCCCCATCTCCGACACTGCCCCAGTCTGTCCAAAGCGCTGGCCCGAGTGATCAAGCTCATTGTCCATAACTAGTTTACAATCCCCCCCTATTAGAATAGCGCTATCTGGCGAGCTAAGGACAGGGGAGATTGACTGTCTCAAAAAGGCCTCTTGTTGGGCGTTCGGGGCATAGAGGGAAGCGACAGTAAAGAAGAATGCCCCAAGTCGCATTCTAACAGCCAGGAGCCTACCTGGAATTTTGTGTACCTTTCCAACTATTTCCCCGGGGAACATCCTTGAAAGCAGTATCACCACCCCCGCATGTTTCGCAGTAGTTGAGGACCAAAACTGCTGAGGGAACCATCGTTAGCGCATGCGGAACGTATCTTTATGTAACAAGTGGGTCTCTTGTAATAGGCAAATGTGACCCCCCAACTGTTCTAAACTCGACAGAAATGCTAGCCGTTTGGTTGGGTTGTTCAACCCCCGAACATTCAAACATATACATTTAACTGTCATGTCGTCACCGCGGGTAGGTCACCCAATGGCAAGGAGACACGGGGCACACCTCCATGCTTACTCCCAGACCGGACTCCCAGGGAAGCACAACAATAAACAACCATTGCGCACAACAGGTGCTCATAACCATATAGTCCTCTCACCCTCTTCTCCAAAGAGGAAAAAGTCTCGACTGGGCCGTGTGACCCCCTCAAGTTCACCTGCCAAGCCCGTCCACCCCGCCGCCCAGGCCCCTCCCTGACAGCCCATAGTCAAACAAGTAGGCGACCCCATGCTAAGAAGTCGTCATCAGACGCCCCATACTCAGAGATAAGTCCCAGCTGCCACGTTGTTCACTGCCGACTTCCGCTCCGATAACTGCTCCGACGCGGTAGGTCTCTGTTGCTTCCTCTTTTTCTCCTTTCTCCTCCAACTCGGTCGGACCTCTCCACTCGGGCCCGGTTGCACGCTCAAGTCCTGGCCACCCTCCGCCAGGTCCAAGATCCGGTTCGCTTCTGATATGGATTTCACCTGATGGAGCTGACCCTTCCAGCGAAAGATAAGGCGGAACGGGTGGCCCCAAGAATATGACACGTCCTGAGCACGCAAATGTTCCGTAATAGGTTTAAATTACCGACGCCTCTGCAGAGTTCGTGCCGAGAGGTCCTGAAATAATTGAAGCTGGAGCCCTCTAAATTGAATTTGCGGCAGATTGCATGCCCGTTGCAATATACTTTCCTTGAGCCCATAATTGTGGACACAAGCCAGGATGTCCGGAGGGCAATCTCCTTCACCCCGAGCCCGACCCACCTGGTGCACTCTATCCAACGTAATCTCTCGGGACTCCCCCAGGCCAAGAACTGAGCGAAATAATTCCACCACAAACTCCCCAATGTCGTCCTTCTCTGCTCCAGTCGGTGCTCCTCTAATGCGGATATTATGCCGGCGTGAGCGATTCTCTAGGTCCTCCACCGTAATCTGGAGGAGGTCCTGTTGCTCCCGCAAGCGGATGCATTCTTGTTGGAGATCCGCCACCTCCTCTCCCAGGGAGATTTCACCATCTTCCACCTGCGACATCCGCTCACCGAGGGAGGTGACTTCTGCTCTCAGTTCTTTCACCTTGTGGGAGATATCCAGGTCGAAGCTCCTGAAGATTGCTCCTGAGCAAGTCGAACAGGGAGGCAAGAAAACCCCTCGTAACTGGGGCCCCCTTGTCGTCCTCCAGCTCGCCCCTCTCCTCCGGGGCCCTCGCAGCAGGTGGCTCCTCCGGCGGTCCGCCCGATAGCGGACGGGCCCAGTGAGCGTGTCTCTCACCGTCCGCTCTCTCTTGCCCTTAGCAGACGCCATCGCTCCAGTACCCTTGTCGCATCGGGCGTCGAGATCAACCTAGGCCTTCTCAAAAATACACCCGCGGGTCACCCCAGACACAACGAAGGGGCCAACCACCACTAACCTCCTTTCAACGTGGCGAGGCACTTCACCTCTCAGCCGCTCCTTATTTCCTGGTGTCAGTAGGGACCTCCAAGGGCCACCCGCCCCTACAGTCCATGGGCTCCGGGTCCCGTCTCACCAGCGGCTGCCCATCGCCCAGGAACCGAGTGCCTGGTCCAGCTTCGCCACCAATCACCACTGCACGATGGTGACACACCTCTCTGCTCGGCCGCTCCTCCAGTCACAGCGCTAGTAGAATCCCCCGCGGGCCGCCTGCACCGCCGATGCACGGGCCCGGGGCCCACTCACTCAAGGGCTGCCCGTTTCCCCAAATCAGATTGCTGATTCAGCAGGAGCCGGCCCGTGCCTCTAGCCGTGGGCCGAGCCCCCACCGTCACAGGCACCAGTCTTCTGGTCCCTCAGATGCTTAAAATGGTCCTGCGAGGCCCCAGCAGCACTGCGCCCTCCTGGGTCGCAGCCGCACTGCTCACTGTTCCTAGAGCCGCGAGGCTCAAAGGCTGCCTCGCAGCCCAAGCCGCCACAGGACACACCCACCCGCTCCGGCCATCAGCACAGGCCCCGCAGCCCCGCTGTCTCACTCGGGGAAGGCACGGACGCTCCGAGCCCTCTGGGGCTCCACACCGTCCGGGGCGTCCGACACGCCCCATCGGACCCCCTGCTACACCCCCACTGGGGTCGCAACGCTATTGCTGAGGCCCGGACGGCGGAGCAAGGACGGAACACGTCTGCTCACGCCGCCATGCTGGCCATGCCCCTTCTTGCATCTTGTATTTGTAGGGAGAGATCCACACCAGCTGATGAGGCATCTGGAAGGACAGAACATACAATCAGGAGGGGTTGTAGTTTGGAGAGTGAAGTGTGGTTAGCAGAATAGTTAGAGTCAGTGTACCGTTCGTTCTTTGTCCCTAATCACTCTTGAGAGATGAACCTTCCTGATTGAAGAAACTGAACAGCGCTCATGGTAGAGCAGACATTATTCAACTCCTGGGGTGGTACCAGCACAATATCCCTCTTTTACCAATCCTTTTTTCCCCAACTGTCCCTGTGTTTGGTGCAAGTGTGATGTAGACATCTGGAGACTGGTGCCTATGCAGTTCATCAGATTTGATAGGTACAGCTATTGGTCGCCCAGTGATGAGATTAAGGATTTCACATTTAATTTTATAGTGGCCATCGTCTTATCAGTGCCCCTTCAGTATCATGTTCATTCTCCAGTTTTTTCTGAGTTTTAAGTTTGTTTACTTCTGACAGATATGGTGTGTGAATATGCGATTTCAATAGAACATCCTGCCAATGGCCCTTTTGGATGCATCATCTCTTAACAGAAAATGAAAGAGAGATTTAAAGGGCGTTTATGCAGGAGAATTTGAAAAACGTGCTCACTTCACCACCCCCGTGACAAGCTGGGGCTCTGGGTATTTGTACCTAAAAATGTTCAAGATGGTTAACCTTGTACTGACTATAGAGATTGATATCTGATCACAAACAAATTATTTCTGACATTTCAATAGGTTTGTTTATCTTGGTTCTTAAGTCAAAATTGACAGTATGGAGTAATAAGGGATACAGGTATTCTTTGGGTTTTTTCTTCAGTGATTGACACATTGGAATTATTGAGGTCTGAGTAACATTCTCGGAACAACTTCAAGATGGCCATGGTGGTTGTTTTTTATAGTTCTCTTGTTATTTTTTATTGCTGTAATGTTTTTGACATTTGATTTTAGGTAATTAGCTGGAAATTTCCCTGCCTTGTTTCTTCCATCAAGTTTTTTTGCTTTATTGCCCATCATCCACACGTGAACTCCCTTGCTTATTATTTTCTTGTTTTTGTGTTTTAAGTTGTTTAATTTCTCTAATGCATCAGACCCTTTAGAATTGGCTCGAATATGTTCTAATATGAATATCTCTTTCTCTAGTCTGTTAAATCTTTGATTCCTGGCTTTATTCTTAAACACCATAATTTCTCCTCAAATTGTTGCTTCTATAGCATCCTACATAATTTTGGGTAAATAATTAGCATCTTTGTTTTCTTTCAGTGACTAATGTGATCTGTTCTTTGGAATCTCTAACATCCGTTAGCTCTTTGTTCATTCTTCACATCTTTACTATACTAGTCTGGAGTCACCGTTGAGCGTTCTAGACTGGGACAGTTGCATGCAAGGTTTGAAATGAGTACCAGTTCTAGTTTCAGACTTACTGTGTAACTGTTGGCTCGTAAACAGTCAATTTTTATAAAGGTATGATTTGGATTTGAGTACAAGCTAAAATCCTTGCCAGTGGGGTTAAACAAGCAACAAACATCACAAAAGTTGTTGGTGGAGCACTATTTTTCATCTGTATGATGTTTTTCAAGCCTATCTTTACATGACGAAATTAGATCAAGCGTTCCATCTCGTTTTGTTTGCTGATATTCTTTTATTAAGGTCTACCCAAAAGTTAGAGTCATCACCCATAGGAGCATATATGTTAAAATGTAAAAGTATTAGTTGTTTTTATAGATACCTAAGGTATTCCTTACTTAAAATCTTGTTTCTTGTAGTAGGATAATATCACCTCTACATTTATATTCATAATCTAGCATTTGTTTCCTTTTGACTAGCAATTACGTCCTTTGGTAATGAGAGATAGTATCCTTATGTGTTATTTAGTCAGCAATATCATTGTTACTGATTAATGGATCGAAAGAGTGTCAGTTGAGGTAAATTGGTTACTATTCTGTCCCCATGTGTAAATCGTATCATCGTATCACTATTCCAATAAACCAGGTAAGAGAATCAATCATCTGAGAGAATGAGTGAGAAGGTAGAAAGTGTAAAAAAAACTAGAAATAATACGAAAAAAGCTAGGCAAGAGAGTATGAAATTCAACAGCCTTTTCCCTAATCTCTAACCATCCCACACCCCTCCCCTCTTGTGAGCTATGAAATAGGACAGGAGGGGTCTCGAGAGGCCTTAATGGTCACAGCTTACAGTAACTGGTGTTGAAAGGCATTCAGTAAGCTTTGCAAGTACGAAGAGTGACATTTCTATAGTTTTCATTATATTAAATAAGATATATAGTTGACCATATTATTAGCAGTTAACCTGGTTATCATCATTTACAGGATGTTTACTAACAAGCTTATAACAACAAGTATGTATCAGCGAATATATATTTCAACAAGGAATTAACTATTGGGTTTACCAACAAGTATTGTAATTGCAATATGAGAGAGAATCTTACAAATTAAGGGCCAGATGTAGGAAACAGTTTGCGACTCTTAAACGGCAAAAATTGCCGTTTGCGAGTCGCAAACCGGAGTTTCCTATGCAGAAATGCATTTTGCGAGTCGGGACCGACTCGCAAAATGCATTTCCGACTCGCAAATAGGAAGGGGTGTTCCCTTCCTATTTGCGACTCGCAGTGGTATGCAATTCCGAAATGGAGTCGCAGTTACCATCCACTTGAAGTGGATGGTAACCCACTCGCAAATTGGAAGGGGTCCCCATGGGACCCCTTCCCCTTTGTGAATGGACCACAAAATATTTTTTCAGGGCAGGTAGTGGTCCAAGGGACCACTACCTGCCCTGAAAAAATTCAGAAACTAAAAGTTTCGGATTTTTTTTAAAGTGCAGCTCGTTTTCCTTTAAGGAAAACGGGCTACACTTAAAAAAAAAAAACTGCTTTATTGAGAAGCAGTCACGAACATGGAGGTCTGCTGACTACAGCAGGCCTCCATGTTAGCGAGTGCCCATAGTCGCTATGGGGCTGCAATTTGCGACCCACCTCATTAATATTAATGAGGTGGGTCTTTGCGACCCCATAGCGACTCGCAGACGGTGTCTGAGACACCGTTCTGCATTGCAAATTGCGAGTTGCAATTTGCAAGTCGCTCGGACTCGCAAATTGCAACTCGCAATTTGCAAACTTGCTACATATGGCCCCAAGTTATTGAGAATGTCAATTTTCAGTGCTATGTGTATTCTTGCTGAAGAAAGGGCATCCTGGTAATTTGAGGAGTCAGGACTATCCTATGATGGACAAAAGAATTAAAAACGATATTAGAGATGTCCTTTGATTGAGGAAGGCTTTCCTTCAGGGCATGGTTTCTTTAGCACAGACCTGCACTATTTCAGTATTTGCAGTGTTCCAGGAGATACTCCTGAGCATTATATTTAATTCCTGCTACATTGCAGATGTTTGAATTTAAGCTGTTGGTGTTGTAAGTTTAGTAGCAGGTGATAGTGTTACCCCTGGTGACAGCTGCTTCTGCATTTGCAACATGCTTATCAGTTCTGGGCCAACACCATGCTCTCAAGTGGATGAAACCAGGACTCCAACTACTCAAAGTGACAATCATTCATTGTCTAGATCACCCACTTTCCTGGTGATCCAATTCTTTTAAATTGAGATATGGACTGTTGAAAAAATTTTTAAAGTAGGTAGTGCTTTTTTGTACCATGGTTCTAGTATTGAGGCACATATGTACACTTCAGGGGAAACAATATCTATTTTCTGCCTTTGATTTTGGTTCAGACGAGTGAGAATGTTATTGACCACAGCGGATGCTTCTTCATTGGCAAATGTTTATTCTTCATTTTGCAAATGTTCCTGCAACATTTACAACAAAGGGATCACTTTAGCTCATGGTACTGTCCTCCTTGCTGACTTCCCATGTCAAAATCTCCAGTGGTGGCACGGGAAACAGACTTCTTTTCCTCATTGGCCATTTTCAGGGCCTGAACCTCCTTCTTGGGGCCATTTTCTTTGCTTCCTGTATGCGTTAACAGCACAGGCAGAAGCGCTCAACACAAAGGTTTCTCTGGACCCTGGTGTCCACCAAGTCACAGCCTTCTCTCCATTTCAGTCAGTGAGTATCCCTTCATGCACCTGCAGGCAATAAAAGATACAATAAAGACTACACAATTTTTGTAATGTCATTAAACAATCATCATGATCACAATAATAAAATAAAAAAATATTACATCAATAAAGAAAATACCTGACGTCACTCCAAGCCCACTTGGGCTAGTATGGAGGCAGACAAAAAATCAATATATTATTATAAATATGCTTAATGTCTCTCATGGGCCCATGGATCCTTATGGCAGAACGGGTACAGGCAAAAATTATATACATTAATAAATATTTAGTACTCCTCCAGGGTACATGGGGCCCCTGTGGGAGGCAGGTAGAAATAAACAAAATAATATAAACATACCTGATGTCCCTTTCAGAGCCCTTGGGTCCCGTATGACAGCCAGGCAGTAAAAATCAAAATAATTAATTAAACACAATACCTGGTAACCTCATACATGTATCAATATACATGAAACAAAAAAAACTAGAAAAAATATATCCCTGGTGTCTAGCGGTTTCTAGCCCCCCGGCGGCAGATCGGCCTAATCATAAATGTCTGATTTGCCCTCCTGGGGAGCAGCCTGTGCCCAAGGGGCTGCTCCCTTATCACATAAACAAACAAACAAAAATATTCCCTGGTGTCTAGTTGCAAGAGGACATTTGATTATTTTGGGTTTTGGTTTTACATTTGGGCCATGAGAGCTTGGTAACTCTCAAAATCGTCCCACTTGGAATGATGAGGGGTGCACTTTTTTGGACTTTGGGACGCTGCCACTTAGAAAAATCCACAAGACCTAGACACATCTGAAAACTAAACATCTGGGTGATTCCAGGGTGGTGTGCTTCACATACACCCTGCACCATTTTCTTACCCACAAAGCCCAGCAAACCTCCAACTTTGCTGGAAATCACAAATTTTTCCCACATTTTTGTGATGGAACCTTCCGGAATCGGCACAAATCCACAAAATTCCTACCACCCAGCATTGTCTCATCTATACAGATAGAAATTCTGCTGCACTTGTCAGCCTAAAAATTAATTTTTTTCAAACTGCCCTTTTGGACCCGCTTTGGTTTCCCCTCAATTTCAACATGTTTTCGGCTCTTCCCTATCACAGGCACTTGTCCCACCTACACAAGTGAGGTATCATTTTTACAGGGAGACTGAGGGGAACGTTGGGTGGTAGGAAATTTGTCCTGGTGCAGTGATCCCACACAGAAATGTGGGAAAAATGTGATTTGTTTAGCTAAATTTGAGGTTTGCTGAGGATTCTGGGTAAGAAAACATTGGGGGATCCACACAAGTCACACCTCCATGGACTCCCTCAGGTGTCTAGTTTTCAGAAATGTCTGGGTTTGGTAGGTTTCCGGACCAAAAATGCAGGTGTCCCCCCGCAAAAACAGGTAGTTTTGTATTTGATAATTTTGATGTGTCCAGATAGTGTTTTGGGGCATTTCCTGTCGCAGGTGCTAGGCTTATCCACACAAGTGAGGTACCATTTTTATCAGGAGACTTGGGGGAATGCTGGGTGGAAGACAATTTGTGGCTTCTCTCAGATTCCATAACTTTGTGTCACCGAAATGTGAGGAAAAAGTGTTTTTTTTAGCCAAATTTTGAGGTGTGCAAAGGATTCTGGGTAACAGAACCTGGTGAGAACCCCACAAGTCACCCTATCTTGGATTCCTCTAGGTGTCTAGTTTTTAAAAATGTGCAGGTTTGGTAGGTTTCCCTAGGTGCTGGCTGAGCTAGAGGCCAAAATCTACTGCTAGGCACTTTGCAACAAACACGTCAGATTTCAATGTAAAAATGTGATGTGTCCATGTTGTGTTTCCTGTCTTGAGCATTAGGCCTACCCATGCAGGTGAGGTACCATTTTTATCGGAAGACTTGGGGGAACACAGAATAGCAAAAGAAGTGTTATTGCCCTGTGTCTTTCTCTACATTTTTTCCTTCCAAATGTAAGACAGTGTGTAAACAAGACGTCTATTTGAGAAATGCCCTGTAATTCACATGCTAGTATGGGCACCCCAGAATTCAGAGATGTGCAAATAACCACTGCTTCTCAAAACCTTATCTTGTGCCCATTTTGGAAATACAAAGGCTTTCTTGATACCCATGTTTCACTCTTTATATTTTAGCAAATGAATTGCTGTATACCCAGTATAGAATGAAAATCCATTGCAAGGTGCAGCTCATTTATTGGCTCTGGGTACCTAGGGTTCTTGATGAACCTACAAGCAATATATATCCCCGAAACCAAAAGAGTCCAGCAGATGTAACAGTATATTGCTTTAAAAAATCTGACATTGCAGGAAAAAGTTACAGAGTAAAATGTTGAGAAAAATGTCTGTTTTTTTTCACCTCAATTTCAATATTTTTTTAATTTCAGCTGTTATTTTCTGTAGGAAAACCTTGTAGGATCTACACAAATTACCCCCTGCTGAATTCAAAATGTTGCCTACTTTTCAGAAATGTGAAGATGTCTGGGATGCAGCATTGGTTTCACACCCATTTCTGTCACTAACTGGAAGGAGGCTGAAAGCACCAAAATAGTAAAAATTGTGTTTTCTGATTCAAGTCTGCCTGTTCCTGAAAGCTGGGAAGCTGGTAATTTTTGCACCGCAAACCCTTTGTTGATGCCATTTTCAGGGGAAAAACACAAGCCTTCTTCTGCAGCCCTTTTTTCCCATTTAAAAAAAAAACAAAAACAAAATTTTCACTGTATTTTGGCTAATTTCTTGGTCTCCTTCAGGGGAACCCGCAAAGTCTGGGTACCTCTAGAATCCCTAGGATGTTGGAAAAAAGGACGCAAATCTGGCTTGGGTAGCTTATGTGAACAAAAAGTTATGAGGGCCTAAGTGCGAACTGCCCCAAATAGCCAAAAAAAGGCCTGGCACCTGAGGGTAAAAGGCCTGGTAGCGAAGGGGTTAACCAGAGTTT